>NC_080542.1:5755000-6055000 GCF_028640845.1 Ahaetulla prasina
AAACACAAGGCCGGCTGGGGAATTCTGGGAGTTGAAGTCCCCCTGTCGGAAAGCTGCCGTGGTTGAGAAACACAAGGCCGGCTGGGGAATTCTGGGAGTTGAAGTCCCCCTGTCGGAAAGCTGCCATAGTTGAAAAATGGGAGGCCGGCTGGGGAATTCTGGGAGTTGAAGTCCCCCTGTTGGAAAGCTGTCATAGTTGAAAAATGGGAGGCCGGCTGGGGAATTCTGGGAGTTGAAGTCCCCCTGTTGGAAAGCTGCCGTGGTTGAGAAACACAAGGCCAGCTGGGGAATTCTGGGAGTTGAAGTCCCCCCTTCGGAAAGCTGCCATAGTTGAGAAATGGGAGGTTGGCTGGGGAATTCTGGGAGTTGAAGTCCTCCAGTCAGAAAGCTGCCATGGTTGAGAAACACAAGGCCGGCTGGGGAATTCTGGGAGTTGAAGTCCCCCTGTCGGAAAGCTGCCGTAGTTGAGAAACACAAGGCCGGCTGGGGAATTCTGGGAGTTGAAGTCCCCCTGTCGAAAAGCTGCCATGGTTGAGAAATGGGAGGCTGGCTGGGGAATTCTGGGAGTTGAAGTCCCCCTGTCGGAAAGCTGCCATGGTTGAGAAATGGGAGGCTGGCTGGGGAATTCTGGGGGTTGAAGTCCTCCAGTCAGAAAGCTGCCGTGGTTGAGAAACACAAGGCCGGCTGGGGAATTCTGGGAGTTGAAGTCCCCCTGTCGGAAAGCTGCCATGGTTGAGAAATGGGAGGCTGGCTAGGGAATTCTGGGAGTTGAAGTCCTCCAGTCAGAAAGCTGCCATGGTTGAGAAACACAAGGCCGGCTGGGGATTTCTGGGAGTTGAAGTCCCCCTGTCGGAAAGCTGCCATGGTTGAGAAATGGGAGGCTGGCTAGGGAATTCTGGGAGTTGAAGTCCTCCAGTCAGAAAGCTGCCATGGTTGAGAAACACAAGGCTGGCTGGGGTATTCTGGGAGTTAAAGTCTGCCTTTCTGCAGCAGCTTTCTGACAGGCATAATATATATATCCTATATAAATAAAATATATTTTATTTATTTGGCCAAGTGTGGTTTGACACACAAGGAATTGGTCTCCGGTAAAACAACAGAATATAATAATAATACTAAAGTCTACAGCCCGTAGAATGGGGACAAATAAATAACAATACTGCAGCCACACCTAATATGAATCCACATAAGGCAACAATAATTTATTGTGTAGTTATTGTGTTTTGTCAGCTGTGAGAATTAGATGTGCAGCAGAGTGATGGCACGCGGAAAGAAACTGGGAGTTTCAGTTAACTGAAGTTTAATTCTGAGAATTGAAATCCACTCATCTTAAAAGTTGTAATGGTTGAGAAACATTGGGTTAGAATATCACAGAGACAGAGACAGAAACAGACAGAGAGAGACAGAGAGAGACAGAAACAGAGAGAGACAGACAGACAGAGAGAAACACACAGACAGAGACACAGACAGAGACACAGAGACAGAGAGACAGAGACAAAGAGACAGACAGGCAGGCAGGCAGACAGACAGAAACAGAGAGAGAGACAGAAATAGAAACGGAGAGAGAGAGACAGAGACAAAGAGACAGACAGACAGAAACAGAGAGAGAGTGAGAGACAGAGAGAAACACACAGAGGCAGAGAGACACAGAGACAGACAGACAGAGAGACAGAGAGAGACAGAAAGACAGACACAGAGAGAGAGAGAGACAGACAGAGAGAGAGACAAACAGACAGAAACAGAGAGAGACAGAGAGAAAGAGACAGAGACATAGAGAGACAGAGACAGACAGAGAAATGGAGAGAGACAGAGAGAGAGACAGAAACAGAGACAGACAGACAGAGAGAAACACACAGAGACAGAGACAGACAGACAGAGAGGTAGAAACACAGAGACAGAGAGGCAGACAGACAGACAGGCAGACAGACAGACAGAGAGAAACAGAGAGAGAAATAGAAACGGAGAGAGAGAGAGAGAGACAAAGAGACAGAGACATAGAGATAGAAACACAGAGACAGAGAGACACACAGGCAGACAGAGAGAGAGAGAGAAACAGAGAGAGACAGAAATAGAAACGGAGAGAGAGAGACAGAGACAAAGAGCAGACAGACAGATAGAGAGACAGAAACAGAGAGAGACAGACAGACAGAGACAGAGAGAAACACACACAGAGACAGAGAGACACAGAGACAGACAAAGAGACAGAAACAGAGAGAGACAGACAAGACACACAGAGACAGACAGAGAGAGACAGACAGCAGCGACTGAGACAGAAAGAGACGGAAAGAGCAGAGAGAAAGAGAAAGAGACAGAGACAGACAGAGATGGAGAGAGACAGAGACAGACAGAGAGACGGAGAGAGAGAGACAGAGAGAAAGAGAAAGAGACACAGAGAGACAGAGACAGACAGAGACGGAGACAGAGACGGAGAGAGACAGAGACAGACAGAGAGACGGAGAGACAGAGAGACAGAGACAGAGACAGAGACAGAGAGACAGAGAGAATGGTAAATTGAATGGGTTCCCCAAATAGTCGCCAGAAATGATTAATTTAGTTTCCCAATTAGTAGCCGGAAAGGATTAATTAAATACTTCAGTTGTCAAGCAATTGATCATCTTGAGCGATTGGGCCCCATCTCTGGGAAACTCCAGACATCGAGTTCGATTCAGTTTCATTCAACTGGCTGAATTGGAAGCCAAGTGGAACCCGGCTGGAATTTGAAAAGGAGACCACCAAGAGATCACCAATTTTGTAGGATGGAACAGGGCACTTTGGTTCAGCACACCGGGGGGTGGGTGGGTGTTGAGAATCAAAGGGGCTTTTTTGGGGGGGGTCTTTGGGAAAGGGCAGCCTCTAGGCAGAGTTACATTTCGGGTATGGTGGGCAAACTACCTTCACTACCTTCAATATTACATGAATTCAGCCCTGTCTTTCTCTACAGCAGGGGGCAGCATTGAGATGGCCCTGAGGACAGCTAAGCAGGGTTAGGCCTGGCTGACACCTGGATGGGAGACTTTTTTTTAAAAAAATCCCAGAATTGCAGGCTTGGCAGGGGGGAAAACAAAACTTCCTCGACTTAACGACCATTCGTTTAGCGACCGTTTGAAGTCACAACGGCAGTGGGGAAAAAAGGAAATCGTGGCCACATTTTTCACATTTACGACCGCCGCATCCTCCGAACGGTCACACAATCAAAATTCGGACGCTTGGCAACTGACTCCCATTTATGACAGTCACAGCGTCCCGGGTGTGTGTGTGTGTGTCACGTGATCTCCTTTTGCAGCCTTCCGACAAGCAATGGTCAAGTCTTTCGCATGACTCACTTCAAAACTGACAGCAAGTGAGAGGGCAGCTCCGTTGGTCTTGGAGGAAACTGGGGAAGGGCAGAGTCCAGGCAGGGCTTTTCGGAATTAATAAGACCTGCAGGAGGGGAGGAACAGAGGCAGGGTGAACAGGAGAGAGAGCTCAGACGAGGAACAAGGACCACCCCCTCCTGATGCAAGGGCTCGGACAGTGCAGAGAAGGCGTGATCAGTGCAGATGGAGCAGGCTACGCGAGAAGAGAGTGCCCTGCCCATCTTCACCAGGCATGCCTGGGGAATGACACTTAAGGAGACTCCGTGAGTAGGGGCATTTGTCGGGAACAAACACTGAGTTCCTGAAGTGTTGTGAGGTCCGAAGGCGTGATCAGTGCAGATGGAGCAGGCTACGCGAGAGGAGATTCCCCTGCCCATCTTCACCAGGCACGCCTGGGGAATGACACTTAAGGAGACTCCGAGAGGAGGGGCATTTGTCGGGAACAAACACTGAGTCCCTGAAGTGTTGAGTGAACTTGCCAAGAGGTCCTTGCATTCCTTTTGACTAATTATCTGGATCTTTTACTCCCTGAACTCCTTGATTTGCTCTGGTTTTGCCAAATACATTTGGGATTTATTGCCTGCGCAGCCTTGGTGCGGACGGTGCTGGGCTGGACTAATTGCAGCCAGAGGCTGCTTGAGGTTTGTGTGGGGGTTTGTTATCACTCTGCTCTGGGACTTTCCAGAAACGTGGGAGTGTTTGGAGAGAGAGGCCTGCCCATCCAGGACCAGCGTGGCCAGCAAAGGTGACACAGCGTGGATTCAGGGGTTCCTGGAGAACGCTGATATCCCAGCTGTTTAGGGGATTCCCTAGGGAATCGTAGTTATCTCGTTGAGACAGCGAAGAATGGGGGCACAGGCTGGTGTGAACAGGGAAGTCACAAATTCCCTGGAGTGCCAGTGTTTGCTTTCGACCCAGCAGCGGAGGAAGACAGCCATTAGGAGCTGTCAAAGCCGGAGCAGCCACACGGAAGGAGGAAAGAAAGAGAGTGAGGCGATTATCTTCATGAGAAATGGGAAGTCTTGAAAACAAGATTCTTTTTATATTTTTATCTCTCAAACTTTAAAAACATATTTGAAAAGTTATGGCAAAGAGGAGAGGGGAGGCAGAGAAATAAAACGGCCCGGCCCTTTCTTTGGCACCACGGAGCTCACCTTTGCGCTCTGTGGGGTGACTTCTCCCCACCAGCGCTTTCCCGTCCCGGAGCGCCAAGAGGGATTGGATCTTGGCTGCCGCATTGGAGGTTTCATTAAAAGTCCTTTTAAAAAGTGTGTCCACATCTTTCTTCACACGGGATTGTCTGGCAGTGAGGAGGGAGAGGGAGAAGAGGGCGGCCGCTAGCAGAGAGAGGAGTGCTTCTGGGATAAGGGGAGCTGGGAAGCACCTGGGTCCAGCTCACCTGGCTTCTCTTCCTCTTGCAGCCGTGTGTGTAGCTGCTGGGCGATCCCATGTTTCCTCCACTGCCAGGACTGGTTGCAGAGGCCGGTGTGCGCCGGACAGCATTGGCGCTGGGCACAGCAGAGGCTGAAAGAAGGGAGGGTCAGAGACCTACTAGGAGCGCGAATCCTGTCGAAACTTCCTGGAGTGGCTCCAGTACAGCTGCTGATGGCCCATGGTGACGGTTGCATGGCTCGGACGCCGAAAAGGGAAATGAAAGGCCGAATGGTGCGGGTGCAGAGAAAGTGTTGTGTCCCACTCCTCCTCTGACGGCCGGGTCTGGAAAGTCTGTCTCAAGCGTGGCCACGAAGCCTCTGCAGCTTTGCCAAAGTCCTGTCAGAATTCTCAGGGCAGGCAGGAATCCAAGGTGTGACTTCAGCAATCAAATTAGACTTTGCCTGACTCAAGGAATGCCAGAAAGCAGATCCTTTATATAGGCCATGGGGTGTGGCTCCATGACTCAGCACTTATCCAGGCCTGCCCCTCCCTTCCTTTTGCTGACGTCGCCTCTCCATTCTCCGGAAGTGGGGATCTGTCCACCCTCCAGCTGCCGGCCATTCTAGCTCGTGACTGGCTTCATGCTCACACGCTGTGGGGGGGAGGTTTATTTGCTCAGTCTGTCTGGGCATGGTGCCAGGACTGGGGGTTGGAGGCATGCCAGGCCATTCGTCTAGCTCAGTCTGTCTGGGCATGGTGCCAGGACTGGGGTCTGGAGGCATGCCAGGCCATTCATCTGCACTATCAGTCTCTGGCTGAGATAGCAGGAGATGAGAGGGGCCCGGCTGCGGAGAGGGGGGCGGGTGAGGCACAACAGAAAGGGAGCAAGTGAGCCTCCCTGCTCCCGTTACCCTCCCCTCGGGTGACATCCCAGCACGAAGCAGTTCTAGTAAACGGCAAAGGTGGCAAGGTGAGCTGCTCGGCGAAGAGAGACTGGGAGGAATGGGCGAGGCTTCAGCTGGTTCGCCGAACTGAGCAGTTAACAACCGGTTTTATTGAACCGATGCGAACCGGATGAATCCCACCACTGTATAGAATCGAACTAGACTGTGGTGTTTCTTTGTGTCACACACGTGTGTGTGTGTGTGTGTGTGTGTGTGTGTGTGTGTGTGTGTGTGTGTGTGTATGTGGATATATGCATAATGGTTACCTTTTGAGAGCTGAATGCAACGAAATCTCATTTTAATGTATGCCGATTAGTGCACAATTTAAAGTGACAGTAAGATTCTATTCTATTCTATTCTATTCTATTCTATTCTATTCTATTCTATTCTATTCTATTCTATTCTATTCTATTTACTATTCCATTCTATTCTATTCTATTCTATTTCTATTCTATTCTATTCCTATTCTATTCCTATTCTATTCTCTATTGTATTCTATTCCATTCCATATTTTCTATTCTATTCTATTCTATTCTATTCTATTCTATTCTATTCCTATTCCTATTCCTATTCCTATTCCTATTCCTATTCCTATTCTCTTCTCTTCTATTTTCTCTTCACTTCTCTTCTCTTCTCTTCTCTTCTCTTCTCTTCCTATTCCTATTCCTATTCCATTCCTCTTCTCTTCTCTTCTCTTCTCTTCTCTTCTCTTCTCTTCTTCTATTCAATTTTATTCAATTCAATTCAATTCAATTCAATTTTTTTTTAAATTTGCATTTATATCCCGCCCTTCTCCGAAGACTCAGGGCGGCTTACACTATGTCAAACAATAGTCTTCATCCATTTGTATATTATATACAAAGTCAACTTATTGCCCCCAACAATCTGGGTCCTCATTTTACCTACCTTATAAAAGATGGAAGGCTGAGTCAACCTTGAGGCTGGTGGGACTAGAACCTGCAGTAATTGCAAGCAGCTGTGTTAATGACAGACTGTCTTAGCAGTCTGAGCCACTCAAGGACCCTAGTCTAGTCTAGTCTATTCTATTCTACTCTACTCTACTCTACTCTATTCTATTCTACAGTATTCTATTTTCTGTTCTATTCTATTCAGGGGTGGGCTGCTATGGTTTGCCCGGGTTCGGGAGAACCCATAGCTAACATTATTGCCGGTTCAGAGAACCTCCAAATCTCACCCCTTAGTGCACATTCGTTTAGTGAATGTTTAGAGTTACAACGGCATTGAAAAAAAACAACTTAGGAACAGTTTTTTCACACAACCATTGCCGCATCTCCGCGGTCATGGGAACAAAATTCAAGTTGCTTGGCCACCGACTCGTATTTATGACGGTCGTAGCATCCCGGGGTCATGGGATCCCCACCCTTTTGCGACTTTCTGACAAGCCAAGTTGATGGGGAAAGCCAGAAACATTTAACAACCGTGTGACTATTTGAATGACTGCCTTGATTCAACTAGCAACTGTGACAAGCAAGGTCGTAAAACGGGGCAAAACTCGCTGAACCACGGTCTCAGCAATGGAAATTTGGGGCTCGGTTGTGGTCGTAAGCCGAGGACTCCTTCTATCACTACTTTTCTCCAATACTGGTATGTTCCTTTTTTTTTTTGTTTGTTTGGTCTTATGGGGCAGGAAAAGATGCAACTGTATTTTTGGCTTTGTGGCGCCCTCTGCAGGGATGGACAGGTACTACATCCCCCCATCCCCTTATAAACCACCATTTAATCTTTTTAGCTTGCTATCTTTTTGGCCTTTGAATAGAATAGAATAGAATAGAATAGAATAGAATAGAATAGAATAGAATAGAATAGAATGGAATGGAATTTTATTGGCCAAGTGTGATTGGACACACAAGGAATTTGTCTTGGTGCATATGCTCTCAGTGTACATAAAAGAAAAGATACGTTCATCAAAGGTACAACATTTACAACACAATTGATGGTCAATATATCAATATAAATCATAAGGATTGCCAGCAACAAGTTACAGTCATACAGTCATAAGTGGAAAGAGATTGGTGATGGGAACTGTGAAACGATTAATAGTAGTGCAGATTCAGTAAATAGTCTGACAGTGTTGAGGGAATTATTTGTTTAGCAGAGTGATGGCCTTCGGGAAAAAACTGTTCTTGTGTCTAGTTGTTCTGGTGTGCAGTGCTCTATAGCGTCGTTTTGAGGGTAGGAGTTGAAACAGTTTATGTCCAGGATGCGAGGGGTCTGTAAATATTTTCACGGCCCTTTTCTTGATTCGTGCAGTATACAGGTCCTCAATGGAAGGCAGGTTGGTAGCAATTATTTTTTCTGCAGTTCTAATTATCCTCTGAAGTTTGTGTCTTTCTTGCTGGGTTGCAGAACCGAACCAGGCAGTTATAGAGGTGCAAATGGCAGACTCAATAATTCCTCTGTAGAACTGAATCAGCAGCTCCTTGGGCAGTTTGAGCTTACTGAGTTGGTGCAGAAAGAACATTCTTTGTTGTCCTTTTTTAATGATGTTTTTGATGGGTCTAAATACCCACCTTGGGCATTTAGGAAAAAGGCTAATTACCATTTAGAAATAGAAATAGAATAACAAGAGTTGGAAGGGACCTTGGAGGTCATCTAGTCCAACCCCCTGCGTAGGCAGGAAACCTTACACCACTTCAGACAAATGGTTGTCCAATCTCTGCTTAAACATCTCCAGTGTTGGAACACCCACAACTTCTGTTGGCAAATTGTTCTACTGATTAATTGTTCTGTCAGGAAATTTCTCCTCAGTTCTAGGTT
The DNA here is from genome assembly GCF_028640845.1 of Ahaetulla prasina. Taxonomy (NCBI): domain Eukaryota; kingdom Metazoa; phylum Chordata; class Lepidosauria; order Squamata; family Colubridae; genus Ahaetulla; species Ahaetulla prasina. The sequence continues at coordinate 5,763,453 of NC_080542.1, forward strand.
TCCACCCATTGCTTCTTCTCCTGCCCTCAGGTTCTTTGGAGTATAGCTTGACTCCCTCTTCTTTGGGGCAGCTCCTTAGCTATTGGAACACTGCTATCATGTCTCCCCCGGTCCTTCTTTCCATCAGACTAGATTAGGGGTCGGCAACCTTAAACACTCAAAGAGCCATTGGGACCCGTTTCCCACAGAAAAGAAAACACCGGGAGCCACAAAAACCCTTCTCGTGCCTGACTATTTCTTCAGCGGCCACAAAACTAACATATGTAGTTGCATTAAATGTTCCTGTTTTCTTCTGAAACTTTTCTTTTCTTGGATTTATCCATGGTTGGCCGACCGGGGGTTGAAAAGCTCAATAAATTGTGTGCCGGCGGGTGTCGCACATTGGTGGTTGGTGACGCATATTTTGAGTGACAGGGAGCCTCAGCGGAGGGGTGAAAGAGCCAATTGTGGCTCCAGAGCCACATGCGGCTCCAGAGCCACATGCGGCTCCAGAGCCTCAGGTTGCTGACCCCTGGACTAGACATACCCAGTTTCAGCAACCATTCTTTATATGTTTTAGCTTCTAGTCCCTTAATCAAGGGTGGGCTGCTGGGGATTTGCAGGGGTTTGGGAGACCCTCTAGCTAAGATTCTGTGCAGTTCAGAGACCGCCCCAAATCCCACTCTTGGCTGGCCCCTCCCACACCACCCGTCCCAGGAGTCCCCACATGGCCCGTTTTGTATGCAGGTAAGTGCCGGGCATGCGTGGAGGCTCAGGTAGGGCGAAAAACGGGCCTACTGGAAGTTCAGGGAGGCCAGAAACAGGACCGTTTCCAGCCTCGAGAGGGCCTCCGGAGCCTGGGGAGGCCATTCTTGTCCTCCCGGAAGCTCGAGAAAAGCCCCGGGGAGGGCAAAAATGCCCTGCCCTTCCGCCGTAATGCAGGAAGCCGACTAGCCACGCCCACCATGGCCACTCCCACCCAGCAACCGGGCAGAGAAAACCCCTTGCTAAAATTTTTGAAGCCCACCCTCCTGCCCTTAATCATCTTTGTTGCTCTTCTCTGCAACTCTTTCCAAGATCATCCCAGCAGGCCATTAAAATAATAATAATAACAACAACAATAACAACAACAAGAAGGACCTCTTTCTTCCGTGACAAAAAATGAGAATTTGTCAGCCACTGACAAGATATAAACAACAAAACAAAAAAGAGGCAATATTTTGAGGTAGGCCCCACTCAGTTCCGCTTCTTGAAGGATTCCTTCTTTACACCTTGCAAATTGGGCTTTTGGAGGCTGGATGCGGCGACGATCGTAACTCAACCCGAGGTAGGATTGGGGGAAGAAAAAAAAAAAGATTGAGAAATCCCTGGAGGTCTCCTTGCAAACGGGAACCTGCAAGCTACCACTTTGCTGGAGAACAATCGGCGAAAGGGGACAAAAGGACTCTGCCAGGATTCTGAAATGGGTCGGTGGGTGGGTGGGAAGCCAGCCGGGCCTCTTAGCCCTGGAAGAGCAGCAATGACAGCGAAGGATAATACTTCTTAGGATGTTCTTTGTGTGACGGGTTGGGAAGTGGAGAACTTCCAGAGTGGACCAGGTTGAGAAGAAGACATTGCTGGATGAATTGGCCTTTTTTTTTTTTTACGAGAAGGGCTGGGGTGCAGCTTCGAAAGAGGAAGGAAGGGGCAGGCAAGCAGAGGAACAGGGTAGAGAGGGAAAAAAAAAAGAGGGAACCAAGGCGAGATAGGTAGATCGAAAGGAAGAGAGGAATTCATCAAGGACAGGGAGAAGAAGACACCCCCCCTCCGCCCAAAATCCCACTTGGACATCTTGGAGAATTGGTGACCACTGAGGCGAGGACAAAGACGAGACAAATCTCACCTGCTGAGGTCCAGAAGAAAACCAGAAGAAAACCCATCCAGGAGAAGAGAGAGAGAAACAACGACGTCCCACGAAGGAGGCAGCTAATCGAGGTAGACTTCGAAAGAGGAGAAGACCTTCAGAGAGAAGGTGCCCGTAAAGACGTGGGTTGGAGCCTTCCGAAGGTCGGGGAGAAAGAGGAACTGGCGTTGGGTCGTCTACCATGTCCCAAGGAGGCTACTTTGAGGGCGAGAGGCACTACCAAGCTCTAGAAATGGCTCCCGCGCGGTCCGCTGGAAGCGACTTGGCCCCGTTGTGTGAATCGGAGTTGGCTTCCTACATCGGGGACGAGCAGTTGCTCTCAGAGTTGCTGCAAGGCAACCAGCAGAGGCTGTCCAAGGGGACCTCCTTCCCAAGCTACTTCCCCACCGACCCGTACCCCTTCCTCTCTTTCGGAGGGGAACGCAAAGGCCTGGCCCCCTTTGACCCGCGATCGGTTGCTGTCAAGGAAGAACCTCGAGGCGGAGAGGCAGGGCGAGGGCCCGCACGCCACCCGTACAGTTCTGTGCACTTGCCGGCTGCCCACTGTGCCCAGGTGACCCTCACCCAACCGGGACCGCGGACCGGACAAGCTTTGAGAGTGCTCAAGGTAAGGATGGAGAAGACCCTCCCCCACCCCTCCGTTACCCTTCTCTAACCTGGAGACCCCCAATTCTACCCGCCAACAGGAAAACAACAGATGGACTAAAGGAGACATGGTTAGCAATCTTCCGATATTTGAGGGGCTGCCCACAAAGAAGAGACGGTCAACCTGATGGCAGGATAAGAAGCAATGGATGGAGACTCATCAAAGAGAGGAGCAACCTGGAATTAAGGAGAAACTTCCTAACAGGGGGGGACAGTTAACCAGTGGAACAGCTTGCCACCAGAAGTTGTGGGTGCTCCATCACTGGAGATTTTTTTTAAGAAGAGACTGGACAGTCATTTGTCTGAAATGGGATTGTGTCTGCTGCTTGAGCAGGGGGTGGGACTAGAAGACCTCCAAGGTCCTTTCCGGGCTCAATTCTGATTGATACGTTGACCTCCTAGAATATTATCACTACAAGTAGGAAGTCTTTAAAATTCAGTTATACACGCATGGTCTTCTTCACCCTGAAGAACAGAAGAGAATAACAAAGTTTGACGGGACCTCAAATGTCTGCTCAAGCAGGAGACCCTGTACCATTTCAGGCAAATGGTTGTCCAATCTCTTCTTAAAAATCTCCACGGTTGGAGCACCCACAACTTCTGGAGGCAAGTTGTTCCACTGGTTATTTGTTCTCACTATCAGGAAATTTCTCCTTATTTCTAGGTTGCTTCTCTCCTTGATGAGTTTCCACCCGTTGCTTCGTCTTCTACCCTCAGGTGCTTTGGAGAATAGCTTGACTCCCTCTTCTCTGGGGCAGCCCCTCAAATATTGCAAGACTGCTATCATGTCACCCCGGGTCCTTCTTTTCACTAGACTAGACTTACTCAATTCCTGCAACCGTTCTTCGTGCGTTTCAGCCACCAGCCCTCTAATCGTTTTCGTTGCTCTCCTCTGCACTTGGAAAGTACTGTTTTGCATCTTGTTTGACCTATTGACACCAGGGGTGAAATGCTCCCGGTTCGGACCGGATCACCCGATCCGGTAGCGATGGCAGCGGGTGGTTCGGAGAACCGGTAGCAAAAATCCCTGCCCCCCCCCTCCCACCCATGCCCAGCTGAGCCGCGCGATCATCAGAGCCTTTTTTTTTACTTTTAAAAGCATTTTTTCTACAACTTCTTCAGCCGAATAGGTTGTTAAAAAAAATGCTTTTAAAAGTAAAAAAAAAAAAGGTTGCACGCCACAGCTGATCACCCCCCTGCGCACGCTGTTCTACTTACCCCATGCCTCCTTTTGCCCTGCTCTGCATGCGCGCTCACCTCGCATTTGGTGCGTGGTGGGCACTGCGCTTGCGTGCGCAGCGCTCGTGCAAAGCCAGCGAACCGGTAGGAAACCGGTTCAGATTTCACCACTGACTGACAGCCCATCGCTCAGGGAAGGGTTGGTTGGTGGGAGAGCAGAAGAAAACGGGTACAATTCCCTGGATTCTGCTGGCGGGATAGGATGAGTCAGGAGGCTACGTACTGGGTTCTCAGTTGGTTTTCTACAGCACCCTTGGTTTCCTGGGAGAAGGACTGAAAGGGGATCTTCTCCTGCGCTGTTGATGATCCATAATTGGACACAAAAAGAAGGAAGAACGGAGGCAAGAAAGGATAAAGTGGCGTTTATCAGTGCTGGGAACTTTAAGGTGGGTGGACTTCAACTCCCAGAATTCTGGAAATTGAAGTCCCCCCCTGCCATCTTAAAAGTTTTCAAGGTTGAGAAACACTGGATTAAAGACAGCATTGAACTGTGTTTAGTGTTTAAAAACCTCTGGGTTTCACGTCATTTTACCACCGGGTTCGCTGCGCGCCAAAAATGTCAGTGCTCGAGCGAACCGGCTGAATACCACCGCTGATCAAAGAGTTAATTTAGAGGATATAGCTTTGGGTAACGAAGTCAAATATTTAATAGAAAAGGTACGTTTTCCAGAGTCCCTGTTTTTAATTCCTTTCCCTAACAATTACAGATTCTGTAACGTCCCCATTTTAGGATTCTCCTTCTTCTTCTCGTGCCATATCCGTCATCGGACGTTGGCGATCATGTTAGCAATCCTGTTTTTGTCAACAGCCGTGTGAAAAAGTGCAGCTGAGTGTTGTCCAAACCAGTCCCTTAGGTTTTGAAGACATGATATTCTTCTGCCTGGACCTCATTTGTTTTCCATCTTTCCCTGGGAGAATTAAGTGAAGGATACCGTATTTTTCTGGGTGTCGCGTCACACGTCCGAAATATTCTGACTTTCGCTTTTTAAATGGCTTTGATGCTTTCCCAGGTGGCTTATTATCCCCTTCTCATTTGTGAGTTTGTCAACCCAGCTTATACGTAAACAGCCGCCTGTCAATCCACATTTCAAATGCTTCTCGTTTCTTCAAGTGGTTTGTTGTTGTTTTTTCCGTCAGAGACCAACTCTCCACTCCGTAGAGCAGGATAGAAAAGGAGGCAACAGCTGACAGGCCTGATTTTCAGTCTTAAGCTTGTGCCGTGACCGCAGAAGACCTGCTTTCATTTCGAAGAATTTTAGATTAGAGACTAGAATTCTAGAATTTTAGGATTGTAGTCTCATTTAACTGGGCTTTGTATTTCGATTTTGCAAAATTTTTATTGCTAATGTTGGCCTCCTCTTTTCTCTGCGTGGGGTTCCCGCAGTCTTTCTCCCCTCATCAAAGGAGCCCCAAGAAACCAGGAAAATGGGACAGTTCACAGAGATAAAAAAAAAAACAATCATGGCTCTGTTACGGTTTTTAAAGGCAGTTCAGCCACGCCAAACATAATAAGCAGGACAAAAACGTAACACGAAGACCTGTTAAGAAAACTGGAGGTATTAAGTGGATCTTCTCTGTTTCCCCCAAAATAAGACCCAACTGGAAAATTAAGTCCTAGCATGATTTTTCGGGATGCTCGTAATATAAGCCCTACCCCCAAAATAAGCCCCAGTTAAGATTGCCTGCAGAAGCTGTGAATGCTCCAACACTGGAAATTTTTAAGAAAATGTTGGATAGCCATTTGTCTGAAATGGTGTAGGGTTTCCTGCCTGGGCAAGGGGATGAACTAGAAGACCTCCAAGGTCCCTTCCAACTCTGTTATTATGTTATGCTTTGTTAAGATTGTCAGCCAGATGGATGCATTTAGTACCGTATTTCCCCAAAAATAAGACCCAACTGGAAAATAAGTCCTAGCATGATTTTTCAGGAGGCTCGTAATATAAGCCTTACCCCCAAAATAAGACCCAGTTAAGATTGTCAGCCAGATGGATGCATTTAATATCGTATTTCCCCAAAATAAGACCTAACCAGAAAATAATCCCTAATGTGTCTTTTGGAGCAAAAGTTAATATAAGACCTGGTCTTATTTTCGGTGAAACACGGTTCCTGACAAACCATGATTTAAATCAAGCCGGTGTCAGCATTCCAGAAAAAAACCCCAAGTAAAAACTCCAAAGCAAGCGTCTGTCAAAATTCTATGTACTAGGATTACTATTTACTAAGAGCTCTGAGAAGCAAATCTTGTCCAATCTCACACAAACATGAGTTGTTCATGGCTTGGCGCGATGGTGGACTTTAACATCACAACGGAACCCTCACCAGTTTGTGTTGATCCCTGTCAATCAAAGCTGGGGACGACAGCGGCGTCTAACAACCCATAATTACTTCAGTCATGGGCCTATTATGGCAGGTGAAGAGACCCACGATGGCTGATATCAAAAGGATAACTTCAGGTCTCAGATGGAATTCTCAAGAACTTCTTCTCGAGAACTTCTCGAGAACTTCTCAAGAACTTCAAGAGCACAGTTTGACCCGTTCTCATCCCATAAAACCACGAAAAGAGGGACCTTCCCACCTATTTTGAGGGCCCTCTTGTAGATGAGATGGGACGCGGGGTATATTTAATTGCAGAAATCGGTGGGAAACAGGAGAATTAGAGTTAAGGTCCCTAGTGCACCCCAACTTGAAGAAGCCTTCTTATACAGCCAACAAGACTTAGCCGTTTTTGCAAGCGCTTTGAAAGTTTGTAAAGGCGGAGTCGGTTCTTTCTCAGGGAAAAGTTGGGTCAGTTATGGGATGTTTCAACACAATTCCCCCCCCCTTTTCCCCCCTGGATTAATGATTACCGCAGCTGTGGTTACCGCAGTTTTCCATTTTGGGAACCTGGGAATGAGCGACAAGGAGAAGCTTCCACCAAGATGGAAGATAAATAAACTGGGGCTCCCGTAAAATATTTCGTGGCGTGGGTCTAAACGCACTTATTGTGTAGATCAAACACAAAGAAGGATGTGTGTTTTTAGACGGATGGAAGGGGGAAACAAACTCGGTGACGCTTCAAGGCGAGGGAGAGAGAGAGAGCTGGCGAAGGCCGGTTCAGGAAAAACATGCGAAACCCTTTCTTTCGCCCGAAGATCTAAAGAAATATTATGAAAATATTTATGGGAAGTTTTGCAAGGGCTGCTTTTGAGCCAAACGGCCGAGCAGGGAGATTGGCCCTCCCTAAAATCCAGGACAATGGGAGGAAACCCGACCGTTCCCGTAGGAATTCAGAAATCCACATATGTGAAATTGTGGCATTCAAGACTGGGGGGGATTTTCATCCCCTGGCCTGAGATAAATATAATTTCCACAACTTGTCGGAAGGAAGAAAATGCCCACTTCCCTTTGATAGTAATTTAAATGAAGTTGAAATATCTTGGAATCATTGGAAATAACAAAATAAGGGACCTTGGAGGTCTTCTAGTCCAACCCCCTGCTCGGACAAATGGTTGTCCAACCTCTTCTTCAAAAACCTGCAGCGATGGAACACCCACAACTTCTGGGTGGCAAGCTGTTCCACTGGTTAATTGTTCTCATTGTCAGGAAATTTCTCCTTAGTTCTAAGTTGCTTCTTTCCTTGATCAGTTTCCACCCATTGCTTCTTGTTCTGCCCTCAGGTGTTTTGGAGAATAGGTGGACCCAGGGGTGGGCTTCAAAAAATTTAGCAAGGGGTTCTCTGCCCGGTTGCTGGGTGGGTGTGGCCATGGTGGGCGTGGCCTATTTATCCTCCTGCACCACAAGGGGGGGCATTTTTGCGCTTCCCGGGTTCCGGAGGCTTTCCTCGAGCCTCCGGGATGACGAAAATGACCTCCCCAGAGGCCCTCCAGAGGCCTTCCAGAGGCCAGAAACGGACTCCTGAGAGGGAAGGGGTGGAGTGGGCGGGGCCAACCAGGAGTGGGATTTGGGGGTTCTCCGAACTACACAGAATCTTAGCTAGAGGTTCTCCCAAACCCCTGAGAACCCCCAGAAGCCCCCCCCGGGTGAACCCCCTCTTCTTTGGGGCAGCCTCTCAAATATTGGAAAACTGCTCTGGTGTCACCCCTAGTCCTTCTTTTCCTTAAACGTGGCATTCCTAATTAATTCCTGCAACCCCAATTTTTCCACCCCATCTAAGTTGCTGTTTAGGAAATGAATTGCCCATCTTAATTTTTTTTTTTTTTTACATCTCTGCTCTTTTCTTTCGTTATTCTCTCGTTTCGACTCTGTAGGTTTTGAAAAATAGAGCGGACAACCATTCGATCAGGATGGCTTAAGATCTCCAGCCTTGAGTAGGGGGTTGGACTAGAGGACCTCTGAGGTCCCTTCTAGCCCTAGAAGATTCTTGGTTCTGAGTTCTTATCCTTCCTCCGCTCTTCTCCTAAACTTGGAGACATCTAGGATTTATTTATTTTTGGGGAGGAGTGGGGGATTAAGACTAGAATAAATTTCCCCATCGCTTGTTCTTTTACTTATTACGCAACCGTAGTTTGAAACAACACAATTCAAATGTCTTTCACACAGAATTCTTGCAACTTTATTCTAGTCTTAATCCCCCACTCTTAATCCCCCAAATCTGAAATCCATCCTTTAAAAAGAAATAATAAATCACTCTTTAACTTTTTCCATCTCAGTTTTTCTTAAACTCAAACTTTTGTTTTAATAAAGAGTGTTTGGGGCAGGGGTGAAATCCAGCAGGTTCTGACAGGTTCTGGAGAACCGGTAGCGGAAATTTTGAGCAGTTCGGAAAACCGGCAAATACCATCTCTGGCTAGCCGCAGAGTGGGGAGGGAATGGGGATTTTGCAGTATCCTTCCCTCAGGAGTAGGGAGGGAATGGGGATTTTGCAATATCCTTCCCTCAGGAGTGGGGAGGGAATGGGGATTTTGCAGTATCCTTCCCTCAGGAGTGGGGTGGGAATGGGGATTTTGCAGTATCCTTCCCTCAGGAGTGGGGAGGGACTGGAGATTTTAGTATCCTTCCCCTGGAGTGGGGTAGGAATGGGGATTTTGCAGTATCCTTCCCTCAGGAGTGGGGAGGGACTGGAGATTTTGTAGTATCCTTCCCCTGGAGTGGGGTAGGAATGGGGATTTTGCAGTATCCTTCCCTCAGGAGTGGGGAGGGACTGGGGATTTTGTAGTATCCTTCCCCTGGAGTGGGATAGGAATGGGGATTTTGCAGTATCCTTCCCTTGGAGTGGGGAGGGAATGGAGATTTTGCAGTTTTCTTCCCTCAGGAGTGGGGAGGGAATGAGGATTTTGTAGTATCCTTCCCCTGGAGCGGGGTGGGAATGGGGATTTTGCAGTATCTTTTCCTCAGGAGTGGGGAGGGAATGGGGATTTTGCAGTATCCTTCCCCCAGAGTAAGGTGAGAATGGAGATTTTGCAATATCCTTCCCCTGCCATGCCCACCAAGCCACGTCCACAGAACCGGTAGTAAAAAAAATTGGATTTCACAACTGGTTTGGGGACTCAACTTCTCATCTCCAAATAACTGGAGGAAGCGAAGCTTTCCTTATCGTAAGCTTTATTTTCTTTAACTTTCTTTAACTCCTCACGGATAGGTGAGCAAGAAAAAAACCTGAGAGCAGAAAAAGACACAGTTGAATTTGTCCTGCGAGTTTTTTTTTCTTGCTTCTTTTCATTTGTTTATATTAGCTTTTTGTTCTTTATTTTATTAGTATGATTACTTTTTATTTTATTTTTAATTAATTAACTTATTATTAATAAGAATGCAAAGGTCAGGTCAGAAAAGTGGACATTTTTCCTGAGGGAGGGTGAATGTCCCTTGCTGTGACTTTCAACCCCAAATCTATTTCTATTATTATACTTTACTGGATCTGGTTTTCAGGTTGATCCAGTCCTTGCAGATTCTTATTTTTTAGGAACCTGCGCTGCAGTTTTTAATGTGGTTTTTGAGCGTCAAACTGAGGAGAAACCGTAGGGGCGAGTTTCGAACGCTTTAAAAAGTGGGTCTTTGATGTGTACGTGTGAGAGAGAGGGAAGGAGAGGGGGAGGGAAAGAGAGAGAGGGAGGGAAGGAGGGAGGGAAGGAGAGAGAGAGGGAGGGGAGAGAGAAAGAGAGACAGAGAGGGAAGGAAAGAGGGAGGGAGAAATGGGGAGGGAGGGGGAGGGAGGGAGAAGGAGAGAGAGAAAGAGAGACAGAGAGAGAGGGAGAGAGAGGAGGGAGAGAGAAGGAAGGAGAGAGAGAGAGAGAAAGAGAGGAAGGAAGAAGGATGGGAGAAGGATGGGAGAAAGGGGAGGGAGGGAGAGAAAGAGAGAGGAGAAAGAGACAGAGGAAAGGAAGGAGGGAGGGAGAGAGCAATAGAGACAGAGAGAGGGAGGGAGGGGAGAGAGAGAGAGACAGAGACAGAGAGGGAAGGAAGGAGGGAGGGAGAAAGGGAGAGGGAGAAAGAGAAAGGAAGAGAGACAGAGGAAAGGAAGGAAGGAGGGAGGGAGGGAGAAAGAGAGACAGAGAGAGGGAGACAGGGAGAAAAAGAAGGAGGGAGAGAGAGAGAGAAAGAGACAGAGAGGAAGGAGGGAGGGAGAAAGGGGGAGGGAGGGAGAGAGGAGGGAGGGAGGGAGAAAGAGAGAGAGGGGAAGGGGAGAAAGAGAGAGAAGGAAGGAGGGTGGGAGAAAGGGGGAGGGAGGGAGAGGGAGGGAAAAAGGGGGAGGGAGGGAGAGGGAGGGAGAAAGAGAGACAGAGGAAAGGAAGGAGGGAGGGAGAGAGAGGGAGGGAAGGAGGGAGAACATAGACCTGACTTTGGGGGGAGAGAAAGGAAATGACCATTAAGGGGGACTTTGAGATGCTGCTCTGTGAAAAAGATATTCCTGTCTTGAATTTTATTGACGACAGCCCTTTGAGGTAGACTAGCTCAACAGACAGACACGGCTAGGATTTCAGGAAGGGCTGAAGTCAGAAGGAAGGTCAGAGAAGCAAGACTTTGAAAGCCTTCCCCATTTTTATTTGGTGCCAGCTGATACTAAATAAAACCAAGATAGGGTTCTCTTGAGTTTCTTTCTCATCTTTTCTTTCTTTCTCCGGAGGAGAAATCTTTTCCGCCCGTCTCTCCGTAAGGCCTACCTTGTTCCTTTCCCCTCCCTGTGGTTGGGTCGACTGTAAATTCCTTCACAGGGAGTCCCACTTCCCCTCCCCGAATAACAAGAGTTGGAAGGGACCTTAGAGGTCTTCTAGTCCAACCCCCTCCCCTCAGGCAGGAAACCCTGTACCATTTCAGCCCCCCCCCCCCCCGGTCGCCCAATCTCTTCTTGTAAACCTCCATGGATGGAGTAGCACACTCACAAATTCTGGTGGCGAGCCGTTCCACAGAAGAATTCTTCAAACTTGTGGGAAATTTCTCCTTGGTTCTCGCTTGCTTCGCTCCTTGATGAGTTTCCCTAATCCCTTGCCTTCTTATTCTTCCTGCCTTCAGGTCTAGTGGCGAGCCGTTCCACAGATTAATTGTTCAAACTCTCGGTTGCTTCTCTCTCCTTAATGCATTTCCATCTCTTTTGCTTCTTGTTCTTCCTGCCTTCAGGTGAGGTTCTACCAGGGATGAAATGCTCCCGGTTCGGACCGGATCGCGCGATCCGGTAGCGATGATGGCGGCTGGTTTGGAGAACTGGTAGCAAAAATCCCTGCCCTCCCCCCATGCCTAGTTGAACGGCACGATCATCAGAGGGTTGGGGTTTTTTTACTTTTAAAAGCATTTTTTCTTCGGCCGAAAAAATGCTTTTAAAAGGTAAAAAAACGAAAACTCTGATGATCGCACGGCTCGGCTGGGATCGTCAAAGCCTTTTAAAAGCATTTTTTCTTCTTTTTTACTTTTAAAAGCATTTTTTCTATTTTTCTTCGGCCGAAGAGGTTGTAAAAAAATGCTTTTAAAAGGCTCTGACAATCCCAGCTGAGTTACCTGATCTCAGAGGCTTTTCTTTTTTTAAAAAAAGGCAAAAAAAAAAGCTTTTAAAAGAAAACAAAAGCCTCTGATGATCGGGCAACTCAGCCGGGATCGTCAGAGCCTTTTAAAAGCATTTTTTTACAATCTCTTTGGCCAAAGAGAGTTTTATTTACTTTTAAGAGGTTTTACTTACTTTTAAAGTTAAAAAAAAGCATCTGATGATCGCACGGCTCAGCTGGGATCGTCAGAACCCTTTAAAAGCACTTTTTCTACAACCTCTTTGGCCAAAGAGGTTGTAAAAAATAAGCTTTTAAAGGGTTCTGGCGATCAGGAAACTCAGCTGGGATCGTCAGAACCCTTTAAAAGCTTTTTTTCCTCTGGCGATCCCAGCTGAGTTGCCTGATCATCAGCGGTTTTTAAAAGCATTTTTTCTACAACCTCTTGGGCGAAAGAGGTTGTAGAAAAAAATGCTTTTAAAAGTAAAAAAAAAAAAAGTTGGCCACACCCACCCAGATTAACCCCCCCTCCCAGAACCGGTAGTAACATATTTTACATTTCACCACTGGGTTCAATCCACGCTTCTCTAATTTCTCCTTCTCCCCGCCTGCAGGGCCCGGCCTGCAGCTCGTCTCCTCCTTGCGGCAACCCCAAGGGAAAGAAATCGGTGAACAAGGACAGCCTGGAGTACCGCCTGCGTCGCGAACGCAACAACATAGCAGTGCGCAAGAGCCGCGACAAAGCCAAGCGGCGGGTAATGGAGACGCAGCAGCGCATGGTGGAACTCCTAGGGGAGAACGAGCGGCTGCGCAGCCGGGTGGAACAACTGATGCAGGAAACCGAGACCCTCCGGGATATTTTCCGCCAAGTGCCCGAAGCCGCCGGCTTGATCAAGGGTCTCGGGGGTTGCAGTTGAAGCTGGATGGGGGGTTGGCACCCAAGGTGCCAAGAGGAGGCGGGGGGGATATGACTGCAATCTAGAAGAACAAAGCTTTTGCAATGTGTAAATTTAAAAAAAAGTTATTATTTTTTTGGCTTGGCTTTAAACATCTCTGGTGGTGAATTTTTTTTTATATATAGTTTATTGATACATTTACAATTAACATACATATGTTAATTGAACAGTGAACAGTGTAATATTCGGGTCAATTGCTTCCATAATAATATATATATAATAACAATAATAATAATAACACGGCTATGGATGAAGCATGTAACAGTGATACCCATTGTCATCGGGGCACTTGGTACCATGTTCAAGAATTTTACAAAACACATCAAGAAATTGCAGATTCCTGCAAGAACACCAGCGGAATTGCAGAAAAACTGCGCTACTCGGAACATCGTACATCTTAAGAAGGTACTTGGTTGATACCTAGGACACTGGCAGCAACCCGTATCAACCATTAGTACCAGTCAATGGTATTTGTGACGCATTTTTAAATGTTCGGTTGACTGAGTTTCATGTTTAATGACTAAAAGAGATAATAATATTAATATTAATGATAATATTTTCCCAGCTCCTAATTTCTACTTCTATTTTCCAGCCAGTTACAAAACAAATCCCATATTTGAAAATATTCCGTATCTTCCTTCTCTTTTCTCTTTAACGTCAGTCTATCCCAGGGGTCGGCAACCTTAAACACTCAAAGAGCCATTGGGACCCGTTTCCCACAGAAAAGAAAACACGGGAGTCACAAAACCCTTCCTGTGCCTGACTATTTCTTGAGCGGCCACAAAACTAGCATATGAAGTTGAATTAAATGTTCCTGTTTTCTTCTGAAACTTTTCTTTTCTTGGATTTATCCATGGTTGGCCGAGTGGGGGTTGAACAGCTCAGTAAATTGCGTGCCGGCGGGTGTCGCACATTGGTGGTTGGTGACGTATATTTTGAGTGACAGGGAGCCGCAGCAGAGAGGTGAAAGAGCCACATGCGGCTCCAGAGCCGCAAGTTGCTGACCCTTGGTCAGTGGTGGGATTCAAATAATTTAACAACCGGTTCTCTGCCCTAATGACCAGCTGGGTAGGCGTGGCTCGGTGGTCATATGACCATGTGGGCGTGGCCAACTCAACATCACTCACGTCGATGGGCACTTCGCCTTAGCTGTTACAATGTAATAAGGGTTAACCGGAGAGGCAGTTTCTGTAAGTAGGGCAATAAAGATTAGTGTCAGTTTTGGAAGCCAATTTTCTTTTTTTCTTGCTTCTTAACTGCCACATATTTTAGCTGGGGAGGAGGGTTGTTGTTGGAGCGGTAGAAAGTTAGTCATAACAACATTCCGTATTCAGGGACATCCTGCGTCTGATGGAGACTGCCTGAAGATTGTATCCAATTGATTGGATAATGTGATGAACTTGTGGGTGTGGGGCAGGGCTGTGAATTGTCAACTGGGTGTGGAAAACCTGGAAGATTTCAGTTTCGGGTTTTCCCAGCTGTGCCAACATGACATCTCTAATAAATTGGAACTTTGCGGAACCTCAAGCCTCAGAGCCTTATTTCGTTGGGGGTGTTCCTTGGAACCCTGACAATTAGGCTAGAAACAACACCAGAATGTTTCAGTTCCTTACAGGATTAGCTCTGTAAAGTGGGAAAAAAACAAAATAAGATTTCTTCCAACAACCGGTTCTCCGAACTGCTTCGAAAGTTAACCGGTTCTACCAAATGAGTGTGAACTGTCTAAATCCCACCATTAGGTCTATCCATTTCTGAGCAATCTAATGTTCTTTTTTAAAAAAATTACGTCTTCTTCACTTGGGAGTTTCCTCATTTTTCCAATACTATGCAAATACAATTCTGTCAAGGCGTGCAATCTTAAATACAAATTCCCTTTTGTATTTGCTGGCTGGGGAATTCTGGGAGTTGAAGTCCATAATTCTTCATGCTTCCAAATTGAAAAACCCTGGTTTCGATCTACCTAGGATGAGACACGACCCTTCCGAAGCATCTTCCAACATCTGAAGCCGATTTGGTGGAGGTAAAAAGTTTTTAGAATGGAAGGGAGGTGAGCCCAACTCTCATGAGAGAATGGGGGTATACCTTCCCAAAGCTAAATATAAATATTTTGTCCATCTCACCCACGTGTCCCTTTTGGTGGCATCTAGTTGAATGTGGTCCCATCCATTTCATTCTTAAAAACTCCTTGAAGTGAGATCACTTTACATGCAGAGGTGAAATCTAAAAATTTTCTCTACTGGTTCTGTGGGCGTGGCTTAATTGGTGGGTGTGGCTTGGTGGTCAGGTGACCCAGTGGGCATGGCTTGGTGGTCAGGTGATTGAATGGGCATGGCCAATAATAATAAATAATAAAAATAATAAAGTATACAAAACTTGGGACTGCACCAGTCTACCTTCTTTAAAAATAGAGGCACCGGTTTACTAATTGCCTTTTTTTGAGAGTGCACTGGTCTACCTTCTTTAAAAATAGAGGCACCGGTTTACTAATTGCCTTTTTTTGAGAGCGCACTGGTCTACTTTCTTTAAAAATAGAGGCACCGGTTTACTAATTGCCTTTTTTTGAGAGTTGGCAATTGACTCATATTTATGACAGTGGCAGTGTCCCGGGGTCACGCGATTCCCCTTTTGCGACAGTCCAACAAGCAAAATCAGTGGGGAAAGCCAAATTCACTTAACAGCCGTGCTCCTATCTTATCGAATATAGGGGTTCCCTTAATGACGGAGGCCAGGGAGGTCATAAAACGGGGGCGAAAAATCCACTTGACACATGTCTCACTTTGGGACAAAAATGTGGGGCTTAGTTATAGATTACCTCTACTTTTAAGTGAAAGGGACGCGGTGGCTTAGTGGGTAAGACGCTGAACTTGTCGATTGAAAGGTCGGCAGTTCAGCGGTTCGAATCCCTAGTGCCGTGTCATGGGGTGAGCTCCCATTCCTTGTCCCAGCTTCTGCCAAACTAGCAGTTCGAAAGCACTGCTTAAAAATGCAAGTAGAAAAATAGGGACCACCTTTGGTGGGAAGGTAACGGTGTTTCCGTGCACCTTTGGCGTTGAGTCATGCCGGCCACATGACCACGGAGACGTCTTCGGACAGCGCTGGCTCTTTGGCTTTGAAACGGAGATGAGTCGGGAACAACTAGCACGTATGTGCGAGGGGAACCTTTACCTTTTACTTTCAAGTGAATTGAGTCAGTGGTTGGACCCCGGCGGCCTAGAAAGCAAGTTGAAGCTTTTTGAGTTACTCTTTGTTTAGAAAAATGAAGGGAAGGAAAAAAGAAAGAAAAAAAGAAAATAAGCAGGAAGGAAGTATTTTTAATGTCCTCAGACAACCCAAAACAAGGGTCGATCCAAACAAACTGACTGGCATCCAATTCAGGAGCCGAAAAGTGCTTCACACGACAGATCTCAAAGGTGCTTTCCTTCCCCCTCCCCCGTACCGCACCACAAGGCAACCGGACTTCCTTTGTTTTTTCCTTGAAGACGTTTCACTTCTCATCCAAGCAGCTTCATCGGTTCGAGCTGGATGGTGGGAGGGGAAGACGGAAGGACTTGTTATTCCTTGCAATCCAAATGAGCCACTGCGCGCTATCCTTGGCTGCGTTAACGGAGGGACAGAATCCAGATCGCGTGAAGCTCTTGTACAACTCTGCAAAGCCTTAGTAAGACCAGGCGGGGAATACTTGCATCCAGGTGCGGGTTATACCGCAATGCAGTAAAAATGTGGAGACTCTAGAAAGAGTGCAGAGGAGAGCAACAAAGAGGATGAGGGCGCTGGAGGCTAAAACCTATGAAGAACGGTTGCAGGAACTGGGTATGTCCAGTTGAATGAGAAGAAGGAGTAGGGGAGACATGATAGCAGTGTTCCAATATTCAAGGGCAGTGGTTGAAATCTAAATTTCTTTCCTCCTGGTTCTGTGGGCGTGGGTTGGTGGGTGGGTGTGTCATGTGACTGGGTGGGCGTGGCTATCTGACTGGGGGATCAAAAGACAGAAACTCACTAACCATGTCCTGCTGGAGCAGGGTTGGGCTAGATGACCTCCAGGTCCCTGCCAGCCCTGGATTATCCTCTGAGGCTGCGTCTAGTGCCAGGTTTGTAGTCCTTCCTTCCTCTCCTTTTTCCTCCCTCCCTTCCTCCCCCTTTCTTTCTTTCTTTCTCTCTCTCTCTCTCTCTCTCTCTCTCTCTCTCTCTCTCTCTCTAACGAACGCCCCCATTTTTTGCCTAGCAGGCTTCAGCTTTTTCACCTTTTAGAAAATGCTTTTAAAAGTAAAAAAAAAAAAAAAAGCCCCTGATGATCAGGCACCTCAGCTGGGATCGACAGAGCCTTGTTTTAACCCTTTAAAAGCATTTTTTTAACTCTTTAAAAGCATTTTTTTATAACGGCCGAAGAGGTCGTTTAAAAAAGTGCTTTTAAAAGTAAAGAAAAAAGAAAAAAGGCTCTGACGATCGCGTGGCTCAGCTGGGCATGGTGGTGGTGGGGAGATTTTTGCTACCGGTTCTCTGAACCACCTGCCGCCGTCGCTACCGGATTGGGCGATCCTGTCTGAACCGGGAGCATTTCACTCCTGTTTTGAGGGGCGAACCTACGTGATGGCGAACCTACGGTGGCATGCGGAGCCATATCAGCGGGCACACGAGCTCAGCTTCAGAGTGCGTGCGCGTGCCGGCCAGCTGATTTTCGGGCCTTCTGGGCCCACCGAAAGTAGGGAAACAGGCTGTTTCCTGCCTCCGGAGGGCCTGGTGGGTGGTGGGGAAGGCCCGTTTTTCTCTCTCACCTGGCTCCAGAGCCTCTTTAGGAGTCTGGGGAGTCTGGGGACAGCAAAAAAGTCAGTTCCTGTCCAACTGGAAGTTGGCAAATTTCTGGCATCCAGAGACCCTCCAGAGGAGTGGGGAAGGCTGTTTTCGTCCTCCCCAGACTCATAGAGAGGCTCTGGAGCCAGGTGTGAGAGAGAAACAAGCCTTCTGGGCCATCGCGTGCGCATGTGCGGGGGCAGGGTGCATAAAATTATGGGTGTGGGCACATGTGCACACGACCCCCCTCGCCCCCCCTCCTGGCACACGATGGCAAAAAGGTTAGCCATCACTGGCATAAGGCATTCAGTTTGAGTAGGGGGTTGGACTAGAAGACCTCCAAGGTCCCTTGCAACTCTGTTATTGCCATTATTTTTATTCACCCCATTCTATTATTCTGTTATTATCTTTGTTCACCTCTAAGCCTTTTTACACACATATATCACACTCAGCTTTGGTCACCACAACATCAAAAAGATGTTGAAACTCTAGACAGTGTGCAGAGGTGAATTAGGGGACTCGAAGCTAAAACAGACGAAGAACAGTAGCAGGAAGTGGATATCTTTAATCTAATGAAGAGATAGGCTAGGGGTGACATGATAACTATATTTCAACATTTGAGGGGCTGCCACAAAGAAGGGGGGGGTGCCCACCAATTCTCCAAAGCACCCGAAGGCAGGAGGAGAAGCAACGGATGGAAACTAACCAAGGAGCGAAGCAACTTGGAACTAAGGAGAAATTTCCTGACAGGGAGAACAATTAATCAGTGGAACCACTTGCTTCCAGAAGTTGTGGGAGCTCCACCACTGAAAGCTTCCAAAAATGAGACTGGACAACCATTTCTCTGAAATGGTATAGGGCAGCGATGGTTAACCTTTTTGGTGCCAAATGTTGTGGTCCGCCAGCAGCCGACGGAGCTAGCAATGGAGTCGGACAGCGATGAGGCAGAGATGAGGCCAGGGCCATCGGGAAGTAAGGCTGCAAACTCCAGAGTCTCCAGAGACTGATAGTAGTGAGGCAGAGGAACAGGAGGACCCTGTTCCTAATGCACGCATGAGAAGAGCTACCAGAGCAGCTCAAGCAGAGAGGACAACTCAGGAGTAAGGCCAGGAGATGATTGGCCCCTCCCATAAGGCTTAAAACAGACCAGCGTTTGAGCTTTGCCGGAAAACAACGTTGTAGCTACGTCTTCTGCTTTGTCCTATGCTTCGTGTACGTCTTTGTTTTTGTGGCTTCTGGACGTTTGCCAGGAAGGGCCTTTGGCATTTTGCCTAATTGGACTGAGGTTTGTGAAATAACTGAGGAATTTGTGTTGGGAGGCATTTGTTTTACTTTGAGTTGACCGACACTGGGAATGAAGTAATTCCCAGCTGTTCGAATAAAGTTTGTTTTTCCACGGACTAAGTTTATTGCTACCTTCTTGGGCCTGGGTCACAACATGAGGGTCCAAAGCATGTGCGGGAACAGATGCGTGCATGCCCGAACCCCCAAAATGCAATGCGAGCATCCCCCATGCATGTGCCCCACCCCCGTGCATGTGGGTGCCCCGTTTTGGGTCTGGAAAGCCTCCTGTACCAACCTGCACCTCCACCCCCGCATGTGGCCCGCCCCCGCACATGCACGGCAGAAAACCAAAGACCAGGCGGCCATCAGGAGGCATGCGTGCAGGGGCTTAGTCTAGAAGACCTCCGAGGTCCCTTCCAACTCTATTGTTTTTTTTTTTATTTGCATTTATATCCCGCCCTTCTCTGAAGACTCAGGGCGGCTTACACTATGTCAGGCAATAGTCTTCATCCATTTGTATATTATATACAAAGTCAACTTATTGCCCCCGACAATCTGGGTCCTCATTTTACCTACCTTATAAAGGATGGAAGGCTGAGTCAACCTTGGGCCTGGTGGGACTTGAACCTGCAGTAATTGCAAGCAGCTGCTGTTAATAACAGACTGTCTTACCAGTCTGAGCCACAGAGGCCCTGTTCTGTTTTATGTTCTACCTGGCTTTAGCCTTCTCTCTGAGTGCCGTCGAGGCCACTTGGAGGTTTATCTGTGCCCCCCGGGGCAGGGGTGCTAGTCACTTACTTTCCCAACGGTTCGGAAATGTGAGCGCCCCCCCACCCCCCGTCCACATACACACCCGGCCTTCCATGCATGTGGTTTGCTGGCACGCGTGCCTCCCTAGCATGCGCCCGGCCTCAAAAAGGATGGCATAGAGCCGGCGTGGTTGGGAAGGCCCACCTACGATTTCTGCTACCGGTTCGGCTGAACCGGTATGAACCGGCTGAATCCTACCTCTGCCTCAGGGCCAGCCGAATTGTGCAAATGGGTGTGGAATCCTTCTTGGAACTGCTGACAAGGATTGCCTTGTAAACTGGAGGTAGGTGGCGCCTTATCCTTCCCCCTCTGTCAAGGGAGGGCCACTGAACGCTAAGATCGATGGCCTCTTTTGACCCCTCTTTCAAACCAGCGGGGCCTTCTCCGTCCAGCATGTGGACTTTGCCGTCTTCCAAAGAGGGGCCTTCGTCTTTCAAACGCAGATGGACCGCCGAATCTAGCCCTGAGGGCTTTGTTCTCCCGTGTTGTGCCGTGTGTTTGTGAGGTGGTTGTTTTGTTTCCCCGATGTACAGGATCTGCACATGTCTCAGAATAACAGAAGAGTGGGGAAGGGACCTCGGAGGTCTTCTAGTCCAACCCCCTGCCATGTGCCATTCTTACAGAAATGGTTGTCCAATCTCTTCTTTAAAAATTTCAGCGATGGCGTGCCCACAACTTCTGAAGAAAAGCCATCCTACTGGTTAACTGTTCTTACTGTCACAGGACATTTCTCCTTAGTTCTAGGTTGCTTCTCTCTTTGGTTAGTTTCCAAGAATTGTTTCTTGTCCTGCCTTCAGGTGCTTTGAAGAACAGGTTGTCTCCCTTCTTTCTTTGGGACAGCCCCTCAAATATTGGAAGACTGCTATCATGTCACCCGCAGTCCTTCTACGCATTAAATTTGACAAACCCAATTCCAACAACCGTTCTTCGTACATTTTGGCCTCCAGTCCTCTCGTCCTCTTTGTGGCTGTTCTCTAAACTCTTTCTAGAGTCTCCACATCTTTTTACATCGTGGCAACCAAAACTGGATGTAGGATTCCAAGTGTGGCCTTCCTTACCAAGGCCTTATAAAGTGGTATTAACACTTTTAACGTGATCTTGATTCTATCCCTCTGTTTATGCAACTTAGAACTGTGTTGGCTTTTTTGGCAGCTGCTGCACACGGCTGGCTCATATCTAAATGGTTGTCCACTAGATTTACAGATCCCTCGCATCCTGGACATAAACTGTTTCAATTCCTACCCTCAAAACGACGCTATAGAGCACTGCGCACCAGAACAACTAGACACAAGGACAGTTTTTTCCTGAATGCCATCACTCTGCTAAACAAATAATTCCCTCAACAAACTATTTACTAAATCTGCACTATTATTAATCTTCTCATCCTTCCCATCACCCATCTCCTTCCCCTTATGGCTGTATGACTGTAACTTTTTTGCTTGTATCCTTACAATTTATACTGATATTGATTGTTTCCTGATTGCTTATTTGTAGCCTATGACTATCATTAAGTGTTGTAAGTGTTGTACCTTGATGAAGGTACATTTTCTTTTATGTACACTGAGAGCATATGCTCCAAGACAAACTCCTTGTGTGTCCAATCACACTTGGCCAATAAAATTCTATTATTCTATTCTATTCTATTCTATTCTATTCTATTCTATTCTATTCTATTCTATTCTATTCTATTCTATTCTATTCTCTATTCCTATTTCTTATTTCTATTCTATTCTATTCTATTCTATTCTATTCTATTCTATTCTATTCTATTCTATTCTATTCTATTCTATTCTATTCTACTCTACTTTACTCTACTCTATTCCTATTTCTTATTTCTATTCTATTCTATTCTATTCTATTCTATTCTATTCTATTCTCTATTCCTATTTCTTATTTCTATTCTGTTCTGTTCTGTTCTGTTCTGTTCTCTATTCTCTATTCCCATTTCGTATTTCTGTTCTATTCTATTCTCTATTCTATTCCTATTTCTTATTTATTGCTTATTTTATATTTCATATTTCATATTTCATATTTCATATTTCTATTCTATTCTATTCTATTCTATTCTATTCTATTCTATTCTATTCTATTCTATTCTATTCTATTCTACTAAGACTCCAAGATCCCTCTCACAGTTATTACTGTTGAGCAAGGTCCCACCTATAAGGTACCTGTGCGTTTGTTTTTTTCTTGCCTAAATGTAGACCCTTCCTTTTTCGTTGCAAGATTGTGTTGGGCGAAATGCTTACCCAAGAGCGCAGCTGTTCAGATCTGGTTCTCAGGAGGAAACACAAAACTAGATTTTTGGAGTATTTTTTTTGTGTTTTTGTGTTTTTTTTGCATTGAACCCTGCCCTTTACACTCATGCAAACAAACCGGTGTCATCGTCTGTCTCAGGGTGACGGAGTCCCATGGCTTCTGCAAAAATCTCTCTGACACAGAATTTGGTCAGAGGACTTCCGACTCCTGGGTTCTCTTCTGAGGAAACGGTGCTTCTCCACTAAGCATGCTGGGAAGGTTGTGTGTGTGTGTGTGTGGGAAATATATATTTGTTTTTAGGGTGCCCCGTTCCTTGAGAGGTGCTATCCTGACCATCGCCAACAGGCCTCCCCCCCCCTCTCTCTCTTTGCTGGGTCTTCGTGGTGGACACCATCCATGAGCTCCTGGAAGCTTTCCAGATCAGCAGAAAGGCATTGCGCAAAGGTGCCCGTTGCAGGATGCCCGAGAAGGTTGTATGAGGAACGGGAAAAGGTGTACCTTCGCGGTCGAAAAAAAGAGAAGTACCGCAACGATGACAAGGTGGGGGGAAGCGGTGTTGGTGAGTGAGTTCGGACCACCGATGGGGCCTTCTGCTCCATCTAGGATCCAGCTGGGCGGGTGAAGAGGACCAACCCTTCAGAGTTTGGGCTGGACTTTGGTCTCTACTTCGACATTGGATGCCCAGTTTGCAAAGGTGGGCTCCGGGGGATGGGTTGGTAGAGTTTGCAAAGGGCAAGGAGAGAAGAGAAGGGTGCTTGTGGTTTGTGGTAGCCTTCGTTCTCCTTCCTGATGGTGTAACAGTTGGTTTCACAAGACAATGCAATAGGGGTAGTGGCTTACCTTGAAGTTAGCTGGTTTCTACCTCCGTCTTGAAGGACAACCTCCAGACAAGGGGACCACGGCCAGAGTGGGGCTGAAACCCAAAAGCTGAGGACCTGGCTTGGAGTGGAATATTCTCCTCAAGGCCTCTTGATTGTGTGTCTGATGTGGTCACAAGATCTCAGGAGCACAAGGAAGGTTGCCCTACTTCTTCTCGCCTCACCACAACACCTCCATCTCTAAGTTACTTCTCCGGAGGTTGTCACATCAACCGCTGCCTTGCACAACTCTTGTGTGTGTGCAAGTCTGTGTGTGTGTGTGTGTGTGTGTGTGGTGGAGGGTCATGGAGAAAACGACTGGGAATCCTTCAAGTTAGGACGTCTGAGACTTGACCTTCTCCTGGATGGTTGGGTGGACATGTCTTAGAGCAGATGTCTCCAACCTTGGCAACTTGAAGACCTGTGGACTTCAACTCCCAGAGTTCCTCAGTCAGCTTTTCTGGCTGAGGAATTCTGGGAGTTGAAGTCCACAAGTCTTAAAGTTGCCAAGGTTGGAGACCCTTGTCTTAGAGATTGTCCAGCCAACCGTCTTTTGAATAATGGATGATGAAAGAGTCAAGACAGATCCAAAAGATTGAGCTGGATCTTGGTGGAGGAAGCTCACCCGGATATTGCATGGCACCTATTCTGTACATAGGTGCAGAATCGGTGAGACCTTGCTCAATAGTAGTAACTGCGAGAGGGATCTTGGAGTCCTAGTGGACAACCATTTAAATAGGAGCCAGCCGTGTGCAGCAGCTGCCCCAAAAAAAGCCAACACAGTTCTGGCCTTCATAAACAGAGGGACAGAATCAAGATCACGTTAAAAGTGTTCATACCCAGTGGTGGGATTCAGCCAGTTCGCACCAATTCGGGAGAACCGGTTGTTAACTGTCATGGCAGTTTGGTAAACTGGTTGTTGGAAGAAATCATTAGGGCAGAGAACCGGTTGTTAAATTACTTGAATGCCACCACTGTTCATATCACTTTATAAGACCTTGGTAAGGAAGGCCACACTTGGAATATTGCATTCAGTTTTGGTCGCCGCGATGTAAAAAAGATGCTGAGACTCTAGAAAGAGTGCGGAGAAGAGCAACAAAGATGATTAGGGGACTGGAGGCTAAAACATATGAAGAACGATTGCAGGAACTTGGTATGTCTAGTTTAATGAAAAGAAGGACTAGGGGAGACACGATAGCAGTCTTCCAATATCTCAGGGGCTGCCCCAAAGAAGAGGGAGTCAAACTATTCTCCAAAGCACCTGAAGGCAGAACAAGAAGCAATGGGTGGAAACTAACCAAGGAGAGAAGCAACTTAGAACTAAGGAGAAACTTCCTGACAGTTAGAACAATTAATCAGTGGAACAACTTGCCTCCAGAAATTGCGAATGCTCCAACACTGGAAGTGTTTTAAGAAGTTGGATAACCATTTGTTATGAAGTGGCGCAGGGTTTCCTGCCTAAGCAGGGGGCTGGACTAGAAGATCTCCAAGGTCCCTTCCAACTCTGTTATTCTATTTAGGGGTGTGCCGATGAACAAAATGCCTCTGAGTGTGGTCGTCTTTCTTGCCAGCGTTTCACCACCCAAACTAGGTAACTTCATCAGGATAACAGAAGAGATGGAAGGGACCTTGAAGGTTTTAGAAGGACAGGTATTTATTTATTTTTCAGCAGGACAGGCGTGGCTTGAAAAGATATCCCTTGGGCTAGGACGGGGAACATATTCAGTAGTGGGTTGCTACCGGTTCAGCCCAGTTTGGGCGAACCAGTAGCAGCGGTGGTGGAAGGCTCCGCCCACCTGCCCGGATGTCATCAAATACGATCTGCATGCACAGATCGTATTTGATGATGCCTGGGCAGGTGGGCGGAGCCTCCTGCCACTGCTGCTACCGGTTTGCCCGAACCGGGCTGAACCTGTAGCAATCCACCACTGAATATGTTCCCCATCATAACCTGTGGCCCGTTTTGGATGCAGGTATGTGCAGGGCGCGCCCAGAGGCTCGGGGAAGGTGAAAAACAAGCCTACTGGAATTTCCTTCCCGGCCGGAAATGGGCCCTTTTCTGGCCTCCAGAGGGCCTACGGAGCCTGGGGAGGCTGTTTTCGCCCTCCCAGAGGCTCGAGGAAAGCCTCCAGAGCCCAGCGAGGGCAAAAAACGCCCTGTCCACCATGGTGCAGGAAGCTGACTAGGCCAAGCCCACCATGGCCACGCCCACCCAGCAACTGGGCAGAGAACCCCTTGCTAAAATGTTTGAAGCCCACCCCCGTTTTCAACCCTGAGCTCCAAATATTCTCCGTTCTTGGAAACCAAACTGTTAAATTCCTCTCTCCTGTCATGAGGTTTGCAAAGCTATGTGGAGGGTGCTGCTCCGTGGAAGGCAGCATTAAGCTGATGGAAAAAACAGGAATGTTTTTTTCAAACAGGATTGGGAAAAAAAACAAGAACACCTCAGATGATTTAGGAGAATTAGAGGTTTAGATTAGAAAATGAGAGGTTTCGGTTGCGACTGTAGTAAGAGTTGCAGAGAAGAGCAACAAAGATGATTAGGATAAAGGTGAAGGTAAAGGTTCCCCTCGCACATACGTGCTAGTCGTTCCCGACTCTAGGGGGCGCTGCTCATCTCCGTTTCAAAGCCGAAGAGCCAGCACTGTCCAAAGACGTCTCCGTGGTCATGTGGCTGGTATGACTCAACGCCAAAGGCGCACGGAACGCTGTTCCCTTCCCATCAAAGGCGGGCCCTATTTTTTCTACTTGCATTTTTTACGTGCTTTCAAACTGCTAGGTTGGCAGAAGCTGGGACAAGTCACGGGAGCTCACCCCGTTACGCGGCGCTAGGGATTCGAACCACTGAACTGCCGACCTTTGGATCGACAAGCTCAGCGTCTTAGCCACTGAGCCATCGTGTCCCTTATGATTAGGATGCTGGAGGCTAAAACATAGAAAGAACGGTTGCAGGAACTGGGTATGTCTAGTTTGATGAAGAGAAGGACTCAGGGTGACATGATAACAGTCCAGTCTTCCGATATTTCTCTCTCTCTGGGCACAATGAGAATATATCTGCTGCAAAAACTCTGCATCGGCAACAAGAAGGGCATCCGGTCAGGAAACACTCAACTCCATTCAGTTGCCCTGACTCTACCTCGCAAGGAATTAGAATAGAATAGAATAGATTTTTTTTTTATTGTCCAAGTGTGATTGGACACACAAGGAATTTGTCTTGGTGCATATGCTCCCAGTGTACATAAAAGAAAAGATACGTTCATCAAGGTACAACATTTACAACACAAATGATGGTCAATATATCAATATAAATCATAAGGATTGCCAGCAACAAGTTATAGTCATACAGTCATAAGTGGAAAGAGATTGGTGATGGGAACGATGAGAAGATTAATAGTAGTGCAGATTTAGTAAATAGTTTGACAGTGTTGAGGGAATTATTTGTTTAGCAGAGTGATGGCCTTCGGGAAAAAACTGTTCTTGTGTCTAGTTGTTCTGGTGTGCAGTGCTCTATAGCATCGTTTTGAGGGTAGGAGTTGAAACAGTTTATGTCCTGAATGTGAGGGATCTGTAAATATTACGGGGTCATTAAACAACAAACAACAACAATGGTTGCAGGAATTGGGTATGTCTAGTTTAATGAAAAGAAAGACCAGGGGAGACAGGATAGCATCTTCCAATATTTGAGGGGTGACGCAGAAAGGAAGGGGTGAAGCTATTTTCCAAGGTACCCGAAGGCCAGACAAGGATTAATGGATGGAAACTGAACAAGGAGAGATTCCTTGGAAATAAGGAGACATTTTCTGACAGGGAGAACAATCAACCAATGGAACAGAAGTTTTATTTATTTATTTATTTATTTACATTTATATCCCGCCCTTCTCCGAAGACTCAGGGCGGCTTACAGTGTGTAAGGCAATAGTCTCATTCTATTTGTATATTTACAAAGTCAACTTATTGCCCCCCCCCAACAATCTGGGTCCTCATTTTACCTACCTTATAAAGGATGGAAGGCTGAGTCAACCTTGGACCTGGTGGGACTAGAACCTGCAATAATTGCAGGCAGCTGTGTTTTAACAACAGGCTTCTTACAGCCTGAGCCACACCCCGGCCCTTCTGAAGTTGCCTTCAGAAGTTGTGGGAGCTTCATCCCTGGAGGCTTTCAAGAAGAGACCGGACTGCCATCTGTCAGAAACAGTGTAGGATCTCTTGCTTGGGCGGGGGGAGGGGGGTTGGACTAGATGACCTACAGGAACCCTTCCCACTCTGTTGATCTGTATATCTGCACGCACAACCCTCAATTAACCGAACCCCTTTTTCAAATTTGCGCAGCCCGTGAAGTGCCTCTGGAAAAGCAAACCAACCGGGGTTAAAAAACTAACCAGGTTACTTTCAGACACGTGCCAAGAGCCAAAGGCAACGTTTGAAATGGTGTTGGGAAGGGACGGAAGCGGAGATCATTTCCAGGGGAGGAAAAAACGTGGACAGCTGTTGGCGTAAACAAAGATTTTTGCTCCGTTCCTTTTCTTTATTCAGATCTCACGGCTTTAATGGCTTCGGCTTCGAATTTCTTATTTTTTTGTTTTTGTTTTCCCCTTTTCTTACGTTTATAAGGAAGTGGCATCCGGTAACTTGATGACTCTTAATGACATAAATTACACAATCTACAGAATTCATTATCTTATGGCACAGGTGATATCATAGCGGCTGGGCACAAGCCGTGTTCTGTCCTCCTCCGCCTCCGTCCGAATGGTGGCTTAATTAGCACTATCAGCTCTGGCGGCAAAAGAGCCAGCGTCTGCCAAGAGCCTCCGTTATTTTCCACGACGCTGGTGAGTCACAAACTTCAGCTCTAGTCAATCAGTGGATTTGCCTGTTACAAAGAGACACACCAGCTTTCGCTGCCTTTTATATCCTGTGGGGTGTGGCTCCATGACTCAGCACTTCCTAGGCCTGCCTCACCCTTGCTTCTGCTGTTCCCTCCTCTCCTGCCTACAAAACCTAGGGTTCAACCAAGCTTGATTGCCGTCAGCTGGGGCTGAAGGCGTAGCCTGGGGGGGGGAAGAGTCAGGGGACGGAGGCCTCATTATTTCTTCTACCTGGCCTGTTTCTGGCTCCTGGAGTCAGGGAAGCTGGTGCTCCCGAGGTAAGCCCTAATGGCCCTTCCCCCTCACTGTCCAAGTCACTTTCTGGCAGCAGGCCCGGTTCCAAGGCACTTCCGGGCATGGGGCCAGGTTCAGGGGCTGGAGTCACAACAGGCCGCTCTCCGAACTCCGGATCAAGAGGCTTATTCGGAAAGGGAACAGCATGATGGGTATCAGGGTGTGCGTGTCAGTGGCGGGATCCAACCAGTGTTGCCACCGGTTCGCTTTGCTCACATGCACGCCTAACTTGCGCTTCGCGCATTGAATTCCAGAACGGCTGAGGCATGGCAATTTGCTCTGCCACGCCTTTCAGCTGGGCTAAGAACGAAGGGATAAAGGAAGGTATAGCGCAGGGGCGAAGCGGGAGGGCCCAACTGACAGTCGGAGCGAACCGGTTTGCTCCAGTAGTGACGTCCGAACCGGTTTACTACCAGTTCGCTGGACACGCGCATGCGCAGTGCACACCACGCACCAAATGCGAGGGGCATGCCCAAAGGCGGCATCGGGTAAGTAGAACAGTGCACGGGGGGGAGGGGGTGATCAGCTGTGGCGCGCGATCTTTTTTTTTATTTTTAAAAGCATTTGGTTTACAACCTATTTGGCCGAACAGGTTGCAAAAAAATGCTTTTAAAAGTAAAAAAAAAAAAAGGCTCTGACAATCGCGCGGCTCAGCTGGGATCGTCAGAGTCTCTTTTTTTTACCTTTTAAAAGCAATTTTTTGTACAACCTATTCCACCGAATAGGTTGTAAAAATGCTTTTAAAAGTAAAAAAAAAAAGGCTCTGACAATCACGCGGCTCAGCTGGGATCATCAGAGACATTTTTTTTAGCTTTTAAAAGCATTTTTTTAAAAAGAAGTGGCAAGCAGGGAAACGGCCGACCGGGCGATTGGGTGGGCATAGGCGGGTGGAGGACAGGGATTTTTGCTACCGGTTCTCCAAACCACCCGCTGCCATCGCTAACGGATCAGCCGATCTGGTCCAAACTGGGAGCATTTCACCCCTGGTTCACTCTCACATCAATATTTCCGCTACCAACTCTCCCGAACCGGGGTGAACCGGTAGCAACCCACCACTGGTATGTGTGTGAAAAAAATATCATACACACAGACAATAAATATTTTGTTTGACTGCAGCCATCTCCCTCATGCTTTAAGGTCAGGGTCACCCAGCTTGGCAATTTTAAGACTTGTGGACTTCAACTCTCAGAATTCCCGAGATAATTCTGGGAATTGAAGTTCACAAGCCTCAAAATTTTAAAACTTGTGGCCTTCAACTCCCAGAAGTCCCCAGCCAGCCAGAAATTCTGGGAATTGAAGTTCACAAGCCTCAAAATTTTAAGACTTGTGGCCTTCAACTCCCAGAAGTCCCCAGCCAGTGAGGAATTCTCAGAACTGAAGTCCACAAGTCTTAAAATTGCCACCTTGGGAAACTCCCTGCTTTAAGACTTAAGATTTTCTGACCTCCATTCCCATAGTAAAGCAGGAAATTTCACAAACCCAGCCTTGTTGATCAAAGGATCCTGTTCATCAAACAACTACAGAAATATATAATAGTCTGAGGCAGCAGTTGGGTTGAGCCATGCTTTAACCGTCGTGTATCAAATAAACCCCAATTGGTTGGCTTTGCATTAAACCATGATTCACCCAACATATGCCAAAGGCCAATAAATCCTGCGTTGGCTTGATGCGTCTCATTAATCAGATCCTCTTTCTAAGAAAGCCAGTTACCAAGAAAGCCTCACTCAGCTGGGTGCTCCAGATGTTTACTCCAGATGTTTACCTTGGCCTAAATTTCCCATAATCCACAGCCAAGGGAGCTGTAGTTCAAAAGAGATACATTAAGTTTGGAAAGGCTGATCTATGGAACTGTGCTCCCTATTGGCCGGTGAGATTATCCACTAAAGCAGTAATTTGATAAACATGGCTATTTTAAGATGTGTGGACTTCAACTCCCAGAATTCCCCAGCTAGCATTGATTGGCTGAAGAATTCTGGGAGTGGAAGTCCATGCCGCTTATAGCACCAAGCTTAAAAAACACTGGGCTGAAGACTCAGTAGGGCCTCTAGTGGTCAGGAGTGGAATTACCCACAAGAACTGAATTTCTATCAACAATGGAAGTTTTAGTACATCCAAATACTTTTAATCTTAGAAATTTTGTTAGGTATAAGGACTTGTTAACAGATAGTGGGGAATTGAAGCAGAAACAAAACTTGGAAGAACAGGGATTGAATTAGATTGGTATATGTATATGCAAATGCAGACAAGATATGAAAAAGATACTAAACGTGAAAATATTTACAGACTCCTCGCATCCAGGACATAAACTGTTTCAACTCCTACCCTCAAAACGATGCTATAGAGCACTGCACACCAGAACAACTAGACACAAGAACAGTTTTTTCCCGAAGGCCATCACTCTGCTAAACAAATAATTCCCTCAACACTGTCAAACTATTTACTGAATCTGCACTACTATTAATCGTTTCATAGTTCCCATCACCAATCTCTTTCCATTTATGACTGTATGACTGTAACTTTGTTGCTGGCAATCCTTATGATTTATATTGATATATTGACCATCAGTTGTGTTGTAAATGTTGTACCTTGATGAACGTATCTTTTCTTTTATGTACACTGAGAGCATATGCACCAAGACAAATTCCTTGTGTGTCCAATCACACTTGGCCAATAAAAATTCTATTCTATTCTATTCTATTCTATTCTATTCTATTCTATTCTATTCTATTCTGATGGATTGGTTGAATTTCCCCAGCCCGCATGCTTTTAAAGTTTTCAAGTTGGGAAAACACTGCCCGACCTCATAACCCAGGATCAGGAAAATGCAAGGCGAAGCTGAACTCCTTTTCTATTAAAAAAACAAGAACAACAAACCCCTCAAGGCTTTGACATTCCCCTTCGCGGATTATCAGTCGACGGATTTCCATCACCGTCCAAAGATCTAAGGCCAGGAAGATAAAGATAAACACTTAAAACTAAACTTTTTCGCTTCTGGTTTCTTTAGGGGCATTTTGCAAAGGGGCAAAAGGATGGACGGAGGCCTCCCCTGGGACACCTTGGCCCATTACGTCGGTCGGTTCACGTAGCCAGGGGTGGGATTGAAATAATTTTAGCGGTTGCTGGGTGGGTGTGGCCATGGGGGCGTGGCCTACTTGGCTTATGACGGTCGCAGTGTCCTGGAGAGGGGGGTGGTGTCACGTGATCCCCTTTTGCGATCTTCGGACAAGCCAAGTCACCAAGGGGAACGCCGGATTCACTGGACAACCATGTGACTCGCTTAATGCCTGCAGTGATCCACTTAATAACGGTGGCAAGAAAAGCCATAAAACGAGGCAAAATCCCCTGGTTTCGCTTAACAACGTAATTTTCGGGTCAATTAGGGCCTCTGTGGCTCAGACTGGTAAGACAGTCTGTTATTAACAGCAGCTGCCTGCAATTACTGCAGGTTCTAGTCCCACCAGGCCCAAGGTTGACTCAGCCTTCCATCCTTTATAAGGTAGATAAAATGAGGACCCAGATTGTTGGGGGCAATAAGTTGACTTTGTATATAAATATACAAATAGGATGAAGACTATTGCTAACATAGTGTAAGCCGCCCTGAGTCTTCCGAGAAGGGCGGGATATAAATGCAAATTAAATAAAATAAATAAAATAAAAAATAAATTGCAGTCGTAAGTCGAGGATTATCTGTATTAAACATTCTAAAAAGAGGGTTTTGAAAAAGCAACGGGTTTTTTTTATTTAATTTCACAGGATGTTAAAACCAGAAGAGAGTAATAAAGATTAATTTTTTTCTCTGCTGATAAATCTCACTTAGTGATTTATATTTGGCTGATCGAGATCTGGGTATTCACGCTTATCTTAAGAGCTTAACAGCAATTTCCAGGCTCTTAAAATAATATAACCAACGATTCGACTAATGATACACTGGAAAAAATATAATTTCTATGGCATTTTAAATCCCTTGTTAATTTGTTTGTGTGCTTTCATATTGTTTGAGTACTGATGCATCTTCTTTACAAAATCGTAAGAAAAAAGGAGGAGGAAGGGAGGGAGGGAGGGGAGGAAGGAAGAAAGAAGGAAACGGGAGGGATAAAAGGAAGAAAAGAGAGGGGAAGTTAAGAAAAGGAGGAAACAGGGAGGGCGTAAGGAGGGAAAGAAGGAAGAAAGCAGGGGAAGAGATAATGCAGTCTGTTATTAACAGCAGCTGCTTGCAATTACTGCAGGTTCTAGTCCCGCCAGGCCCAAAGTTGACTCAGCCTTCCATCCTTTATAAGGTAGGTAAAATGAGGACCCAGATTGTTGTGGGCAATAAGTTGACTTTGTATATAAATATACAAATAGGATGAAGACAATTGCTAACATAGTTTAAGCCACCCTGAGTCTTCGGAGAAGGGTGGGGTATAAATGCGAATAAAAAAAATTAAAAAAAATAAAGGAAAGAAACAGGGAGGAAGGGAGGAAACGGAAGGGTGAAGGAAGGAAAGAGGAAGAAAGGAACAGGGAGCTAAGAAAGGATGGATGGGACAGAAGGAAGAAAATGGAAGGAAGGAAGGAAGGAGCAGAGGGAAGTAGAGGAGGGAAGGAAAGAAACAGGCAGGGAAGAAGGAAGGAAAGAGGGGAAGAAATGGAAGGAAGAAGGAAAGGAAGGGGCAGAGTGAGGTAGAGAAGGAGGGAAGGAAAGAAACAGGGAAGGAAGATGGAAGGAAAGAGGGGCAGAGGGAGGTAGAGGAGGGAAGAAATGGAAGGAAGAAGGAAGGAAGGAAGGGGCAGAGGAGGTAGAAGGAGGAAACAGGGAGGAAGGAAGGAAGGAAAGAGGGCAGAGGAGTTAGAGAAGGAAAGAAACAGGGAGGAGGAAGGAAGGAAAGAGAGGCAGGGGTAGAGAAGGAGGAAGAAATGGAAGGAAGAAGGAAGGAAGGGGCAGAGTGAGGTAGAGAAGGAGGAAGGAAAGAAACAGGGAAGGAAGATGGAAGGAAGGGGCAGAGGGAGGTAGAGGAGGAAGAAATGGAAGGAAGAAAGAAGGAAGGAAAGAGGGGCAGAGGGAGGTAGACAAGGGAAGAAACAGGGAGGGAAGGAAGGAAGGAAAGAGACAGAGGGAGGTAGAGAAGGAGGGAAGGGAAGAAATGGAAGGAAGGAAGAAAGAAGAAAGGGGCAGAGGGAGATAGAGGAGGGAAGGAAGAAACAGAGGAAGATGGAAGGAAGGGGCCAGAGGAAGGAAAGAAAGGAGGAGAAAGAAATAGATGAAGGTAGAGAGACAGGGAGGAAGCAAGGAAAGAAACCAGGATGGATGGAAGGAAGGAGAGGAGAGAGAGAAAGAAGGAACAGATGAAGAGACTGGAAGGCAGGGAAGGAAGGAAGGAAACAGAGTTAGGAAGGAAGAAAAGGAGGAAACAGGGAGGGCGTAAGGAGGGAAAGAAGGAAGAAAGCAGGGGAAGAGATAATGCAGTCTGTTATTAACAGCAGCTGCTTGCAATTACTGCAGGTTCTAGTCCCGCCAGGCCCAAAGTTGACTCAGCCTTCCATCCTTTATAAGGTAGGTAAAATGAGGACCCAGATTGTTGTGGGCAATAAGTTGACTTTGTATATAAATATACAAATAGGATGAAGACAATTGCTAACATAGTTTAAGCCACCCTGAGTCTTCGGAGAAGGGCGGGGTATAAATGCGAATAAAAAAAATTAAAAAAAATAAAGGAAAGAAACAGGGAGGAAGGGAGGAAACGGAAGGGTGAAGGAAGGAAAGAGGAACTAAGAAAGGATGGATGGGACAGAAGGAAGAAAATGGAAGGAAGGAAGGAAGGAAGGAGCAGAGGGAAGTAGAGGAGGGAAGGAAAGAAACAGGCAGGGAAGAAGGAAGGAAACAGGGGAAGAAATGGAAGGAAGAAGGAAAGGAAGGGGCAGAGGGAGGTAGAGAAGGAGGGAAGGAAAGAAACAGGGAAGGAAGATGGAAGGAAAGAGGGGCAGAGGGAGGTAGAGGAGGGAAGAAATGGAAGGAAGAAGGAAGGAAGGAAGGGGCAGAGGGAGGTAGAAGGAAGAAACAGAGAGGAAGGAAGGAAGGAAAGAGGCAGAGGAGTTAGAGAAGGAAAGAAACAGGGAGGGAGGGAAGGAAGGAAAGAGAGGCAGGGGGGGTAGAGAAGGAGGGAAGAAATGGAAGGAAGAAGGAAGGAAGGGGCAGAGTGAGGTAGAGAAGGAGGGAAGGAAAGAAACAGGGAAGGAAGATGGAAGGAAAGAGGGGCAGAGGGAGGTAGAGGAGGGAAGAAATGGAAGGAAGAAAGAAGGAAGGAAAGAGGGGCAGAGGGAGGTAGACAAGGGAAGAAACAGGGAGGGAAGGAAGGAAGGAAAGAGACAGAGGGAGGTAGAGAAGGAGGGAAGGGAAGAAATGGAAGGAAGGAAGAAAGAAGAAAGGGGCAGAGGGAGATAGAGGAGGGAAGGGAAGAAACAGAGGGAAGATGGAAGGAAAGGGGGCCAGAGGAAGGAAAGAAAGGAGGGGAGAAAGAAATAGATGAAGGTAGAGAGACAGGGAGGGAAGCAAGGAAAGAAACCAGGATGGATGGAAGGAAGGAGAGGGAGAGAGAGAAAAAGAAGGAACAGATGAAGAGACTGGAAGGCAGGGAAGGAAGGAAGGAAACAGAGTTAGGAAGGAAGAAAGGAGGGAAGAAAGGAAACAGGGAGGGAGGGAAGGAAGGAAAGAAACAGTGAGGAAAGGAGAAAGGAAATGGGGCAGAGGCAGGAAAGGAATAGAAGGAAGGAAGGAAGGAAAGAAGGGAAAATATCATTCCCACAACACAGTCAAACTATTTACTAAGACTGCCGTCTTCTTCTCATCCTTCCCATTACCTCTCTTCCGGCTTATGACTACAACCTTGTTGCTTGCATCTGTACGATTTATATTGTTTTATTTAATTTCCTAGTATGATTTATGTTGATCGCCTATTTATGACTATCACAAAGCGTGGCATCTTACGACTCCACACCAATTCCTGTGTGTGTCCGACCACACAGGCGGCACGTGAGAGCCATATTTGTGGGCACACGAGCTTTGCCCGAGGTCAGCTGCAGTGCCCATGTGAGTACTGGCCAGCTGATTTTCGGGCATTTTGGGCCCACCGGAAGTTGGGAAACGTGCCGTTTCCGGCCTCCGGGGAATAGGTGGGGGAGGGGGGGCATTTCGCACTCCCCAGGCTCCAAGGAAGTCTCTGGAGCCTGGGGAGAGAGAAAAACGGGCCTACCGGGTCCACTGTGCCATCATGTGCCAAAAGCGGGGGGAGCATGTGTGTGTGTGGGGGTCATGCACGCCTGTGTGGGGACGGGGCACATTGAATTATGGGTGTGGGCACGCGCGCAGACGACTCCCCCGTTGTTCTGTCTCCTTCCCCATTTCGGATCAATGAGCTGGCCTTCAGCCAGTGAATTCACAGCTCTTATCAGTCCTGGCAGAGTTCAAACAAATGACTCACGTAGCAAGACTTTCAGCTCTTTTTGAAATGGTTCAGCTAAACTTTTGCTTCCTGTGGAGTGAGAGCAGTCCCAAAGCTCCTTATATATCCTGTGGGGTGGGGCTCTTGCCCCACCCTTCCCTTTGATGACGCCACCTCTCTAATCTTCTGAAGCGCGGGTCAATCCAAGCTTGATTATTATTATTATCAGCTGGGTCTGAAGGCGTAGCCTGGAGAAGGGAGGAATCAGGGGATGATGGCCTCATTACATCCTCCGACTGGTCTGGTTCTGGCTCCTGCAGCCGGGCCAAAGGAATCAGTGCTCCCAAGGTAAGCCTTACTGGCCCTTCCCCCTCACTCTTGGAGTCACTGTCGGGCATGGGGCCAGGTTCGGGGGCTGGAGTCACAACACCCGTGCTCCCCCCATTCTTGGCACATGAAGGCCATCACTGCTATAAATCAAGAATTCTATTTGCGAACAATATTTTTTTGGTGCGGCTTTTACGCGCGGCTGTGGACAACGATAAGATTGGTCAACGTGCTCGCCGACGTCCCGGATGACGGATAGGGTACAAAAAGGAGAAGAAGAAACAATATTTTATTTTCATATTATTCAGGGTAGCACACGGGAAGGGCCTTTGGCCAAGCTTTCACAGCAGCCGGCTGAAGACGTCCAGAGAAATCGGTCCAAAATAAAAATAAAAACGAGACGGAAAGGAGAGCGCCACCGGCTGCCTCAGGTTTGTCTGGCGGTGGCGGCCACTTCTTGGTAAAACCGTCCCGCCAAATCCGGCATCTCTTCTTCCATCTGCCGGACAAACTCGTTGCGTTCGGCTTCCGACCAGCTGCGGAACCACTGGTCCCAGAGGCGCATCTGACACTCGTAGATGGACGGGGGCTTATCAGAGCCCATCCGGAGCCCCGACAGGCTCTCCAGCAGGGGGGACAGCTTCCAAGGGACGGCCTTGTCCACCAGGTCTCGGAGGAAGCGTTCCCGTTGGGCCAGAGTCCAGCTGGACAGCCAGTGCAGGAGGCAGCGCATCTCTTGGGCTGTCACGTAAGACAAGGGCAGTGGCTCCGACATCCTGCAGGACATGGCAGAGAAACAAGAGTGGGTGGAAGGGGATTTTAGCCAGTCCTCGACTTATGACATTTCTCTCCCATCCTTTCTTTCCTTCTCTCCTTTCCTCCCTCCCTCCCTTTCCTTCTCTCCTTCATTTCTTCTTCCCTCTCTTCTTTCCTTTTTTCCTCCCTCTTTCCTTCTCTCCTTCCCTCCCTCTCCTTTTCTTTCCTTCTCTCCTTCTTTCCCTT
Source organism: Ahaetulla prasina (assembly GCF_028640845.1). Lineage (NCBI taxonomy): Eukaryota > Metazoa > Chordata > Lepidosauria > Squamata > Colubridae > Ahaetulla > Ahaetulla prasina. The sequence continues at coordinate 5,799,986 of NC_080542.1, forward strand.
TGTTCCCTCCCTCCCTTTCCTTCTCGCCTTCTTTCCTTCCTTTCTTCCTCCCTTTCCTTCTCTCTTTCCTCCCTCCCTCCTTTTCTTTCCTTCCCCTCCTTCCCTTCCTTCTCTCCTTCCCTCTCCTTCCCTCCCTCTTTCCTTCTGTCCTTCCCCCTTTTTCCTTCCTTCTCTCCTTCCTCTGTCCCTCCTTCCTTCTCTCCTTCATTTCTTCTTCCTCTCTTCTTTCCTTTTTCCTCCCTCTTTCCTTCTCTCCTTCCCTCCTCCTTCCTTCTCTTTCCTTCTCTCCTTCTTTCCCTTTGTTCCCTCCCTCCCTTTCCTTCTCGCCTTCTCTCCTTCATTTCTTCTTCCCTCTTTTTTCTTCTCTCCTTCCCTCCCTCCTTTTCTTTCCTTCCCCTCCTTCCCTTCCTTCTCTCCTTCCCTCTCCTTCTTCCCTCCCTCTTTCCTTCTGTCCTTCCCCCTTTTTCCTTCCTTCTCTCCTTCCCTCTGTCCCTCCCTTTCCTTCCTTTCTTCCTCCCTTTTCCTTCCTTCTCTCTTTCCCTCCCTTTCTTCCCTCTCCCTCCCTTCCACTTTCTCTTCTTCCCTTCTTCATTCATCCTTCTAAGCGGGCAGCACCCAAATCATTCATATATATATGTTTTCTGAGGTTTTCGCGGGTGTTTGTATGTAGATCTTTGGTTATTCGGGTTTTCTCCCGCGTAAAATTGGAAGTGTCTTGGCGACGTTTCGACGAAGTCTCGTCATCTTCAGGCTTCAGCTTCGTGCTTCTGGGAGCAATGTGTGACTGCAGCTGTTTCTTCCTTTTTAACTGCTAGTGGGGGTTTGAACTGATTGGGTGGGAGCTTGGCTGTGCTCTGATTGGATGGGGTTTTTTTGGTGCTCTGATTGGATGGGGATGTGTCCTCTTTGGGTGGGGGCTTGGTTGTGCTCAGATTAGTCTGAGCTGCAGGGGGATTTGAGCTGTTGAGCTGCATAGCTGTTGCCTGGCTTCGTGTTCGTGGTCGTGCTACATCTTCATAGTGGGTGTCAGTCTGCTGCATGTATGGATTGGAGGGGTTTGAAATGGTTAATCTTGCAGTTGCGGTCTGGCTTCTGGTCTTTGGTCGTGCTTCTTGATCAGTGTGGGTTTGGGTCTGCTTTCTGGGTGGATGTGTGGTGGTGACATCCTGTGTGGACCTCGTGAGTGTGGGTCTGGTGTCATTCCTCGTGTTAGGGACACGTTTGTCAATAAGGGCAGGTTTCCAAATGGCTGGTAGGCGGGAGGTATCATCTCGTTTGTTCATGCTGTGTGGGCGTTTTTCTATCTCGATGGCTTCTCTGATCATTCTGTTGTTAAAGTGTTCAGTTTTGGCGATAGTTCTGGTCTTTTTAAAGTCAATATATATATGTAGGTCTTTGGTTATTCGGGTTTTCTCCCGCGTAAAATTGGAAGTGTCTTGGTGACGGTTCGATGAAGTCTCATTCGTCATCTTCAGGCTTCAACCGTGCTTCTGGGAGCAATGTGTGACTGCAGCTGTTTCTTCCTTTTAACTGCTAGTGGGGTTTGAACTGATTGGGTGGGAGCTTGGCTGTGCTCTGATTGGATGGGGTTTTTGTGCTCTGATTGGCTGGGGTGTGTCCTGTTTGGGTGGGGGCTGGGTTGTGCTCAGATTAGTCTGAGCTGCAGGGGGATTTGAGCTGGTGAGCTGCATAGCTGTTGTTTGGCTTCGTGTTCGTGGTCGTGCTACATCTTCATAGTGGGTGTCAGTCTGCTGCATGTATGGATTGGAGGGTTTGAAATGGTTAATCTTGCAGTTGCGGTCTGGCTTCTGGTCTTTGGTCGTGCTTCTTGATCAGTGTGGGTTTGGGTCTGCTTTCTGGGTGGATGTGTGGTGGTGACATCCTGTGTGGACCTCGTGAGTGTGGGTCTGGTGTCATTCCTCGTGTTAGGGACACGTTTGTCAATAAGGGCAGGTTTCCAAATGGCTGGTAGGCGGGAGGTATCATCTCGTTTGTTCATGCTGTGTGGGCGTTTTTCTATCTCGATGGCTTCTCTGATCATTCTGTTGTTAAAGTGTTCAGTTTTGGCGATAGTTCTGGTCTTTTTAAAGTCAATATATATATGTAGGTCTTTGGTTATTCGGGTTTTCTCCCGCGTAAAATTGGAAGTGTCTTGGTGACGGTTCGATGAAGTCTCATTCGTCATCTTCAGGCTTCAGCTTCGTGCTTCTGGGAGCAATGTGTGATTGCAGCTGTTTCTTCCTTTTTAACCGCTAGTGGGGGTTTGAACTGATTGGGTGGGAGCTTGGCTGTGCTCTGATTGGATGGGGGTTTTTTTGTGCTCTGATTGGCTGGGGGTGTGTCCTATTTGGGTGGGGGCTTCGTTGTGCTCAGATTAGTCTGAGTTCCAGGAGGATTTGAGCTTGTGAGCTGCATTGCTGTTGTTTGGCTTCGTGTTTGTGGTCGTGCTACATCTTCATAGTGGGTGTCTGTCTGCTGTATGTATGGATTGGAGGGGTTTGAAATGGCTAATGTTGCAGTTGCGGTCTGGCTTCTGGTCTTTGGTCGTGCTTCTTGATCAGTGTGGGTTTGGGTCTGCTTTCTGGGTGGATGTGGGGTGGTGACATCCTGTGTGGACCTCGTGAGTGTGGGTCTGGTGTCATTCCTCATGTTAGGGACGTCGAAACGTCGCCAAGACACTTCCAATTTTACACGGGAGAAAACCCGAATAACCAAAGACCTACATACAAACACCTGCGAAAACCTCAGAAAACATATATATATATATACATATATATATATATATATATATATATATATATATATATATATATATATATATATATATATATATATATAGAACCCCACTAAAATCCAAGACAGAGAACAAGAAAACGGCACAGCCCTCCTCCCATATATAAAAGGCACCACAGACAGAATCAGCAAGATCCTCCACAAACACAACATCAAGACAGCATTCTGCACAAACAGAAAAATATCCACCATCCTAAGAAACCCCAAAGACAAAATTGAGTTAGAAAATCAAGGAGTATATGAAATCCCATGCACCGCCTGCCCCACCACATACATTGGACAAACCAACAGAAGAATAAGTGCACGCATTGAAGAACACAAGAACTCAGTCAAAAAAGAGGAACCAACTTCTTCCTGGTCCAACACTTTAAAGTCACAGGACATGATATTGACTTTAAAAGACCAGAACTATCGCCAAAACTGAACACTTTAACAACAGAATAATCAGAGAAGCCATCGAGATAGAAAAACGCCCACACAGCATGAACAAACGAGATGACACCTCCCGCCTACCAGCCATTTGGAAACCTGCCCTTATTGACAAACGTGTCCCTAACACGAGGAATGACACCAGACCCACACTCACGAGGTCCACACAGGATGTCACCACCACATCCACCCAGAAAGCACACCCAAACCCACACTGATCAGGAAGCAGGACCAAGGACCAGAAGCGAGAGCGCAGCTGCAACATTAGCCACTTCAAACCCCTTCAATCCATACATGCAGCAGACTGACACCCACTACGAAGATGTAGCACGACCACGAACACGAAGCCAAACAGCAGCAGTGCAGCTCACCAGCTCAAATCCCCTGCAGCACAGATTAGACTGAGCACAACCAAGCCCCACCAACACAGGACACACCCCAGCCAATCAGAGCACAGAAAAACCCCATCCAATCAGAGCACAGCCAAGCTCCCACCCAATCAGTTCAAACCCCACTAGCAGTTAAAGGAAGAAACAGCTGCGATCACACATTGCTCCCAGAAGCACGAAGCTGAAGCCTGAAGATGACAAATGAGACTTCATCGAAACGTCGCCAAGACACTTCCAATTTTACGCGGGAGAAAACTCGAATAACCAAAGACCTACACACACACACACACACACACACACACACACACACACACACATATATATATATATATATATATATATATATATATATATATATATATATATATATATATATATATATGTCTTTGGTTGTTCGGGTTTTCTCCGTGTAAAATTGGAAGTGTCTTGGCGATGTTTGACGTCCCTAACACGAGAATGACACCAGACCCGTGTAAAGAAGTGTCTTTTACACGGGAGAAAACCCGAACAACCAAAGACCTATATACAAACACCCGTGAAAACCTCAGAAAACAAATATATATATATATATATATATATATATATATATATATATATATACACACACACACACACACACACATACATATATATGTATGTACGTATGAAATATCTTTGGAAAGCAAAATTTGGAGAGCCGATGGAATGAGGAAACGTTGAAGATACCAGAAAAGCTAGATTATGGAGCAAAAATGTAGGCAAAATCCTATCCTACATGGATATATTATAGGACCAGAGTCATAACTAAAAATATCTACAGCCAACATCTGTACTGAAAATAAATCCGCTTATTGCCACACCGCATTCCCCAAAGATTGTTTTCCTCCAGGAAACACACCATCAAAAGCTTGGGAAACCCAAACCGGCTCTGCATTTGCAATGAAAAGCAGGAGCACAGCATCCTAAGGATACAATTAGCATAGCTAAATAAACCAAAACAGGTTTAAAAATAACATGCAAATTGTATTAAAGGGCCACTGAAACCATTTCCTACTTAACTCTTTTATTCTCCCCAGCCAAACCGCTGTTTGTAACAATTTCTTGCTCTAAAAAACCCCACACGTTATAATAAATATTGCGTACAGTTCAATTTACAGATCCAAAGGGATAGAAAATATGTTTAGGGGAAGGAAGGAAGGAAGGAAGGAAACTTGTAAGTGGTTGGGCAGGGCAGCCACGCAAGTAAAATTCTCTTCCTCTTCCGCTGGGGGAGAAAAACTTGCATAAAGTGCTTTTTAAACTTTGCAATTTTAAGATAAGCAGATTTTAGCTGAAGGAAAGGAAGGAAATAAGGGGGTAGGGAAGAAGGAGAAAGAGAATGATGGAGGGGAGGAGGGGAGGAAGAGAAGACAAGAAAGAGAGGGAGGGAGGGAAGGAAGGAAAGAGAAGGGGGAGAAAGGAAAAGAAAGCAGGAGAGAGGGAGGGGTGGAGAGAAGGATGAAGACAAGAAAGGGAAGAGGGAGGGAAGAAAAGAAGGGTTAGAGGAAGAGAGGGAGAAATGGAGGAAAGAAGCAAGGAAAGAGAAAGGGAAGGAAGGCAAGAAAGAGGGAAGGAGGGAGATGAAGGAAGAAGGGTTAGAAGTCCTTCCTTCCTCTTTTTCTCCCTTCCTTTTCTTTCCCTCCCTCCCTTCTCCATCTCATTCCGTCCTTCTTTCTTTTGTCCCTATCCTTCCTCCCTTTCCTTCCAGGCTTCCTCCCTTCCTTTCTATCCCTTCCTTCCTTCCTCCTCTTCTGTTCTTCCTTCCTTTCCTCCCTTCCTCTCCTTCCTTCCTCCGTCCATCATTCCTTCTTCCCTCTCCTTCTGTTCTTCCTTCTTTCCTTTCCTCCCTCCCTTCTTCCTCCCTCCGTCTGTCATTCCTTCCTCCCTCTTCTTCTGTTCTTCCTTCTTTCCTTTCCTCCATCGTTCCTCCCTCCCTCTCCTTCTGTTCTTCCTTCCTTCCTTTCCTCCCTCCCCCTTTCTTTCTCCCCTTCCTTCCTTCCTTTCTCCCTTCGTCTGTTGTTCCTTCCTCCCTCTCCTTCTGTTCTTCTTCCTTCTTTCCTTCCTTCGTCCGTCGTTCCTCCCTCCCTCTTTCTGTTCCTCTTCCCTCCCTTCCTTCCCTCCCTCCCCTTCCTCCTTCCTTCCTCCCTCGCCTGTTCTTCCTTTCCTCCTTCCCCCTTCCTCCGTCTGTAGTTCCTTCCTCCCTTTCCTATTCTTCCTTCCTTCTTTCCTCCCTCCGTCGTTCCTTCCTCCCTCTTCTGTTCTTCCTTCCTTCCTCCCTTCCTCCTTCCCCCTTCCTTCCTCCCTCCGTCATTCCTTCCTCCCTCTCCTGTTCTTCCTTCCTCCCTTTCTCCCTCCGCCTGTCGTTCCTTCTTCCCTCTCCTTCTGTTCTTCCTTCCTTCCTTCCTCCCTTTCCTCTCTCTCTCCCTCCCTCTCCTTCTTTCATAACTTTCTCCTTCCGTTCTTCTTTCCTTCCTTTCTCCCTCCATCCGTCGTTCCTTCCTCCCTCTCCTGTTCTTCCTTCCTCCCTCTCCTTCCTTTCTCCCTTTCCTCTCTCCCTCCCTCTCCTTCTTTCCTAACTTTCTCCTTCCTTCCTTCCCTCCAACTCGAACCCACCTTTAAAAGTTGCCAAAGTTGGGAAGCCGTATTGAAAAGCCAACGGGGGAGGTTTCCTCTCAACGGAGCAGGCACGTGAGTATAAAGACAACCCTCCCCCTCCCCCAAACAAGTCAGCTTTTGAACAGAACTCGGGTGGGGCAAAACAAACCCCCAATGCTGGCTAGCCCAGCACGAATCCCGGTTTGCCCCTGGCAGAACCCCAGGCGGGGTTAAAACGGCCCCTCCCGGGTCCTGGGTCTCCCCCACTGTCGGAATGCAGCCCCCAGACACGTGCAAACCGGGTTTAGTTCAGCCCGATGGGATTTGTAGTCCCACCCTGCCCACGATCGCAAGCAAACCTAGGCAAGGCTTTTTGCAATCCCTTTGCCCGGCCGGTTCCTTGGAGCCAGGAGACTAAGCCAGCATCGCCTTCCTTCTCACCTGCTTTTTGGCTCAGATCCTGGTTTGTCCCATCGCCGCGAAAGAAACTCTCGTTTTTCGTCCGCTCCGCCTTCGGGAGAGCCTCGGGCGGGGCGGCGGAAATCGCCGAAGTTATCCGGAAATACCCGAAGATGAACTCGGGGCCGCCGGCCTTTTCCGATCGATTTTTTTTTTTTTTTACACTTCGGCGCTGGCCGGAAGTTGACGAAAGTTTTTCCGGGACCGCCCCCCCACTTCCCCACTTGTCCGATGCCGAAGACTTCCGGAAGTTCCCGAGTCCTGCTCAGAACTCACTTCCAGGTTGGGAAGCCATTCTCGATAGACCCGGAAATGCCCCGATGTAGCCCGGAAAGAGTTGCTGGAGCCAGAGCGGCCCCTCCGCCCCTTCCTTCCTCCTCCTCCTCCTCCCGAACGCCGAACGGAAGTCTCCGAAAACAGACGGCGCTCGACGAAGAGCGGCCGGACGTCCACGAGACGGGGTCGGAGGTCGCCTCCGAGCGCCGAGGCCTTCTCCGGAAGTTGCCGAACGCCCCCGAAGCTCCCGGGGAGGGCAGGCAGCAGCGCCACACAAGATGGCGGACGGGGAGGAGGTTACTCTGGACGGGAGGCCGCTTCAGGCGTTGAGGGTCGCCGACCTGAAGGCGGCGTTGGAGCAGCGGGGCCTGCCTAAGAGCGGGCAGAAGAGCGCCTTGATTAAGCGGCTCCGTGGGGTGAGGAAAAAAAAAAAAGGGCCCGGCGGGGAAAGGGGGCCCGGGGGCCCGGGTGGCTTCGCGCATGCGTAAACCAAGACGGGCAGGGTTTTTTCCCCCCCTCTTTCCTCCGGGCTTTTCAGCAACGCGGGCCCCTGGCCCTGGGGTGCCTCTGCTACGCATGCGCGGGGGCAATAGCCCACTACCGCCACCAAGCGGAGGGGGGGTAGAATAGGTCTCTGTCGCCCATAGGGAGAAATGGGGGGGGGGAAAGAAGAGACTCCTATTGGCTGGAGAAGCCTTTGACGTCACTTTGGGGTCGCCCCATAGAAATAAGGGAGGGGGGATCCCCTTTTAAGTGAGTTGGGGGAAACCCTTGCAGAAGTTTAGCAGCCTGTTGGTGGGGGGGAGAAAAATGGGCACTTCCTGGCCCCACCAGTGCTGGGGGGCTATGGGGTCGCCCCATGGAGGCCTGATCCTCTCCCCCCCCCAAAAAAAGCTTCCAGTTTGGCAACTTACCTTCCACTTTTTGGGGGGTGGGGTTAGGCGGGGAGGGTGGGTCTCCATTCATCCCCTAAGAGCCCCCCTCCCCACCCATAAGTTTCCTAACAGAGGTTGCTCCCTGCAGTGAAGATGAGCTGGTTTAATTCAGATTTCGGTAACAGTTTGACCAAAGAGTCGGAAGGGACCTTGGAGGTCATCTAGCCCAACCCCCGCATTGCTCACACAGGAGACGTGTAACTAGGGGTGCGAACCGCCCGAACTGCAGACCTCTCTGATTGAAAGGCTTAAGGTTAAAAAGTTTTCACCTGGGACAGGTAGGCTCCTCACACTGACGACGGTTCGCTTAGTGACCGGTGCTGGAAAAAAAAGGGGGACCGTTTTTCATGCTTAATGACCGTTGCAGCATTCCCACGGTCGCACGGCTCGGCTCTTAACCCTGCTTTTAATTCGGATTTCATTCAAGTTAAAAAGTTTTCAACTGGGACAGGTAGGCTCCTCGCACTGACAACGGTTCGCTTAGTGACCGGCGCTGGGGAAAAAAGGGACCGTTTTTCACGCTTAATGACCGTTGCAGCATTCCCCCCCCCCACCCACCCACGGTTGCAGGGCTCGGCTCTTAACCCCGCTTTTAATTCGGATTTCATTCAGGTTAAAAAGTTTTCACCTGAGACAGGTGGGCTCCTCGAACTTATGACAGTTTGCTTAGTGACTGGCGCTGGAAAAAAAGGAACCGAGTAACGTTTTTCACGCTTAATGACCGTTGCGGCATTCCCACGGTCGCACGGCTTGGCTCTTAACCCTGCTTTTCATTCAGATTTCATTCAGGTTAAAAAGTTTTCACCTGGGACAGGTGGGCTCCTCGCACTGACAAAGTCACCCAGCCAACTCTTATGGCTCGGGCGGGATTCAACTCACCATCTCCTGCTTTCTAGCCTTGGTGCCCTTAACCGCTAGTCCCAAATTTGCTCAGACATGAAGTTACTACCTTCCTGTTGTATAACCAGGTTTTTTTTGGCACTGAACTCCCATCCTTGCCTGAGGCTGTCATCTCCTCCTTACAGCTGTACAGCTTAGCTTGGGATGATCAATATTAAATACGATAATAATCAAAGTTTGCGACGGAATTGAACCAGTCAATGGAGCATCCTAGTCAGTGAGTGTTTCGCACAGATGGCGGCGACACTGAACTTTGTGCCTAGAGAGTTTTTCTCCAAAGGACACGTCGTTGCACAGGAAGTCCTCGACTTAATGGCCGCAGTGGAGCCCCAAATGTCTGTTGCTAAGCGAGACATTTGCAAAGGGAGTTTGGCCCCATTTACAATCCTTCTTGATGTAGCACTCGTTAAGTTAGTAACATGGTTGTTAAGTGAATCAGAAGGTTGCGAAACGTGGTCACCTGATCCCGGGACACTGCGACCGTCATAAATATGAGTCAGTGGCCAAGCGTCATATTTTGATCACCTGAGCATGATGTAGCTGTATGTGGAAAACGGTCTTAAGTCACTTTTTAAAGTGCTGTTGTAACGTCGGTCACTAAACAAACTGTTCTAAATCGAGGACTGACCGTATTCGGTAGGATTTAAACGCAGAACTTAAAATATTTGATGCCTTGTTTGTGTGTCATTGTCTGCTTAATGAATCCTTAAATCTGAAATTATTATGGTTGTGTTATAGGGGGGCATTGCACTCTGTTTTAATTCATTTTTTACTCATTTGGAAGTAAACTTATTTGGGCTCTTAAGGCAGCATAGTACAGTGGTTAGAGTCTGCACTGAGGCAGGTGACTCTGATCCGGTTCATTGCTGACCCAGGGGCCATATAAATTTCTTTTCCTTAGCATTTCCTGCCCCACAAAATAGTTGGAAAATAAAATGAGCCCGGAAAGGCTGCATGTTTTAGACTAAAACTCTCTGGAGAAATAAATAGAAATGTTACGAAAGAACTATAAAGTAGCCCTTGATGTAAGACCAGCCAAATAATTCTATCATGAAGCGAGACGTAAGTGAGTTTCCCCCCATTTTTACAACCTTGCTTGCCGCCATGGTTAAGTGAATCGCGGCAGTTGTTAAGTTAGTAAGAATGGAAAAGCCAGATTAAGTGAATCTGGCTTTGCCATTGATTTTTTTTTGCTCGTCAGAAAGTCTCAAAAAGTGATCACGTGACCCTGGGACAGTCCAACTGTCATAAATACGAGTCAGTTTGCCAAGTTTTTTATTTATTTATTTATTTGCATTTATATCCCGCCCTTCTCCGAAGACTCAGGGCGGCTTATACTATGTCAAGCAATAGTCTTCATCCACTTGTATATTATATACAAAGTCAACTTATTGCCCCCAACAATCTGGGTCCTCATTTGACCTACCTTATAAAGGATGGAAGGCTGAGTCAACCTTGGGCCTGGTGGGACTTGAACCTGCAGTAATTGCAAGCAGCTGCTGTTATTAACAGACTGCATTAGTCTGTTGAGCCACCAGAGGCCCAGTTTGCATTTTGATCACGCGATCGTGGGGATGTTGTAAACGTTGTAAGTTTGAAAACGGGTCACAAGTCCTTTTCTTTCTCCAGTTCCGTGGTAACTTTTGAACGGTCACTAAACGAACTGCTGTAAGTCGATAGGACTGCCTGCCTATGTTGGCTTGGGAGGAATCCACGTGGATCAAGGAAAGTGGAACTCCAAAAACTCGTAGTTTTTAGCAGAGCTGCTCTTTTGCCTTCGATTGGAGAAAAGCCGGCTGTCAGCTTTGGAAGCCATATTAGTCCGGAGGCTTCCGTGCTGCTACTATCTCATATGTGGGAAAATAGCAGGGGGGGTTTAGTAGAGGGGTTGTCTTTAGACATAATAGCATTCTTTCTGTCGGTCAAGGTCAGGCCGAACCTGCATCTGGAGAAGGAGTGGTCGGAGTGTTGTCTCGAGATGGACGGTTGTTGATTGGAGCATGGGATCGACTGCGGAGTCAGGAGATGGTTTGGGGTTTTTTTGATTTACTGAAGGAAAACCCGGACCGCTCAAATTTGGGTTTTCCCAGATATGCCAGTTTACCTATCCTAGTAAATAGAACTTCGAAAGATGCTTGCTTCGGCGTTTTTAACTTGGAGTGGGAGTTTTTTTCTGGAATGCTGACACCGGCTGGATTTAAATCATGGTTTGTCAGGTACCGTGTTTCCCTGAAAATAAGACCCGGTCTTATATTAATTTTTGCTCCAAAAGATGCATTAGGGCTTATTTTTCTGGTTACGTCTTATTTTGGGGAAAATACGGTACTAAATGCGTCCGTCTGGCTGACAATCTTAACTGGGGCTTATTTTGGGGGTAGGGCTTATATTACGAGCATCCTGAAAAATCATGCTAGAACTTATTTTCTGGTTGAGTCTTATTTTCGGGGAAATACAGTACTAAATGCATCCATCTGGCTAACAATCTTAACTGGGGCTTATTTTGGGGGTAGGGCTTATATTACGAGGATCCTGAAAAATCATGCTAGAAATTATTTTCTGGTTGGGTCTTATTTTAGGGGAAACACGATACTAAATGTGTCCATCTGGCTGACAATTTTAACTGGGGCTTATTTTGGGAGTAGGGCTTATATTATGAGATACCTGAAAAATCATGCTAGAACTTATTTTCCAGTTGGGTATTATTTGCGGGGAAATACAGTACTAAATGCACCCATCTGGCTGACAATCTTAATTGGGGTAGCTTATTTTCGGGGTAGGGCTTATATTACGAGCATCCTGAAAAATCATGCTTGGGCTTATTTTCCAGTTTGGCCTTATTTTCAGGGAAAATGGTATTTAGGCTTTGAGGTGCTTGGGTCATAAACAAAAGGTGTGGGTGTGATAGAGACAACAATCAGCCACACAACTCTCACCGAGAGGGATCAGATGTTGTATACAGGTAGTCCTCAACTTACAGCCGTTCGTTTAGTGACCATTCGTACTTACAACGGCGCTGAAAAAAATTGATTTAGGAGGATTTTTCACACTTCAGACCTTGGCAGCATCCGAGGATCATGTGATCAAAATTCAAACGCTTAGCAACTGGAGTATATTTATGACGGTTGTGGATGGTGCTCAAGGGTCATGGGTTTTATATATATATATATATATATATATATATATATTTATATATTTATTTATTTTACAACCTTCCGGCAAACCGAGGCAATGGGGAAAGGCAGATTTCTCCCTTTAACAATCGGGTTACTAACTTTAAAAAAAAGGACAGCGATTCTCTGAACAATTATGGCAAGAGAGATTGTAAAATGGGATGAAGCTCCCTCAAAGGTCGCTTTGCTCATTAACAGAAATTTGTGGTGGGGGGCTAACTCTGGTCGTAAGTCAAGGATTCCCTGTATGTAGTTCCACTGAGAAATAATAATTTTGGACATGGGATGTTTAGCTTTCTTCGGCGCCAATCCTGCAGATCTAATTTCAGGTGCGCAGGTGAGAAACCTGTAGAAAGGTCTGAATTTGTCAATCTCGTCATAACTGTGAAAAACGGTCATAAATCCCTCCATTCAGCGCCATTGTAACTTTGAATGGTCACTAAATGGAACCGTTGTAAGTTGACTCCTTGTATTCTCTGCGATTCCGCAGCATTTTTTCCTATTCTAGTGCTGCTGATTTTCAGCCAAGAAACGGTATTAGATATTTTGAATTAACAATGTACAGAAATTCGCAGCCGTTCAAAAATGTCCCGAAACAGATTTTACTGCATTTTTCTACAGCTTTGCTCCACAATGTTTTATCCCCACAAAAATGCTCTTAGATTACGTACATTAAAGATATAAAAGTATGTATGCTTTAGGATTATTTAATGAGCTTGCAGACTGGAAAAAAAAATATGAGTTTTTGAAGTTCTCTTTTTACCCTTTGCCCTCTTAGCCTCGTTGAAGCCACACGATATAGTTTGTTTGTTTGATATTGGCCTGAGTCTTTCGCTGTTCTGGTATCAATAACCAATGGCATAAGCAAACATATGAACCTATTAAATATGTCCCTGCTTTGAAAGATGTTAATAAAGATGTTAATAAGAGTTGAAATTCCAAAAAGAGCAAGAGATGATGGATAGATATAGAATATTTTTTTAATATGGTGGTTATGGTGGTTTAAAAAAAAGTAGAAAGTAGAAATTGGGAAAATAGTATTATGTATACTGAAATATAATAGAACTTTATAATTGCTATGTATGCACAAATGTTAGAAGTTTTTCTAACACTTGTGTACCATGTTTTCTGCGAAAATAAGACCCGGGTCTTATATTAATTTTTGCTCCAAAAGACACTTCAGGGCTTATTTTCCAGTTACGTCTTATTTTAGGGGAAATACAGTACTAAATGTGTCCATCTGGCTGACAATCTTAACTGGGGCTTATTCTGGGCGTAGAGCTTATATTATGAGCATCCTGAAAAATCATGCTAGGGCTTATTTTCCAGTTGGGTCTTTTTTTTTCAGGGAAATAAGGTACTAAATGCACCCATCTGGCTGACAATCTTAACTGCGGCTTATTTTGCAGGTAGGGCTTATATTATGAGCATCCTGAAAAATCATGCTAGGACTTATTTTCAGGGAAACCGGGTATACATCGTAATTCTAATGTACTATTATGAAAGATTGAAAGATTAGGATTATGTATATTTAAATGCTACTCTTCACTATTAAAATTGTGTGTAAAATATGTTGACCCGGACAATACACTGTTCACCAAGCACTTTGGGATGTTAAATAAAAAATTATATCAATAAAAAATTAGTAAAATATGTTCCTGCTTGTATGTGGAGAAGCACTGCTATACAGGTAGTCCTCAACTTATGACCACAGTTCAGCCTCAAATCTCTCTTGCTAAGCCAGACACTTCAATGAGTTTTTGCCTTGTTTTATGACCTTCCTTGCCACATTTGTTTAAGTTGGTCTCTGCAGTCGTTACGTTAGTAACCTAGTTGTTAAGTGAATCTGGCTTTCAGTCTCCCTCCTTGAAAAGGTTGCTATTGTGATTTACCTCACAACTTACCTCACGCAGTTAGGATACAATTGTCCGACGCAAGTCTTCCTCGACTTACGACCACCAACAAGCCCCAGATTTCTGTTGCTAAGGGAAGACATTTGCAGAGTGAGTTTGGCCCCCATTTTACGACCTTTCTCACCACAGTTGTTAAGTGAATCAGGCTTCCGCCTTGACTTTGCTTGTCCAGAAGGTTGCAAAAACGGGATCACGTGACTCACACACCCCCGGGACGCTGTGACCGCCACAACGATGAGTCAGTGGCCAAGCATCTGAATTTTGATCACGTGACCATGGGGGGGATGCTGCAATGGTCGTAACTTATGAAAAAACTGCCAAAAAAACTCCCTTTTTTTCAGTGCCGTTGTCGCTTTGAATGGTTGCTAAATGAACGGTTGTAAGTTGAGGATCACCTGTCTAGGTAACGGATCCCCATATTTCATTCCTGTGAATGTTGTTTCCTGGAAGTATAAGTAGCCTGTTGATTTGACGGCAGATTAATTTAGCTTGTTAAATAATTGGTTTGCTTCTATGGCGAACCTCATTGGTTCGCTTCTACGACCATAATCTCTCCTAGGAGAGAACATTTAGTTGTACTACCTACCGTCTTTTCCGAAAATAAGTCTTATTTTCTTTTGAACCCCAAAATAAAGGCTTGGCCGCCTTATCGAGGGGTGTCTTCTTATTTGGGGGTGCAGGAGGCGGCGAGCGTGAGGCTGGATGTCCCTTCGCCGCCATCGCCTCCCCTCCTTGTTCTTTGTGCCGGCCGAGCGGGTGGTGGTGTGACTCAGGCCCAAGTAGGTAGTAATAAACTTGGTCCGTGGAAAAACAAACTTTATTCGAACAGCTGGGAATTACTTCATTCCCAGCCTTGTTCAACTCAAACAAACAAATGCCACCCAACACAAATTCCTCAGTTATCTCACAGACCTTAGTCCTATTAGGCAAACTGCCAAAGGCCCTTCCTAACAAACATCCAGAAGCCACAAAAACAAAGACGTATACAAAGCCGAAGCAGAAGATGCAGCTACAACATTGTTTTCCAGCAAAGCTGAAACGCTGGTGCTGATCTGTTTTAAGCCTTACGGGAGGGGCCAATCATCTCTTGGCCTTACTCCCGAGTTGTCCTTTTTGCTTGAGCTGCTCTTGCCTTCTGGCAGCTCTTCTCATGCGTACATTAGGAACAGGCTCCTCCTGTTCCTCTGCCTCACTACTATCAATCTCTGGAGGCTCTGAAGTCAACACCTCGCTTCCCGATGGCCCTGGCCCCACCTCAGCCTCATCGTTTTCAGACTCCGTTGCCAGCTTCGTAGGCTGCTGACGGACCACAACAGATGGTCACCGCTGCCCTGACATATCCCATCGCTGCCTCGTGGAGCAAGACTCTGCAAGGCTTGTTGTGCCGTTGCCCGCACGAATGGCAACACCGCTGCGAGCTTCATCATACCTGCACAGCTAGTGTCCTGCCGCTCGCAGCTGCGCCGGTATGTCGAACCTCGAGAGCAGTGCTGCCGTTCGTGCGTGCAATGGTACAAGCCTTGCAGAGTCCCTGCTCCACGAGGCAGCGGCGGGACACATCAGAGTGGCAGCGGCGGCGGCCAGCGCAAACAACGGGGGCGAGGGCATGTTCTCCCCCTCCCCCCCTCCAGCCTCGCCTCATCACCTTGTGTTGTTTGCGCTGCAAGCAACCAGAGGAAATGGCGTATTTTATCACATGCGCTCAAAAGCCCGTTTGGGCTTATTATCCGGAGAGGTCTTAGTTTCAAGGAAACACGGTAATATGGCATTTAATCCTGTTGAATTTTTTTTTATTTTTTTATTTTATTTTTATTTTATTTTGTCACAACAGTATAAGTAAACCTCGATATAAAACAACAACACATCATAAAAGAAAAACATTTATATAAGTAAAAGTATGCAATAACTATATTAATTTGATATAATGAAAGGGAACAATAGGACAGGAACGGTAGGCACTTTTGTGCTCTTCTGCACGCCCCTTATAGTCCTGTTAGGAATGGGGTGAGGTCAATAGTAGACAGTTTTTGGTTGAAGTTTTTGGGATTTTGAGAAGAGACCACAGAGTCAGGTAGTGAGTTCCAAGCGTTAACAACTCTGTTACAGAAGTCATATTTTCTGCAATCAAGTTTGAAGCGGTTGACATTAAGTGTGAATCTGTTGTTTGCTCTTGTATTATTGCGATTGAAGCTGAAGTAGTCTTTAACAGGGAGGACATTGCAGTAGATGATTCTGTGTGTTAAACACAGGTCATGTCGGAGTCGGTGGAGTTCTAAGTTTTCTAATCCCAGGATTTCAAGTCTGGTGGTATAAGATATTTTGTTGTTTTCAGATGAGCGGAGAACTCTTCTTGTAAAATATTTCTGGACGCGTTTGATTGTATCAATGTTAGAGATGTGATATGGGTTCCAGAGAGGTGAGCTGTATTCAAGAATAGGTCTGGCAAATGTTTTGTATGCTCTGGTTAGTAGTGTAGAGTTTTTGGAAAAGAAGCTGCGTAAAATTAGGTTTACAACTCTTAGAGCCTTTTTTGCTATGTAGGGTTAGGGTTTACCTTTAAGCTACTCCATTGTAGGCAGTTGGTTTAAAGACGCCTGGAGAAGACCAAGAGATTAATTTTTTTTTAAAAAGTAATACAGATAGGCCTCAATTTACGACATAATTGGGATTGGAATTTCAGTCACTAAGCATTGCGGTCATTAAAGTCGTCACTGGACAGATCTGATTTTACAACCGTTTTTCCCACAACTGTCAAGGGAATCACCGCAGCCATCACCTGGTCATTAAATGAATTGCATGGTCATTAAGTGGATCTGGCCTGTCCGATTGGCCTTGTACGTTGGAAGCCGGTTAGGGAGGCCGCCAAATCAAGATCTCACTTACGGGACTGTCTGCTGCCACCGAATGCCTCTCACCGACCCGTGCGCTCTCACAGAGAGGGACTCCTCAGGGTGCCGTCGGCCAGGAAGTGCCGACTGGCGACACCCAGGGGAAGGGCCTTCTCTGTGGGGGCTCCCACCCTCTGGAACGAACTTCCCCCAGGACTCCGCCAACTTCCTGACCTTCGAACCTTTCGCCGCGAGCTTAAGACACATCTATTTATTTGCGCAGGACTGGACTAGAATTTTAAATTTTGAATTTGGTTTTAATGGGGTTTTATTATTTGTATTGCTATTTTTAAATATTCGGCCTTATGTAATAAGTTTTTTAATTGATGTTTTATTTTGTATTTATATGTATGTTTTATCTGGCTGTAAACCGCCCTAAGTCCCTAGGGAGATAGGGCGGTATAAAAATGCGAAAAATAATAATAAATAAAATAAAAAATATCTCACGACCAGCAGACACTGAAACTGTCATAAATGTGAGCCAGTTGCCAAACGTATGAATTACAGTTTGTGTGTGTGTGAGTGTGAGACGGTCACAACTTTGAGGATGGGAACTATGTCTGATATTTCTGAGGATGTCATAACTTCGACCTGCTGTTAAACGAATGGTCGTAACTCAAGGAATGCCGGAATGAGTTTTGGTTTCCCTCCTTGAAAAGGTTGCTGTTGCAATTTACCTCACAAGGTTGTCGCCCAGGTAGGCAGCCTACGATTGTCCGACACAAGTTGTCCTCGACTTACGACCACAATTGATCCCCAGATTTCCGTTGCTAAGGGAAGACATTTGCGGAGTGAGTTTGGCTCCCGTTTTATGACCTTTCTTGCCACAGCTGTTAAAAGTGAATCCCTGCGGTTGCTAAGTGAGTCACCCGGTTGTTAAGTGAATCAGGCTTCCCATCGACTTTGCTTTTGTCAGAAGGTCGCCAAAGGGGATCGATTACATGATCCCTGGACACTGCGACCGTCATAAACATGAATCAGTTGCCAAAAATCTGAATTTTGATCAGGTGACCGTGTGGATACTGCAACGGTTGTAAGTGTGAAAAACAACCATAGCTCGCTTTTTTCAGTGCTGTTGTAACTTTGAATGGTCACTAAATGAACTGTTGTAAGTCAAGGACTGCCAGTATGGCTTCCTAACCGCTTCTGCAAAAACAACAAAACAACAAAATGCTGCTTTGAGCAGACTCCTGCAAGGCAAAAGATACCTTGGACAGCCGGCATGTTTCCTTAGTGCCGTATTCACACGCTTCAGTGTGGAGTCTATGACAAATCGCCATGGCCAACTCGCAACAGGACAACTCACCGCAGGAGAAGAGTTACTCTAAGATCAAAGAAACGGTAGAATAGAATCATTGAAGAAAGGATGCAAAAGGAGGGGACAGAATGAAATGTGAATGGCAATTTTTTTTTTTTGGAAAATTATTTATTTTAAATAATGAAATAGAATTGTTAAATTGTCCTGCAGCGAATTGGCCATAGTGAGTTGGCCGTGACAAGTTGATTGTGGCGAGTTGTCCTGCAGAGAGTTGTGCTGAGTGTGCCATGTTGAATTGGTTGTGATGAGGTGCCCAGAAGCGGGTTGGCCGTGGTGAGTTGGCCATGTTGAATTGGTTGTGATGACTTGGCCGTGGTGAGTTGTCTTGCCGCGAGTTGGTCGTGTTGAATTGGTTGTGATGTGTTGCCCAGAAATGAGTTGGCTGTGGTGAATTGTCCTGCAGCGAGTTGGTCGTGGTGAGTTGGCTGTGATGAGTTGCCTTGGCTGTGGTGAGTTATCCTGTGGTAAGTTACCCATGGTGAGTTGTCCTGTGGTGAGTTACCCGTGGTGAGTTGTCCTGTGGTGAATTGTCCTGCAGCGAGTTGGTCGTGGTGAGTTGGCTGTGATGAGTTGCCTTGGCTGTGGTGAGTTATCCTGTTGTGAGTTACCCGTGGTGAGTTGTCCTGTAGTGAATTGTCCTACAGCGAGTTGCTTGTCGTGAGTTGTCTTGCAGTGAATTGGCCATGTTAAATTGGTTGTGATGAGTTGCCCGGAAGTGCCCGTGGTGAGTTGTCCTGTGCCAAGTTGTCCTGCAGCGAGTTGGTCATGGCGAGTTTTTCTGCAGAAAGTTGGCTGTGCCAAGTTGGCCGTGTTGAATTGGTAGTGATGAGTTGCCTGGAAGCGAGTTGCCCGTGGTGAGTTGTCCTGTGGCAAGTTGTCCTGCAGCGAGTTGGTCACGGCGAGTTTTTCTGCAGAAAGTTGGCTGTGCCAAGTTGGCCGTGTTGAATTGGTTGTGATGAGTTGCCCGGAAGCGAGTTGGCCGTGGCGAGTTGTCCTATTTCATCAGTGTGTTTTGTGTGGCTTTGCCGCTGAGCCTCAACTGTTAAGACTACAAGTGAAAAGTTTAGATAAAGGTTGGTTGTGTGAAAGATGGAGGAATGTGCTGTAGCCAATTTCTCCCAAACAGAATCGGTTCTGATCAAGTTTATGTTTCAAATTTGGTTTGATAGTCCTCGACTTCCAACAGTCATTTATTTATTTATTTTATTTTATTTTATTTTATTTTATTTTATTTTATTTAATCGCATTTTTATACCGCCCTATCTCCCAAGGGACTCAGGGCGGTTTACAGCCTATTAAAAACACAAATATACATATATAAATACAAGATAAAACATTAATTAAAAAACTTATTGAATAAGGCCGAATTAACATTTATAATTAAAATAATAAAACCCCATTAAAAACTAAATTACATTCAAATCCTAGCCCAGTCCTGCGCAAATAAATAGATGTGTCTTAAGCTCGCGGCGAAAGGTTCGAAGGTCGGGAAGTTGACGGAGTCCCAGGGGAAGTTCATTCCAGAGGGTGGGAGCCCCCACAGAGAAGGCCCTTCCCCTGGGTGTCGCCAGTCGGCACTGCCTGGCGGACGGCACCCCAAGGAGTCCCTCCCTGTGAGAGCGCACGGGTCGGTGGGAGGCAGTCGGTGGCAGCAGACAGTCCCGTAAGTAGCCCTGCCCTAAGCCATGGAGCGCTTTGAAGATGGTTACCAAAACCTTGAAGCACACCCGGAAGGCCACAGGTAGGCAGTGCAGTCTGCGCAGGAGTGGTGTCACATGGGAGCCACGAGGGGCTCCCTCTATCACCCGCGCAGCCACATTCTGGACTAACTGGAGCCTCCGGGTGCTCCTCAAGGGAAGCCCCATGTAGAGAGCATTGCAGTAATCCAGGCGAGATGTCACGAGAGCATGAGTGACTGTGCATAGAGCAGTCTAGGAAGGGGCGCAACTGGTGAACCAGGCGGACCTGGTAAAAAGCTCTCCTGGAGTCGGCCGTCAAATGGTCTTCAAAAGACAGCCGTCCATCCAGGAGAACGCCCAAGTTACGCACCCTTTCCATTGGGGCCAGTGACTCGCCCCCAACAGTCAGCCGTGGCTGCAGCTGACTGTACCGGGGTGCCGGCATCCACAGCCACTCCGTCTTGGAGGGGTTGAGCTTGAGTCTGTTTCTTCCCATCCAGACCCGTACGGCCTCCAGACACCGGGACAGCACTTCGACAGCTTCGTTGGGGTGGCCCAGTGTGGAAAAGTACAGCTGAGTATCATCAGCGTACAGTTGATACCTCACCCCGAAGCCACTGATGATCTCACCCATTTATTGACCGTTCGAAGTTACAACAGCATTGAAAAAAGGGGACTCATTGTTTTTCACACTTATGACCGTTGCAACATCCCCACGGTCACGTTGATCAAAATTCAGACACTTGGCCACTGTCTCATATTTATAACGGTTGCCGTGTTCTGGTGTCATGCGATCCCCTTTTGCAATTTTTGGACAAGCAGAGTCAACGGGGGGAAAGCCAGATTCACTTAACAACCGTGTTAATCACTGAACAACTGCTGTGACTTCATTTATCAACTGCGTAAAGAAAAGTCGTAAAACGGCAAAAATTTGACTTGGCAAATGTTTTGCTTAGCGACAGAAATTTCGGGCTCCGTTCTGGTCATAAGGCGAGGATTACCTATATAGGATGAGAAGATGAAATATAGATGTAGATGTTGTGGTCCACCAGCAGCCTGCAGACCTGGCAGCGGAGTTGGACAGTGAGGAGGCTGGAGGGGGCGGGAAATGGGCCTGTCCTGGAGTCAGGGGAAGACCCAGACGAGGGCTTTGCGTCAGAAGCAGAGGTGGGGCCAAGGCCATCTGGGAGTTATGCGCGGACTCCAGAGACTCCAGTGGCTGACAGCAGAGAGGCAGAGGAACAGGAGGAGCCTGTTCCTAGTGCACACATGAGAAAAGCTGCCAGAAGGCAAGAGCTGCTGAAGCAAAAAGGACAACTCAGGAGTAAGGCCAGGAGATGATTGGCCCCTCCCATAAGGCTTAAAAGAGCAGCAATGAGCCAGTTGGATTCTTTTTGGAAAAGCATTCCATTGCTTCTTGTCAGAGTCTCTTCAACTTTGTGGGGGTTTTGCCAAGAAAAGCCTTTGGCAGGTTGCCAAAGGTAACAAAGGTTGGTGATAAGGCTGCAAGACTGTTTATGAAGAATTTGTTTTGGACTAAACTGAGAATGGATTAATTCTCAGCTGTTTTAATAAAATAAGTTTGTTCAGGCCTGTATAGTGTTTGGTAATCACTACTTGGGCCTTGGTCACAACAGTAGATATAGATATACAGGTGAAACTCAAAAAATTAGAATATCGTGCAAAAGTTCATTTATTTCAGGAATGCAACTTAAAAGGTGAAACTAATATACGAGATAGACTCATTACGTGCAAAGCGAGATGGTTCCCGCCTTGATTTGTCATCATTTTGATGATTATGGCTGACAGTTTTGCTGGCTGAGGGATTCTGGGAGTTGAAGTCCACAAGTCTTAAAGTTGCCAAGGTTGGAGACCCCTGGAGTAGAGCAACTAAGCTGATTAAAGGGCGTGGAGATGTGAAGAACGGTGGCAGAAATTGGGTTTGGCCAGTCTTGAGATAAGGTGGACTTAGGGGGTGACATGATAGCAGTAGTCCAGTACTTGTGGGGCTGCCCCAAAGAAGACGAGGTCTACTTATTTTCCAAAGCATCACATGCTTTGGAAATTAATCAAGGAGAGAAGCAATCTGGAATTTAGAATAGAATAGAATAGAGGGCCTCTGGTGGCTCAACAGGCTAATGCAGTCTGTTATTAACACTGCTGCTTGCAATTACTGCAAGTTCAAGTCCCACCAGGCCCAAGGTTGACTCAGCCTTCCACCCTTTATAAAGTAGGTAAAATGAGGACCCAGATTGTTGGGGGCAATAAAAGTTGACTTTGTATATAATATACAAATGGATGAGACTATTGCTTAACACAATGTAAGCCGCCCTGAGTCTTCGGAGAAGGGTGGGATATAAATTCAAATTAAAAAAAAGAATAGAATAGAATAGAATAGAATAGAATAGAATAGAATAGAATAGAATAGAATAGAATAGAATTTTTTATTGGCCATGTGGGATTGGACAAAGAAGGAATTTGTCTTGGTGCATATGCTCTCAGCGTACATAAAAGAAACATTCATCAAGAATCATAAGATACAACACTTAATGATAGTCATAGGGTACAAATAAGCAATCAGAAAACAATATCAATATAAATCGTAAGGATACCAGCAACAAGGTTACAGTCATATAGTCATAAGTGGAAGGAGATGGGTGGTGGGAACAATGAGAAGATTAATAATAGTGCAGATTTAGTAAATAGTTTGACAGTGTTGAGGGAATTATTTGTTTAGCAGAGTGATGGCATTCAGGAAAAAACTGTTCTTGTGTCTAGTTGTTCTGGTGCGCAGTGCTCTATAGTGTCGTTTTGAAGGTAGGAGTTGAAACAGTTTATGTCCAGGATGCGAGGGGTCAGTAAATATTTTTACAGCCCTCTTTTGACTCGTGCAGTATACAGGTCCTCCATGGAAAGCAGGTTGGTAGCCATTTTTTTTTCTGCCGTTCTAATGATCCTCTGAAGTCCGTGTCTGTCTTGTTGGGTTGCAGAACCGAACCAGACAGTTATAGAGGTGCAAATGACAGACTCAATAATTCCTCTGTAGAACTGAATCAGCAGCTCCTTGGGCAGTTCGAGCTTCCTGAGTTGGCGCAGAAAGAACATTCTTTGTTGTGCTTTTTTGATGACGTTTTTGATGTTAGCTGCCCATTTTAGATCTTGCGATATGGTAGAACGTAGAAATTTGAAGGTCTCTACTGTTGATACTGTGTTGTCTAGTATTGTTAGAGGTGGAAGTATGGAAGGGTTTCTCCTAAAGTCTACCACCATTTCTACAGTTTTGAGTGCGTTCAGTTCCAGATTGTTCCGATTGTACCATGAGGCTACTTGTTCAACCTCCCGACTGTATGCGGATTCATCATTGTCTCGAATGAGACCGATCACTGTCGTGTCATCTGCCAACTTCAGTAGTTTAACAGATGGATCGTTAGAGATGCAGTCATTGGTATACAGAGAGAAGAGAAGTGGGGAGAGCCCACAGCCTTGGGGGTGGGGCCTGTGCTGATTGTACAGGTATCTGGTGTGATTCTTCTTAGCTTCACCTGCTGCTTCCTGTTTGTTAGGAAGAAATTTCCTAACGGTGAGAACAAATTAAACCAGTGGAACGGCTTGCCACCAGAAGTTGTGGGTGCTCCAACCCGGGAGGTTTTTAAGAGGCGATTGGACAGCAAGTGTCTGGAATGATGTAGGGTCTCCTTGAGCAAGGGGGTTGGACTAGAAGATCTCCAACTTTACTGTGTAAGCAATCCTGTAAGTGGAAGATGAGTGCAGAACTTGGACCTGTTGAGGGCATTCTAGAGACCTTCTCTAATCTCATCTCCTCTTTCGTTTGTAGGCCCTGATGCTTGAAAACCTACAGAAGCATTCAACCCCCCACACCACCTTCCAACCCAATTCCCAGGTAAGATGTGTCAGCCCATCCTTTCTCTATGGTTGAGCCAGTCCTGCCAGCGACCAGTGGATCTGGCAACAGATTTGGACAGTGAGGAGGTTGGGGAGGAACATGGGCCAATCCTGGATTCTGGGGAAGGCTCTGATGAGGGCTCTGCATCGGAGGCAGAGCAGGGGCCAGGGCCGTATGCCAGTTATCAGCTGCCTTCGGAGTCAGACATCAGTGAGGCAGCTGAACAGCTGGAGCCTGTTCCAAGTGTCCGCATGCGCAGAACTGCCAGGAGAAGGGAACAGCTAAGGAACAAGGGTCGACTCAGGAGTAAAGCCACAGGTAGACGGTGAATGGCTTCTTCCATAGGGAATAAAAGGGGAGTGGAGTTTGCAGGAGACCATTAGTTCATTCTTACATCCTTGCATCTAAAAGATATCGGCCTGGCCACTCTCCAAGCCTGCTAAAGGTCGGTAATTGTGAACGATCTTGAAAGACTCTGGGAGAGGAAAGACTTTGCTGGAGAGGAATTCACTGTAAATGAAATAAAAGGGATTTACCGGGACGAGGACTCGATTTCTGCTGCTGGGGAAACCTAGGTCAGAACACAGTCCTCGGACTACTTCCTTTTTTTCTCCCCCTCTCTTCTTTCCCAGTTCACATGGAAATTAATCATAAGAGTTTGGCGCGCTTGTGGTCCTCAACAGAAGACTTAATTACCACTCATCTCTTGTATCCCTTCTTCTGTGGCTTCCATGCCTGAGAAGTGTGCCAGGCCTCACTCTAGATCGGTTCTCCAAATTTGGCAACTTGGTTGCCAAATTTTGGTTTTTGAAAAAATACAGATAGAAAAATGGACAAAAAAATTAAGGGAAAACTATTCGATAAATAGATGTGAAACTGAATTTGAATATTTAGTATCTCGGATTATGAAAGATGAAATTGGGCTAAAGGGACTCGTTAGTAGGGTTTATAAGATTATAAACTCTGATGAAAAATTACAAAGAGTGATGAGGACAAATTGGGAAAAAGATCTTAATATTGAAATACCAGAGTCAGATTGGAATGTGAATTGGAATAGTAGAATTATGAGAACTTTATCTATAAGGATTAAAGAGCATAATTATAAAGTTGTTTGGAAATGGTATTTGACTCCAGTAAGATTGTCACAAATGGATAAAAAAATTAGTAAAAAATGTTGGAGATGTGAGATGGAATTGGGGACTTATGAACATATGTGGTATAAATGTGATAAGGTTAAAAGTTTTGGCAACAATTGGAGAAAATGATATTTGAAATGATGGGGAAAGTAATAATATTGAGAGTGGAAACTATATTATTGTTGGTAATTAAGGAAATAGAATTAACAAAATATGAAAAAGAATTGATTAGAATTATGATTATAATAGGTAGAATTATAATAGCTAGATATTGGAAACTAGATGTGATTTTTAGAATAGAAGAGTGGAATTCTGAAATGTGGAAATTAGCTTTAAATGATAAAATGACATGTGATATTAAAATTAGAAGTGGTGTGTATAAAGAAGATATTTTCTGGAAGATTTGGAAACCATTCGTGGACTATGCGCTTGGAAAATTGGACGCCTCGGTACCTGTACCTCGAGAACGTGGATTTTGGCAATCATGAGGACATATCCGAAGACCCAAATCTTCCTTTTTTATGTATAGCACAAGGGTGGAATAATGTTTTTTTTTTTCTGTTTGTTAGAAAAAAGCAATTAAAAAAAACCAAACAAATTTGGCAACTTCAAATCTTACGGAATTGAACTCGCCATAATTCCACCGCATGGCTGTGGAAGTCCACAAAGTCTTAAAAGTCTGGAGTTCCTTGCTCTAGATCCGTGTTTCCCGTGCTTTGCACTTCTGACGCCTGTTTTCTCTCCCGCGTCCACCCAGATCGGGGAAGAAATGAGCCAGAACACCATCATTAAGCAATATCTGGAAAAACAGCAGGAGCTGCTGAGGCAGCGTCTGGAACGGGAAGCTCGGGAAGCCGCTGACCTAGAGAGTAAGTGGAGTTTGTCCCATGCCCTCCCTGCCCTCCCTGCTCTTAAGCCATAATTCATTTGGGGGGGGGCGGGGAGAAACCAGCTTGTTGTCTTAACCAAACTCATCTTCGGGCCTCTTCTGTTTCACGCTTCCTTCTGAACTCTGTCGGATCAGGAAGAAATCTTTACGGTAGCCGAGCGTGCAAAAAAAAAAAAAAAAGGCCTTGCAACAAACGGATCTATTATCTTCCATCCATGGATGGATGGATTTGTATCCCATCTTTTATTTTATTTTTTTACAAATGAAAGTGGCCAACATATCCGACACGCCTTCCTTTTTTCTCACAACAACAACCCTGGGAGGTGGGTTGGGCTGCGAGAGAGGGATTGGCCCAAAGACACCCAACTGGGTTTGATGCCTAAGGCAGGACTAGAACTCCCACTCTCCTGGTGATTGGCCCAAAGTCACCTAGCCGGCTTTCATGCCAAGGCGGGACTAGAACTCCCACTCTCTTGAAGATTGACCCAAAGTCACCCAGCCGGCTTTCATGCCTAAGGAAGAACGAAAACTTGCTTTCTAGCCTGGTGCCTTAACCACTAGACCAAACTGTCTCTGTTCCTTTCCTTTTCCTTCTCTTTCTCCTCTTCCTCTTCCTTTTCCTTCCTCTTTTCTCTTTCCTTTCCTTTCTTTTCCTTTCCTTTCCTTTCCTTTCCTTTCCTTTCCTTTCCTTTCCTTTCCTTTCCTTTCCTTTCCTTTCCTTTCCTTTCCTTTCCTTTCCTTTCCTTTCCTTTCCTTTCCTTTCCTTTCCTTTCCTTTCCTCTTTCCTTTCCTTTTCTGTGAGATTGAGCTAAGGGAAGGGACTGACCAAAAGCCACTGAGAAAGTTTTTGTGGCTAAGGGAGGTCTGGATCCTGGATCTCCCTTGATGCTGGTACAATGCCTTCACCGCAGGGGTGAAATGTAAAATTTGTTACTACCGGTTCTGTGGGCGTGGCTTGGTGGGGGTAATGTGACTGGGTGGGCGCGGCCAACCTTTTTATTTATTTATTTATTTATTTTTAAAAGCATTTTTTTTCTACAATCTCTTTGGCCGAAGAGGTTGTAGAAAAAAAATGCTTTTAAAAGGTTCTGTCGATCAGGCAACTCAGCTGAGATCGTCAGAGGAAAAAAAAGGCTTTTAAAGGCTTCTGACAATCCCAGCTGAGTTGCCTGATCGCCAGAACCTTTTAAAAGCATTTTTTTTTACAACCTCTTTGGCCAAAGAGGTTGTAGAAGAAATGCTTTTAAAGGGTTGTGATGATTCCAGTTGAGCCATGCCATCATCAGAGGCTTTTTTTTTTAACTTTAAAAGCATTTTTTCACCCGAAGAAAAATATTTTTAAAAGCAAAAAACAAAAAACCTCTGATGATCACACGGCTCAGCTGGGGGGCGGGGCAGGAATTTTTACTACCGGTTCTCCGAACCACCCACCACCAGCACTACCAGCTCGGGCGATCCGGTCCGAACCAGGAGCATTTCACCCCTGCTTCACCGTTACATGTACCTAGTCCTCAACAACCGTTCCTTTTAGCATTCCATTCAAAACCAGTCTAAGTTAAAACGCCCCTGAAAAAAGCAACTTAACCGATGGTCTTCATGCTTCCAACCACTTACAACATCCCCAGGATCACGTGATAAAAATTTGGGTGCTTGGAGACCGGCATGTGTTTATGACGGTCGCGACATCCCGTCATCCTCCGATCGCCATTTGCGACCTTCCCAGCCGACTCCCAACAGGGCAAAGTCAACGGGGGGGGGGAGAGACGCCAAAATTCCCTGACAACCGTGCGGTCCATTTAACTGTGGAGGCTCTTGCTAAAACACTCTCGCTTAGAAACAGACATGCTGGTCTCGACGGCCGTCATCAGCCAAGGACCGTCTGTCCTAACTCTTGCTTGGAGAGCCGGAAGGATAACGTTCTCGCAAATCCTGTGTTAGCTTTAAAAACAGCTGATGAGACTCATCCTTAAGCTGAGAGATTATTTATTAAGAAAATGTATGTGACCGCCCAACTCTCTGTGACTCCAGCTTCTTCTTTCCTCTTACGTGATTTAACATTTATATGTATTTATAGGTATGGGTGTAGGTATATAATTTGTATGTATGTCTATGTCTATATATGTGTGTCTCTCTCTCTCTTTGTGTCTCTCTTTGTGTCTCTTTCTCTGTGTGTCTCTCGTTCTTTCTGTCTCTCTGTCTCTCTCTCTATCTTTCTGTGTCTCTTTCTCTCTCTCTCTGTCTCTCTGTGTGTCTGCCTCTCTATCTATCTGTCTGTCTCTCTCTGTCTTTCTTTCTGTCTCTGTCTCTTCCTCTGTCTCTCTCTCTCTTTCTCTCTGTATCTGTCTCTTTCTGTCTCTCCCTCTTCCTTTCTCTGTATCTCTCGCTCTCTCTTTCTTTCTCTCTCGCTCTCTCTTTCTGTCTCTGTGCATCTGTATCTCTGCACCTCTGTCTCTCTGTCTGTCTGTCTCTCTCTTTCTCTGTCTCTCTTTCTCTCTCTCTGTCTCTTTCTCTGTCTGTCTCTGCCTCTCTTTCTGTCTCCCTCTCTATTTCTGTCTCTTTCTGTCTCTCCCTGTCTTCCTTTCTCTGTATTTCTCGCTCTCTCTTTCTTTCTCTCTTTGTCTGTATCTCTGCATCTCTGTCTCTGTCTGTCTCTCTCTGTCTGTCTCTGTCTCTGCCTCTCTTTCTATCTCTGTCTGTAACTCTCTCTTTCTGTCTCTCCCTGTCTTTCTTTCTCTCTCTCTCTCTGTCTCCCTCTCTGTCTCTGTCTCTCTATCTCTGTCTCTCTCTATATATGTACAGGTAAAACTCAAAAAATTAGAATATCGTGCAAAAGTTCATTTATTTCAGTAATGCAGCTTAAAAGGTGAAACTAATATATGAGATAGACTCATTATGTGCAAAGGCGAGATAGTTCCCGCCTTGATTTGTCATCATTTTGATGATTATGGCTGACAGCTCATGAAAGCTTATCTAAGCAAGTGGCTTACCAAGATGCAACCCCAATAAACCCCCATGTGACCACAATCAGACCAGCCACTTGGAGGTCTCCAGGTCCATTGGCAGAACCACATCATCGGGACTTTGCAAAAGGATGTCAAAGTTGGGGGGGGGGTGAGTGGTTGAGTGATCTTATCTTCGAGTATGATGTTCTTCAGAGAAGGAGCCACCACAAAGAAGTCTCCTGCTTGAGCTGGAGGGTTGGACTAGATCAGCGGTCACCAACTGGTGGTCTGTGGACTACTGGTGGTCCGTGAGAAAATTTTGATGGTCCCCAGAAAAATTATTGGCATTTTTTATATTAAATTAAATTAAAGTTCCTCAAACTACAGCCCCTGGGCCGGATGCATACAACGAACATTTGTGTTGCTGCAGAGAGTCTCCCCCTTCAGGGTCTCTTTGTGTGGGTCGGAGGGGGGCTGAAATTCCAACTTGGGGGTCTGCTTCAGCTTCCTTGTATGGGGCTTTGGGCGAAGGGTGGAGCTACTGGTGGCAAAGAGCCGGAGGGCCTCATTCCAGTGGGACTGCATCATGGCCTGGAACTGGCTGACCATCTCAGCCCACTGAGCCTTCAGGTGCCTGTACCTGGCCTCACAGTTCTGCAGGTCTTCCTTCTGCTTGGAAAGCCTATGCTTCTAGTCCTCAGTGACGTGCTTCAGCTGAGCCTCCTTCTCAGCCAGATCCAATTTGAACTGAGCCAGCTGTTTTGCCAATTCTTTCTCATGGTGGCTGCTTAGCTCCAACAGCTGCTTCCTGTTAGGGCCCTAAGGAGCCCAGGCGGGCAGGCAAGGAGTGGGTGGGAGGGGCGAGTAAAGGCTGGCGAGCTGTCCCGTGACGTGCGTGACATTGAGTTGGCCACACCCACCCAGTCACATGACCACCTAGCCACGCCCACCCGGCCGGTCATTAGGCAGATCCTATTAGTGGTCCGCGGGATTTAAAATTATGAATTTAGTGGTCCCTGAGATCCGAAAGGTTGGGGACCCCTGGACTAGATGACCTTTATAAGGTCCCTTCCGACTCTTGTTAATCTGTTAGTCACCCCATCATTAAAGTGAATCTGTCTTCCCCGTTGACTTTGCTTGTCGAACGGTCGCTGAAGGGGATCATCGCTTGACTCTGCAACCGTCATAAATGTGAGTCAGTTGCCAAGCGCCTGGATTTGGATCACGCGGCCATGGCGGGTGGAGCAGCAGTCGTAAGTGTGAAAAGCACGCCCACCCTATTTTTCGGACTATAAGACGCACCTAAGAGGAAAACAACAAAAACGTTTTTGGCCTCCACGTGCCCCTATTTCTGCCCTCTTTTTCTGCCCAATTCGAGGCTACTTTTTTTTGGGGGGGGGTCCTTTTTTTTTGGAAAAAACAAGCTGAAAAAAGTCCCCAAAACGGGCCAAAAAAAGCCCTGGAAACGTGCCAAAAAAGTCCTGAAAATGGGCTGAAAAAAAAAGCTTTGAAAACGGGCTGAAAAAATGGCCGAAAATGAGGCGTGCGGAGGCCGAAAAACGGCTGGTCTATAAGACGGCCAGACATTTTCACCATCTTTTGGGAGACAAAAAAAAAAAACGTGCGTCTTATAGTCCAAAAAATACAATCGGTTTCTTTTTTTTTTTTTTCAGCGCTGTGGTAACTCTGAACGGTCAGAAAACGTACCGTTGTAAGTCAAGGACCACTTGTACATGATCTGAAGCCGTTGGGTCCTCTCATAAGGAAAGAGAAAAAATCTGGCAGAAATGGCAAAAATCTCTGCTTACTTGAAAGACTATACACAAGAAAAATATATTTTAGAATGGGAAATGTGGATTGATTATATTCAAAATAAGTATCAGATAAAAAAAATATCGAATAGCATATGAGTAAATTTAGGAAATATTTTGTATTAGATATATTTCTGAAGGAGAGGGGAATTGAGAGTGTGATTAAGTGTGGTGTGACTAGAGATTATAATTTAGGAATTATTTTAGATTATGATTGTTAGTTTTGATACCCTGCATTTTGTTCTGGGAAGTCGGGGTGGGGGGTAAGGGGGAGGGGAATTGGGGAGTTGAGGCTAGAGATGGAGTGATGGTTAACGTACAGGGATTATTGAAGATGTATAAATATAATTAATGTAGGGTCGGGTCTGCCCAGTTACCATTTTAGAACGGTGGGGAGGGAGAAAAGAGGAGAGAGTAGGAGGTAGGAAAGAGGAGAAGAGGAAGGAAGAGGGGTAGAAGAGGGAGAAGGAAGGTGTAGGGTGGAGGGAGGAGAGGATGTAGATAAGAGAAGGAGAGGAAGGTTAGGAAAATAAAAGAAGGTAGAAGAGGGAAGAGTGTTAAAAAGGGGGGTGGTGACTGGACAAGCCCGACTAATTGTATATAACTGTACATTGGATGAGTTGTTTGACATGATTGTAAAAATAAAACTTTTTTATGAGAAAAAAAAAAAAGGAAAGAGAAAAAATATTGGCAATATTTTCAAGGGTTTATTCTAATAAGCCCGTGATGGCACGCAGAGCCATATCGGTGGGCACGGGAGCTCAGCTCCAGGGTGCATATGCGTGCCGGCCAGTTGATTTTCGGGTCTTTCTGGGCCCACCGGAAGTAGGGAAACAGGCTGTTTCCTGCCTCCGGAGGGCCTGGCGGGGTGGGGAAAGCCGTTTTCGCCCTCCCCAGGCTCCTAGAAAGGCTCTGGAGCATGGGGAGAGCAAAAAACAGGCCTACCGTGCCATCACGTGCCAAAAGCGGGGGGAGCGCGGGGTGTGTGTGTCACGTGCACACGGGGCATATAGAATTATGGGTGTGGGCACGCACACATGTGACCGCCCACGCTCCCCACGCTTTTGGCATGCGATGGCAAAAAAAAGATTAGCTATCACTATAATAAGCAATGATGCTGGATCAATTAAACCAGGGAAACAAAAGACGTGAGAATTTGAGGGGGATGGTTATTACAATCCAGACAATCTTGGAAGAAATGCTTCTCCAAAAAAAAACAAAAAAACAAAAAAACACACCAAAATGCTTCTCCAAAAATGGATGATCAGTGGTTGAGAGAAAAACAGAAGGTGAAAGAAATTGGCAAAAAAATATATAAAGTGGCAGAGAGAAGTTTGTCGCCTGTTCTCTTGACTCGGCTCTTCTTCCTGTGTTAAGCAGGGTTTTCTTCTCTGCAGTTTTTTATTGTGTCGCCTTTTTTAAAAAAATACAATATATGTAGTCCTTGGCTAGCAGTGATGCTGTTAACTAGTTGGGTCAGGAAACATCTGCAAGAAAACCAGCAAGCTCAGAGAGAACGGAAGCACCCCCTCTGTGCTTGATTTTACGACCGCAATTAAGCCCAAGATTTCTGTTATTAAGTGAAGCAATTATTGTGTTTTGCCCCCCATTTTACGAACGTTCTTGCCATAAGTGAATCACTGCAGCCGATTAAATTTAGCAACCTGGTTTGTTAAGTGAAAAATGGCGATAAGAGACTTTTATTTCAGTGCAGTTGTAACTTTGAGCGGTCACTAAACAAACTGTTCTAAACCGAGCACTGCTTATACTGAAATAATTTTTCCAATCCCCTCAACGTGATCAAAATCCCCTCACGTCATCAAAATCTCCTCACGTCATCAAAATCTCCTCACGTCATCAAAATCTCATGTCATCAAAATCTCCTCACGTCATCAAAATCTCCTCACGTCATCAAAATCCCCTCACATAATCAAAACCCCCTCACATAATCAAAATTCAGTTCTTTGAATTCATAGTTATGACGGCTGCAGCACCCTGGGATCATGGAATCAATCTCCATTTGTGACCTTCTAACAAAAGCACAGTCGATGGGGAAGCCCGTTTCGCTTAGCGACCTCAGTTACCAACTCATTGACCGCAGCGATTCTCTTCACCCTGAGAAAAGCTGTCCAACGGGGGGGTCCAAGCTCGCTTAACGACTGTCTCACTCGGCCACCGAAATCTTGGCCTCGATCCTGGTGGTACGTCGAGGCCTTCCTGTAAGGGGCAAAGCAGTCCTCGACTTAACAACCGTTCATTTAGCGACCACTGTGGTCGCATGTCGAGGACTGCCTGTATTTTATGAGCGTAAGCCCATACGAGTGTAAAAAATAATAATAATAATGAAACGGACGTTTTGTTCTTTCGCCAGGCAAAAGTTGCGTCATCTCGCGCAAGAGGGAAGAATCGGACGAAGAGGAAAGCCGAAAACCGGAGGAACCCCTTTCTCGGGTCAGGCAGGTAAATGGCCAAAGCACAGGTGGGGCGCGGAAGTTCAGCCAGGTCAGAGACCCACGTGCCTCTGAAGAGGGAGGTGGAAGGGGCCGATGGGTGAGATGATTGGCAGGAATGGAGGGGGGGGGGGGCTGTCTCAACATTTTGGATAAATGTTTCTGCCCAAATTTGAGAATCACCGTTGAGTGATTCCTGATTTTTTTCTTTTCTTTTTTTCTTTTTCATTCTTCCTTTTGTGCTTTTCGACAGCCAAGAAGTAGGGATAGAGCGGTGGCTCCTGTGGCTAAGACGCTGAGTTTGCCGATCGAAAGGTCGGCAGTTCGGCGGTTCGAATCCCTAGCACCGCGGAACGGGGTGAGCTCCCATTAATTGGTCCCAGCTTCTGCCAACCGAAAGCACGTTAAAAAAAAATGCCAGGAGAAAAAAATAGGGACCGCCTTTGGTGGGAAGGGAACAACGTTTCCGTGGGCCTTTGGCGTCGAGTCATGCCGGCCACATGACCACGGAGACGTCTTCGGACAGCGCTGTCTCTTCGGCTTTGAAACGGAGATGAGCACCGCCCCGTAGAGTCGGGAACGATTAGCACAAATGTGCAAGGGGAACCTTTACCTTTACCTTACAGCCAAGAAAGGGGCTTAACGCACCTGTTTTAGGTGCGTTAAGGTGTATAGGAATTAAGGTGACAATTGGCACTGCTGTTATTTGGGGTGGGGTGTGCGTGGCTGCTGGATGTTGGCGGTTCGGGCTGTGTGGGATCATTTGGCTGGTAAAAGAAGCTTCATAAATGGTCCCTTGAATAGGAAAGGATAGGATAGGATAGGATAGGATAGGATAGGATAGGATAGGATAGGATAGGATAGGATAGGATAGGATAGGAAACAGGATAGGATAGGATGGAATAGAATAGAGTAGAGTAGAGTAGAATAGAATAGAAAGCGGGATAGGACAGAAAACAGAATGGAATAAGAGAGTTGGAAGGGACTTTGGAGGTCTTCTAGTCCAACCCCCTGTCCAGGCAGGAAACCCTATAACCATTTCGGACAATTGGTTATCCAACATTTTCTTAAAAACTTCCAGTGTTGAAGCATTCACAACTTCTGGAGGCAAGTTGTTCCACTGGTTAATTGTTCTCACTGCCAGGAAATTTCTCCTTAGTTCTAAGTTGCTTCTCTCCTTGATTAGTTTCCACCCGTTGCTTCTTGTCCTGCCTTCAGGTGCTTTGGAGAACAGCCCGACTCCCTCTTCTTTGTGGCAGCCCCTGAGATATCGGAAAACTGTTATCATGTTTCCCCTAGTCCTTCTTTTCATTAAACTAGACATACCCAGTTCCTGCAACCGTTCTTCATACGTTTTAGCCTCCCGTCCCCTCATCATCTTGGTTGCTCTTCTCTGCACTTTTTCTAGAGCAGTGGTTCTCAACCTTTATAGTGCTGCGACCCCTTTAATACAATTCCCCACGATGTGGCGACCCCTTTAATACAATTCCCCACGATGTGACGACCCCAACCGTAAAATTATTTTCGTTTTTGACTTTATCGCACCTGAAGCCGTATTGGTTAGCGATCTGTACTGCTTGCGATTGCCTTGAGGACGGAGGCATTAAAGCGGAGACTCCTCCCCTATTAAGTTTATCGCGCCTGAAGCCAGATTAGGCTAGGGATTGGGAGTGATTGCAGCTGGCTTGAGAGGGAGACATCAGAGCAAAGA
Organism: Ahaetulla prasina; assembly: GCF_028640845.1. Lineage (NCBI taxonomy): Eukaryota > Metazoa > Chordata > Lepidosauria > Squamata > Colubridae > Ahaetulla > Ahaetulla prasina. Next base: position 5,834,591 of record NC_080542.1, read on the forward strand.
TTTCTCTCTTTTTTAATTCATCGCGCCTGAAGCCGAATTCGGCTAGCGATTTGAAGAGCCTGCAGCTGGCTTGTGGAGTCAACCATTGGAGCGCGATTCTTCGACTCACAAGTATACTTCCCATATTTCCGATGGTCTTAGGCGACCCCTGTCAAATGGTCATTCGACCCCCAACGGGGTCCCAACCCACAGGTTGAGAACCGCTGTTCTAGAGCCTCCACATTGGTCATTGTACAGGGCAATGATTAAGTCTGTCATTTTGCACCCCGATACTCTCTGGTTTGGTACAGCAACCAAAACAAGACAGGCACAGAGTACCAATGAATAGTTAGAACCGCAGGGGGGAAAAAAAAAACATTGCAACCCTCCTGCCTTCCATAGAGGACCTGTATTGTCTGTGGGTCGGAAAGAGGGCTGTTAAAAATATTGACAGACTCCTCGCATCCTGGACATAAACAGTTACCACTTCTTCTCTTGAGATGACGCGATAGGGCAGGGATGGCTAACCTGTTTTCCCTCAGGTGCCAAAAGCGCACGCCTGTGCCCACACCCGTAATGCAATGCCCCCTGCGCATGCTCTGCCCCCCCCCCCACACATGTGTGCGCAATCCCCCGTGCTTCCCCATCCCCCTGTACAGGCTCGTGTCACCCTTCCCTGCACTGCACCCCTTTTTGGGCCTAGCAGGCCTCCCTGAAGCCTCCGGGACTTCCGGTAGGCCCGTTTTTCGCCTTCCGGAGGCTTTCCTGGAGCTTCCAGGAGGGCGAAAATGGCCTGTTTCTGGACTTCCGGGAGGCCCGTTTTTTGCCCTTTACAGGCTCTGGAGGCTTTTCCTGAAACCTCCAGGATGGTGAAAATGGTCTCATGAGGCCTTCCAGAGACTGGAAATGGCCCGTTTCTGGACTTCCGGGAGGCCTGTTTTTTGCCCTTCACAGGCTCTGGAGGCTTTTCCTGAAACCTCCAGGATGGTGAAAACGGTCTCAGGAGGCCTTCCGGAGACCGGAAATGGCCTGTTTCTGGACTTCCGGGAGGCCTGTTTTTTGCCCTTCACAGGCTCTGGAGGCTTTTCCTGAAACCTCCAGGATGGTGAAAACGGTCTCAGGAGGCCTTCCGGAGACCGGAAATGGCCCGTTTCTGGACTTCCGGGAGGCCCGTTTTTTGCCCTTCACAGGCTCTGGAGGCTTTTCCTGAAACCTCCAGGATGGTGAAAACGGTCTCAGGAGGCTTTCCGGAGACCGGAAATGGCCCATTTCTGGACTTCCGGGAGGCCCATTTTTTGCCCTTCACAGGCTCTGGAGGCTTTTCCTGAAGCCTCCAGGAAGGCGAAAATGGTCTTCCCCCAGCCCTCAGGAGGCCTTCTGGAGACCGGAAATGGCCCGTTTCTGGACTTCCGGTAGGCCTGTTTTTTGCCCTCCCAGAGCCTCCGCGTGAGCCCTGTACTTACCTGGCATCCAAAACGGGCCAGGTGGAGACTCCTGGGAGGGGAGGGGCGGCATGTGCATGCTCACACGTCTCCCACATGCGTGGCAGAGACCCAAAAATCAGCTGGCCGGCGAGAGGCGCATTGCGCAGTAGAGCTGATTTAGGGCGATGGCTCGCGTGCCCGCAGAAATGGCTCTGCGTGCCACCTGCGGCACATGTGCCATCGGTTCGCCATCATAGCACTGCACGCCGAAAAAACTAAACACAAGGACAGTTTTTCCTCCTCCCCCGCGCCCTGTGCCATCACTCTGCTAAACAACTCATCCCTCCTAGGGATGTGTTTCTATTGTCCTTCTCCTTTTTCCTATGACTCATTTCCTTCTCTTAATGACTATATTTTTTTGTTGCTTCTAGCTTACGATTTGTATTACAGGTAGTCCTTGACTTACAACAGTTCATTTAGTGACCATTCAAAGTCGCAACGGGCACTGAAAAAAAGGGACTTTTGCCACATCCCCTGTTGTAAGTCGAGGACTAACTCGTATACTTAGCCGCGTTGTATGGCTGTGGTATGATTACTATTACCCTTTCATCTTATCTCCTATCCCTTCTTATTGGTATCATGATGATGATTGTTGTTACTCTGCTACTTTGCATATACAGGTTAGTCCTCGACTTACAACCCTACATTTCGTGACCAAAGTAACAGCAGCAATGAACAAAAAAAGTGACTTAGGACCATTTTTTCACACCTTCACAACCACTGAAGCATCCCCATGGTTGCATGATCAAAACTAAGACGCTTGGCGATTGACTCATATTTATGACGGTCGCCGCGTCCAGCAGTCAGGCGATGTTTTGTGACCTTCCGATTGCAAAAGTCAATGGGGAAGCCCAATTCACTTAACAACCGTTGCAGCGAGAAAAGTCGTAAAATGGGGGCAAGCTCACTTAACATACGTTTCACCGAAATTTTGGGCTCAGTTGTGGTCGTGTGTTGAGGTCGACCTGTCCGCTGACAGCTTTTGCATCCGAGATAAATCCCTCGTGGTGTCTACTCACGCTTGGCCAATTAATACAATTAATTAAGGCCTCTGGTGGCTCAACAGACTAAGCAGTCTGTTATTAACACAGCTGCTTGCAATTATTGCAAGTTCAAGTCCCACCAGGCCCAAGGTTGACTCAGCCTTCCATCCTTTATAAGGTAGGTAAAATGAGGACCCAGATTGTTGGGGGGAATAAAAGTTGACTTTGTATATAATATACAAATGGATGAAGACTATTGCTTAACACAATGTAAGCCGCCCTGAGTCTTCGGAGAAGGGCGGGATATAAATTCAAATAAATAAATAAATAAATAAATAAAATACTGCTTCATTGGCCAAGTATCATTAGATACCACAAAGGATTTCCCAAACCTTCCCGGATTGGCAGGAGAAGGGATGGTTCCGCTTGAGCGGCCGGCAAGCGCACACATGCAGAGCCATTTTTGTGAGTGTCGGTGTTGTGGCCCGCCAGCCGCCAGCGGAACTGGCCACAGATTCAGACAGTGAGGAGGTTAGGGAGGAACATGGGCCAGTCCTGGAGTCTGGGGAAGGCTTTGATGAGGGCTCTGCATCAAAGGCAGAGAGGGGGCCAGGGCCGTCTGACAGTTATCAGCTGCCTTCGGAATCAGACATCAGTGAGGCAGACGAACAGCTGGAGCTTGTTCCCAGTGTGCGCATGCGCAGAGCTGCCAGACGAAGGGAACAGGTAAATAACAAGGGTCAACTCGGGAGTAAAGCCACAAGTGGACAATGAATGGCCCCTCTCAGAGGGAATAAAAGAGGAGCAAAAGGGGAGTGGAGTTTGCAGGAGACCATTAGTTCGCTTAATTGGTTCGTGATTCCTTGCCATCTTTTGAAGATATCGGCCTGGCAGCTCCCCAAGACAGATAAGGTCTGCGACTCTAAATTCTCCTTTGAAAGACTTTGCTGGATGTAAATGAGAAGAATTCACAGTAACTTAATAAAAAGAGGTTTTTGTCGGGACAAGGTAGTCTGTTTTGTGGTTTGGGGAATCCTAGGTCGGAACAGTCAGGCATGTGCGGCCGCTGCTTGCGTGGAGCTCACGCAGGGGGGTATACACTCGTCATTTCCGCAGCCCAGTTGGCAAACAGGTTCACAGCTTAGTAGTGAGCCACAGCCTCCAGGTTAGGGAACCCTGCCATACAGTAATCTATTCTCCCCTTCTTTTTAGGCCCGAGCGGTGAAGACCGCAGGCGGCGGCCATCCGCTGGTGAGTGAAGAGCGGGAGACTTCCCTTCGGAGTCGAAGAGCTGCCCAGCGGGTGCCGGTCAAAGAGGAGGAGGAAGAAGAAGAGGAGGAAGAAGAAGAGGAGGAGGAGGAGGAAGAAGAGGAGGAGGAAGAGGAAGATGCGCCCCCTTTGCTGGTCGGCCAGACGCCCATGAGACCAGAGGAGCCAGGCATGCCTGCTCCCCAAGAGACGGGCATGTTCCAAGCTTCCTTGCCCATCGTCCTGCAAGCCCAGCAAACGGAGACTCGCTCTCAGACGCCAGACAGCCCAAGCGGTGAAGCCGCTATGCCAGTCCTCGCGCACTTGCAGAGGTCAGAAGACGAGGAGGCTCAGCCTCGGGCGACAGACCCGGGAGAAAAGCAGCAGGCAGCTCTAATCTTGGGGGAATCCCCCATGGAAAAGGATCCCCTCCCAGATCCCCCGAAGAAAGTTGCACCCCAGTTACCCGAAGCCTTAAAAATGGAGACCAAGGAAGACCTGGACCTTCCAAAGGAGCCGAGGTCGACCGAAACTCCCCAAGAGGAGAAGGAGGAGGAGATGATAGAGCAGGGCGAGACCCCGGCGGCTGTCGTCTTGCAGAAGGAGGGCAAAGCCCAGAGCGAGGGGACCCCAGAAGCAGCCACAACCCAGGTGCTGCACAGCCTAGAGGAAGAGGCGTCTACGGCTGCGGCAACGCTGGTACAACCCTCTCCGTCTCCCCCGCAGCTGATAGAAGCACAACAGTCCCAACAAGATCCCCGGGGAGACGAGCCGCCTCCACCCCTCCTGACCAAGGAAGCCCCCGCGGGACTCGCCCCGGCGGAAGACGAAACCCCTCCTCAGCTCTCTCAGCCATCTCCCCCTGCTCAGGAAGCACCGGCTGCGCCCAGCCTGAGAGCCTCGCCATCCCCCGGGGCGCTTCCACCGCACCAGCCAGTACGACCCGGCAGCTCCCGCTCCTCTTCATCCTCGTCCTCCAGCTCCTCCCATTCTCGTTCCCGGTCCCCGGGCAGCTCGCCACTCCGCTCCCGGGCTAGGAGGACCCGCTCCGCTTCCTCCGAATCACCGGCTCGGAAGCGGCCAGCGTTGGAATCTCGATCCCGCTCCGGCTCGGAGCGGCGTAGCAGTTTGGGCTCCCGATCTCGTTCCAGCAGTGGGGGCAGCAGCAACAGCAGCAGCAGTAAGGTGAGTGGGCTCGGCGCTTTCTTCGCGCCCTCGACGACGGTTGCGTCTTTACAACCATGTCGGGAAATTTTACAGGTCTTCGACATGCAACAGTTTAATTAGTGACCACTGGGAGTTATAACAGCACCAAAAAAAAAAAGTGATTTGTGTTTCGTTTTTCACACCATTGCAGCATCCACCCATAGTCATGTCATCAAAACTTGGAGGCTTGGCAACGAGTACATATTTATGACGGCGGCAGTGTTCTGGCGTCACATGATCCCCCTTTTGCTTTCCGCTGAGCAACATCAATGGGGAAAGCCTGATTCACTTAACAACTGGGTTATTAACGTTAACAACTTTGTTTACTAACTTTAACCACAAATTTTGTTAGGGATTCACCTCACCAAAATGGCAAGAAAGGTCGAAAAATGGGCCAAAACCCACTTAACAAATCTTTCCCTCAGCGACAGAAATTTGGGGCTTAGTTATCATAAGTTGAGGACTACCTGTATGATCCTCCTCCTCCTCTTGTAACGACCCCATCATCCCTTGCGAGATGGAGTCAGGGCAACTGAATGGAGCCGAGTGTTTATCCGGCCGGATGCCCTTCCTGTTGCCAGTGCGGAGTTTTGTTCAGCAGATATATTCTCTCGGTGTATCCAGAGAGAGAAATATCTGCCTCTACCTAGGATCGAACTCACGGCCTTCTGATTGTGAGGCGAGAGCTCCACCTCTAGGCCACCGCACCACTCAATGAACGAACGAACGAATGAATGAATCATCATTTAATGACCCCATAATCCCTTGAAGGGTGGGCAACTGAATGGAGCCGAATGTTTATCCGGCCGGATGCCCTTCCTGTTGCCAGTGCGGAGTTTTGTTCAGCAGATATATATTCTCATTGTGCCCACAGAGAGAAATATTTGCCCCTACCTAGGATTGAACTACCTGTGTAGACATGCTCTATGCATACACTCAGCGACAGAGAAGTTGTTGTTCAGTTGTGGTCGTAAGTCGAGGACTAGCTTGTATAAGCGTAGCTCTTTGCTAGCAAGGCTGCATTTTGAACCCAGGGCCTAGAGCTAGCGGCTCTTGCTTTGAAATCAGAACCGCAGGAACCTTGCGGGACCTTGCCACTCAAGCAAGGCTCTTTTTGAAAACAAATTATATTTTCAGGGGCTAATGAGATCCTTTAATGTAAAGAAATCGTTGGATTTTAGACACCTTCCCACTCGCTTGCCCGCTCAAGCGTTTTCAAGTTTTGCGTCTTTAAAAAGAAGATGCATTTCACAGCTTACCAAAAAAAAAATATATATATATGAGGCAGGGAGTTTGGTTTAAAGAAAAAACGAATTCTTTAAAAGAAAAACTAATTCTTTTCAATTTGAGAGATGCTATCCTTTCGGTCGTTTGTCTGACACGAGTGTCTTCAAAGCCAACAAATTTCCGTTAAAAGGCTCGTTAAACTATCTCCAGAATTTATATCCAGTCATTGAAGTTCAAAAGTCCAGCCATTTTTTTTTTTTTTAAAAAGGCATCTTCATTTAATGGCTTGGCATCGCTCGAATCTATTGAAAGTATAACAAACTGCAGAGGCCTTATAAGATATACCTTCCTTTCTGTGTGAAAAGTGTTTGGTATAAGGCGACGGAGACTTATCTAATTCTATACATTTGATGAAAACGTTGAAAAACGTCCTGTTTCCTCTTTGAAAACGTTAATTCTTTCTCAAAACGTGCGTCTGTAGATTTTTCAGCTGATTCCGTGCAAAATCCACAGAATTAACCAGGGATGGGATTCAGCTGGTTCGAGAAAACCGGATGCTAATATTTATATCTGGTTTGCCGAACCAGTAGTTGCAAGGACTGGCTGCCCTCCCCCCTCCTCCGAGGATTCTCTATGTGGCCCATTTTGGATGCCAGGTAAGTTCAGGCCTGCACAGAGGCTCAGGGAGGGCAAAAAACGGGCCTTCCAGAAGTCCGGAAACGAGTCCGTTTTCGGCCTTCGGAGGGCCTCCAGAGCCCAGGGGAGGCTGTTTTTGCCCTCCCGAAGGCTCAATGCAAGCCTCCGGAGCTTGGGGAGGGCAAAAACGCATACACACACACACATACACACACCCGTGGTGCAGGAGACCAAGTAGGCCATGGTCACTGTTCTGTCTCCGTCCCCACTTTGGAGTAACGAGCTGGCCTACAGCCAGTAGATTCAAGGCTCCTATCAGTCCTGGCAGAGAAAATGCAGCTGCCTGCCAAAAAAGTTCAAACAGAGTAAAACTTCAGCTCACTTCGACACGGTTCTGCTAATTTGCTTCCCGTAGAAATGAGAGCAGTCCCAAAGCTCCTGTCGTGTCCCACTCCTCCGCTGACGGCCGGGTCAGGGAAATCCGAATCAGGCGTGCCTCTGCAGCTCTGCCAAAGTCCTAGCAAAGTCCTCAGGGCAGGCAGGAGACCAGAAAGAGACTTCAGCAAGATATGTTTAGACTTTGCCTGACTCAGAGAATGCCAGAAAGCAGATCCTTTATATAGGCCATGGGGTGTGGCTCCATGACTCAGCACTTATCCAGGCCTGCCTCTCCCTTCCTTCTGTTGCCTCCGCCTATCAAGTCTTCTGACACGAGGGTCACTCCAGTCGGCAGCTGTTGGTAATTGACCTCCCTCAGGCTCACATGCTGTGGAGGAGGGGGAGGGGTCTAGTTGCTCCGTTTGCCTGGGCATGGAGCCAGAGCTGGGGGCTGGAGGTATTTCCTCCTCTTCAGCCTGTCTGGGCATGGAGCCAGGGCTGGGGCCGGGAGGCATACTAGGACATTCCTCCGGAAGCAGATAAGAAGGCCCCAGTTGTGGTGAGATCAGACGAGACACAACAGCTCCTTATATATCCTGTGGTGATATATATCCTTTTGATGACGCTGCCTCTCTAATCTTCTGAAGCGCGGGTCAATCCAAGCTTGATTATTATTATTGTCAGCTGGGTCTGAAGGCGTAGCCTGAGGAAGGGAGGAATCGGGATGACGGCCTCATTACGTCCTCCGACTGGCCTGGTTCTGGCTCCTGGGGCCGGGCCAAAGGAATTGGTGCTTCTGAGGAAAGCCTTCCCGGCCCTTCTCCCTCACTCTCAAGAGTCACTTTCGGGCATGGGGCCAGGTCCAGAGGCTGGAGCCACAACAGTCACCATGGCCACGCCCACCCAGCCGAGAGCCGGTTGCTAAAAATTTTTTGAATCCCACCCCTGGAATTAAACCTTTATTCTGTGAGCTTGGTGGTTTTCTTGCAGACGTTTCCTGACCCAACTAGGTTACGTCATCAGTGCTAGAAGGGAGTAGGGTTTGTGGAAATGAGGACGAGGACGATGACTGGTGCTTTCCCCTTGTGCTCTCCGAGCTTGGGGTGGGGTTGTCTTTTTAAAGACATTTCATGACCAACCTAGGTAACATCATCAGTGCTGATGGGATGTTAGTGCTGGCACTGATGCTGTTTCCTAGTTTGGATGTGAAACGTCTACAAAAAAACCACCCCAGCTCAGAGATCACCAGGGTCCCCCGCAATTCGCCCCTGAGCTACATAATATGAGTCCTTGACCTACAACCACAATTGAGCCTAAAATTTCCATTGCTGAGTTAGTTTTACGGGTTTTCTTGCCACGGTCGTTAAGTGAAGCTAGTAAACATGAGTTGTGAAGCCAGTCCGGTGTATCACGTCGACTTTGCTCGCCAGAAGGTCACAAAAGGGGTCTGTGTGTGTCACATGAACGTGAGTCAGTCAAGCGTCTGAATTTTGGTCCTGTGATCGAGGGGACGCTATGACGGTCATACGTGCGAAAAACGGTCCCGAGTCACTTTTTTTTCAGGGCCCTTGTAAATTTTGAACGGTCCCTAAATGAAGCGTTGTAGGTTGAGGACTACCTGAATTCTCTTCTATAGAAAATGAATGAATGAATGAAAAAAGGAAGGCAGGCAATGAGGGGGAGGAAGGAAGGAAAAGGGAATAAAGTAGAAAGAAAAGGAGAGAGGAAGAAGGAAGGAGGAGGAAGGCAATGGGAGAAGGGAGGAAGTAGAAAAAGAGGAAAGAAGAAGGAAGGACAAAAGAAAGAAAAGAAGAAGAAGGAAGGACAAAAAGGGAAGAAAGAAAAGAGAAGGAAGGGGAGGAATGGAGGAAGGAAGGAAGACAATGAGGGGGAGGGAGGAAGGAAGGGAATAAAGTAGAAAGAAAAAGGAAGGAAGGAAAAAGGAAGGACGAAAGAAAGAAGAAAGAAAAGAGGGAAGGAAGGAGGAATGGAAGAAGGAGGGAAGGCAATGAGGGAGGAAGGAAGGGAAAGGGAATAAAGTAAAGAAAAAAAGAAAGGAAGGAAGGAAAAAGAAAGGACAAAAGAAAGAGAAGAAAGAAAAGAGGAAGGAAGGAGAGGAAGGAAGGCAATGAGGGGAGGAAGGAAGGAAGGAAAAGGGAATAAAGTAGAAAGAAAAGGAAGGAAGGAAGAAGGGAGGGTGGGAAGGAGGGAGGAGAGGAAGGAGGGAGGGGAGAAAGAAGAAGGAAGGAAGGAGGGAAGGGAGGGGGAGGGGTCTAGTTGCTCCGTTTGCCTGGGCATGGAGCCAGAGCTGGGGGCTGGAGGTATTTCCTCCTCTTCAGCCTGTCTGGGCATGGAGCCAGGGCTGGGGCCGGGAGGCATACTAGGACATTCCTCCGGAAGCAGATAAGAAGGCCCCAGTTGTGGTGAGATCAGACGAGACACAACAGCTCCTTATATATCCTGTGGTGATATATATCCTTTTGATGACGCTGCCTCTCTAATCTTCTGAAGCGCGGGTCAATCCAAGCTTGATTATTATTATTGTCAGCTGGGTCTGAAGGCGTAGCCTGAGGAAGGGAGGAATCGGGATGACGGCCTCATTACGTCCTCCGACTGGCCTGGTTCTGGCTCCTGGAGCCGGGCCAAAGGAATTGGTGCTTCTGAGGTAAGCCTTACCGGCCCTTCTCCCTCACTCTCAAGAGTCACTTTCGGGCATGGGGCCAGGTTCAGAGGCTGGAGCCACAACAGTCACCATGGCCACGCCCACCCAGCCGAGAGCCGGTTGCTAAAAATTTTTTGAATCCCACCCCTGGAATTAAACCTTTATTCTGTGAGCTTGGTGGTTTTCTTGCAGACGTTTCCTGACCCAACTAGGTTACGTCATCAGTGCTAGAAGGGAGTAGGGTTTGTGGAAATGAGGACGAGGACGATGACTGGTGCTTTCCCCTTGTGCTCTCCGAGCTTGGGGGTGGGGGTTGTCTTTTTTAAAGACATTTCATGACCAACCTAGGTAACATCATCAGTGCTGATGGGATGTTAGTGCTGGCACTGATGCTGTTTCCTAGTTTGGATGTGAAACGTCTACAAAAAAACCACCCCAGCTCAGAGATCACCAGGGTCCCCCGCAATTCGCCCCTGAGCTACATAATATGAGTCCTTGACCTACAACCACAATTGAGCCCCAAATTTCCATTGCTGAGTTAGTTTTTACGGGTTTTCTTGCCACGGTCGTTAAGTGAAGCTAGTAAACATGAGTTGTGAAGCCAGTCCGGTGTATCACGTCGACTTTGCTCGCCAGAAGGTCACAAAAGGGGTCTGTGTGTGTCACATGAACGTGAGTCAGTCAAGCGTCTGAATTTTGATCCTGTGATCGAGGGGGACGTTGCGACGGTCATACGTGCGAAAAACGGTCCCGAGTCACTTTTTTTTCAGGGCCCTTGTAAATTTTGAACGGTCCCTAAATGAAGCGTTGTAGGTTGAGGACTACCTGAATTCTCTTCTATAGAAAATGAATGAATGAATGAAAAAAGGAAGGCAGGCAATGAGGGGGAGGAAGGAAGGAAAAGGGAATAAAGTAGAAAGAAAAGGAGAGAGAGGAAGAAGGAAGGGAGGGAGGAAGGCAATGGGAGAAGGGAGGAAGTAGAAAAAGAGGAAAGAAGAAGGAAGGACAAAAGAAAGAAAAGAAGAAGGAAGGACAAAAAGGGAAGAAAGAAAAGAGAAGGAAGGGGAGGAATGGAGGAAGGAAGGAAGACAATGAGGGGGAGGGAGGAAGGGAAGGGGAATAAAGTAGAAAGAAAAAGGAAGGAAGGAAAAAGGAAGGACGAAAGAAAGAAGAAAGAAAAGAGGGAAGGAAGGAGGAATGGAAGAAGGAGGGAAGGCAATGAGGGAGGAAGGAAGGGAAAGGGAATAAAGTAAAGAAAAAAAGAAAGGAAGGAAGGAAAAAGAAAGGACAAAAGAAAGAGAAGAAAGAAAAGAGGGAAGGAAGGAGAGGAAGGAAGGCAATGAGGGGGAGGAAGGAAGGGAAAGGAAATAAAGTAGAAAGAAAAAGGAAGGAAGGAAGAAGGGAGGGTGGGAAGGAGGGAGGGAGAGGGAAGGAGGGAGGGGGAGAAAGAAGAAAGGAAGGAAGGAGGGAAGGGAGGAGGGAGGGAAGGAATGGAAAGAGAGAAAGAAAGAAAGAAAGTCAGTCCTATATTTCACCTTAACCCACCCAGCCTTTTCGGAGAACCGAGAAATGTCAAAAATTCTCTTTTTTTCTCTTCTTTTTTTCCCCTCCAGTCCCGCAGTCGCGAAGCTTCGCGGGACAGCACCAGCTTTCCCCCCGCCAAAGAACCCTCTCTACCCGGGGCGCGGTTCCCGCCCCACAGCCCCAAAGCTCAGCACCAAGAGGGCCCATCCAGCCCCAGGGAAGAAGGGAGACGGACGCCCTCCTCCTCTCCTCCGAGGCAACACAGCCACACCCCACCACAACCACAACCACCAGCACGCGGCATGCAGGCCGAGAGCACATTTCCAAAACGAGTATGGGGGCGTTCCAAGAGGGGGGGGTTCATCTCCTCGGAGGGGGGGTGTCCCAGCTTCGCTTCAGCTTAGAATTTGGGGCGGGGGCAGAGGTGGCAGGCAGGAGACTCGGCCCTGTGGCCCCTTCCTGCTAAATTAACCCTTTCCCCCCCCCTCCCCAATAGGGCAGCCCAGAGCCCCTCTTTCCGACGGAGGGGTCTGGTGTAGACATCGGGGGCGCCGCCTCGGAGCCGCCGCGCCCGATCGAGCTGCTGCGCCCGATCGAGCCGCCGCGCAGCAAAATGTGAGTATCGGGGGTGGGGGGGGAGAGCTGAGCCATGGTGGGGTAGCTCACTTGATTGTCTTACCTTCAAGGATGAGGTTCTTCAAAGAAGGAGCCACCCCAAAGGAGTCTCCTCCTTGAGGGGCGGCGGGGGTTGGACTAGATGACCTATAACCATGATGGCGAACCTATGGCACATGTAGCCATACCGGTGGACACGTGAGCTCAGGTCTGGTGTGCATGCACGCAGCGGCTAACTAATTTTCAGGACTTCTGGGCCCATCGGAAGTTGGCAAACTGGCCATTTCTAGCCTCCGGGGGTGGGGGGGTTGGGAAAGACCGTTTTTGCCCTCCCCAGACTCCTAGAAAGGCTCTGGAGTCTGGAGAAAAGCAAAAAATGGGACTTCTGATCCTACCATAAGTTGGCAAACGGGCCATTTCCGGCCTTCGGGGGTGGGAAAGACTGTTTTTGCTCTCCCCAGGCTCCTAGAAAGGCTCTGGAGCCTGGAGAAAAGCAAAAAATGGGACTTCTGATCCTACCATAAGTTGGCAAACGGGCCATTTCCGGCCTCCGGGGGGTGGGAAAGACTGTTTTTGCTCTCCCCAGGCTCCTAGAAAGGCTCTGGAGCCTGGAGAAAAGCAAAAAATGGGACTTCTGATCCTACCGTAAGTTGTCAAATGGGCCGTTTCGGGCCTCCGGAGGGCCTCCGGTGTGGGGGGAAGGCCATTTTCACCCTCCCCAAGCTCCTAGAAAGGCTCTGGAGCCTGGGGAGAAAAAAAAACCGGGCTTACCAGGCCCACCGCGCCATCACGTGCCAAGAGTAGGGGGGAGAGGGGGTGTCACGCACGTGGGGGGTGGGGCGCATAGAATTGTGGGGGTGGGCACGCGACTCTCCTCCCTCTCCCCTCTCCTGGCACGCGATGGCAAAAAGGCTAGCCATCACTGACCTATAAGGTCCCTTCCAACGCTGTTAATCTGTTAGACTTGGGAAGGTCAATCAGTTGGGGCAGCGGGGCACCCCAAAAGCGCAGGAGACAACTCTCAATGGACCAGAACATACCAAGTGAAACCAGAACTCTCACAAGGCACAAGCAGAACGGCTGCAGGGAAGAGGTTCGAAACCCGATATTGCTGCGAAACTGACCGGACCGTGGCCTGTTCCACTGGGGCCAAGTCATTTTTTGGGCGTTTTAAGGTGTCCGGCCAGGAGGATCCCACGCAGGGGTGACTTCACTGTCCTTTCTCACATCCCAGGGTTGTGATTCAAGAGGGGGATATATTTTTTTTAATTCATCCCACTACAATTATTACAGTTATTAGGGTTGGCTAAGACGCTGAGGTTGTCGAGCGAAAGGTTCGAGTCCCTAGCGCTGCGTAACAGGGTGAGCTCCCGTTCCTTGTCCCAGCTTCTGCCAACCTAGCAGTTCGAAAGCCCGTAAAAAATGCAAGTAGAAAAAATAGGGACCGCCTTTGGTGGGAAACGAACCGGTGTTGTGTCCGCCCTTGGCGTTGAGTCATGCCGGCCACGTGACCACGGAGACGTCTTTGGACAGTGCCGGCTCCTTGGCTTTAAAATGGAGACGAGCACCGCCCCCTAGAGTCCAGAACGACTAGCACATACGTGCGTGGGGAGCCTTACAATTATTTGCAATTTTTAAAAGGGTAGCCCCCCAAATTCTAGCCCGAATTAAGTAATTATAGGGTCGGGCCACCCAACTCCAGTGGTCCAGATCCCAGATCGGCCAGATGGGCCCTGCGCAGAGGGTGGATCCCGTTTCCTGGAGAGGGGGGGGGGAGCCGCCTTCAAGGCCCCCTCCCCATGCCCAAAAGTTTACAGGCACCCTCCTCATCCGGAAGGTGCCCTCCCCATGTGCGAAGCTTAGTGCTCAAACTCTTAAGGGAAGGTTCCTTCATGCTTGACCGGTTGGATGGGGACCTGGCCTTTAAAGGGAAGGCATCTTGCAGCCTCCTAAGGGAAGGTTCCTATATGCTTGACCAGTTGGATGGAGGGATGGATTCCTGCAGCCACTAATGGAAGGTATCTCTGTGCTTGACCGGTTGGTTGGATGGAGGGAGGGAAGGATTCCTGCAGCCATTAAGGAAAAGTTCATGTGTGTTTGACCGGTTGGATGGGGATCTGGCCTATAAGAGTCCATCCTGCAGCCACCTAAGCGGAGGTTCCTGCTGTGCACTTGACTGGTTGGATGGATGGATAGGGTGGAAGGGGAGAAATGGGGTGTCTGGCCTTTAAAAGGGGACCCCCCCCCTGCAGCCTTTAATAATGAAAGGTTCCTGGGTGCTTGACCAGTTGGATGGGGGCCTGGCCTCTAAGAGAAGTGCTCCTGCAACCTCCTAAGGGAAGGTTCCTATGTGCTTGACCAGTTGGATGGAGGGATGGATTCCTGCAGCCACTAATGGAAGGTATCTCTGTGCTTGACCGGTTGGTTGGATGGAGGGAGGGAGTCCTGCAGCCATTAAGGAAAAGTTCATGTGCGCTTGACCGGTTGGATGGGGACCTGGCCTATAAGAGATGCATCCTGCAGCCACCTGGTTCCTGCGCGCTTGACCAGTTGAGTAGGGGCCTGGCCCCTAAAAGAGATGGATCCTGTGTGCTTGACAGGTTGGTTGGTTGGTTGGTTGGTTGGTTGGTTGGTTGGTTGGTTGGTTAGTTGGTTGGATGGGGTGGGCGGGGGTGGGGAATGGGGTGTCTGGCCTTTAAAAGGGGATGGATGCTCCCCCTGCAGCCTTTAATAATGGAAGGTTCCTGCGTGCTTGATTGGTTGGATGGGGGCCTGGCCTCTAAAAGAGAGGCCTTCTGCAGCCTCCTAAGGGAAGGTTCCTGTGTGCTTGACCAGTTGGATGGAGGGATGGATTCCTGCAGCCGCTAATGGAAGGTATCTCTGTGCTTGACCGGTTGGTTGGAGGGAGGGATGGAGTCCTGCAGCCATTAAGGAAAAGTTCATGTGTGCTTGACCGGTTGCATGGGGGCCTGGCCTCTTAAAAGGGATGGATGGATGGATGGATGGATGGGGAAAAATGGGGGTGTCTGGCCTTTAAAAGGGACGTCCCCCCCCCGCAGCCTTTTTATAATGGAAGGTTCCTGCTGGGCGCTTGACCGGTTGGATGAAAAGTTGGTGGTGGGGGGGGCCTGGCTCTTAAAGGGGACGCCTCCTGCAGCGCCCACCCACCTATGCCGTATTGGGGGAGGGAGGGTCCCTCCTTCCCCCCTCCCAGCTTCGGCCCCGCCCCTCGGTGAAGGGGAGGGGGCTTTCTCCTCCTCCTCCTCCCGGGGGCTGCCGGGAAAAAAAAAAAAGGGAGGGAGAAAAAAAAAAGGAGGTGGGGGGGAAAGAAAGGAGGCTCGGCGCCCGGCAAGATGGCCCCGCCGCCCGTCCGCGGCTCCGCTTTTGCGCCGGGCCCCCCGCCGTCGCCCGGGCCCCCCTCCCGGCCTCTGCGCCGCCCGCGGGACTGCTGAGAAGGCGGAGCCCCCAGGAAGCCGAGCCCCGATTTTTTTCCCCCTCCGGCCATGCTGCTCTCCGAGAGCAAGGGAGGGTGAGACCGGGAAGGGCCCCCGGCTGGCCGGCCTTGGCTGCCTCCGCGGCCCCCCCTCCCCAATCCCTTCTTCCTTCCCTTCCTTCCTTTCCCTCTCCTGCGCCATTCTCTCCTCCCTCCCTCCCTCCCTCCATTCATTCATTCATTCCCTCCCCCTCCTCTTTCTCTCTCTCTCTCTCTCTGCCTCCCCTGCTCTTTCCCTCCCCTTCCCCTCCTTCCTCCTCCTGCCCTCCATTTTCTCTCTTCCTCCAGCCAAGCTCTCCCCCACCCTCCCCAGCGCCTCGGCCCTTCCTTTGACAGGGGCATCAAACCCCTTTCCCCCCATCGCTTTCCCTTTCTTCTTCCCAGGAGGTCTCCCACTTTCACTGCGGGGGTTCCTCCCCTCCCCTTTGCTTGCTTGGCTGGCTGTTTCCCTTTCCTTCCTTCCCTCCCTCCGTCCTTTCTCTCCCCTCCCCTCCCCCCCTTGCCCAGTCTGGGTCTTCTGCCTGCCTTCCAGCTGCTTCCTCCTCTGCCCCTCCTTCCCTTCCATCCATCTATCTTCATCCAATCTCTTATTTCTCTCTCCCCGTCCCCATCTCTATCTCTTCCCCATCTCTCTCTATCTCTTATCTCTTCCCCTTCTCTCTATCAATCTCTATCTCTTTCCCCATCTCTATCAATTTCTATCTCTTTCCCCATCTCTTATCAATCTTTCTTTCCCCATCTCTCTCTATCAGTCTCTTTCCCCATCTCTCTCTATCTCTTTCCCCATCTCTCTCTATCAATCTCTTTCTCCCATCTCTCTCTTTATCTCTTTCCCCATCTCTCTCTCTCTCTCTTTCTCTTCCCCATCTCTCTCTATCTCTCCCCCATCTCTATCAATCTCTTCCCCATCCCCCATCACTTATCAATCTCTAGGAGTCCTGGCCTCTGCTTGTTTTCCAGCTACTTCCTCCTCTGACTCCTCCTTCCCATCCATCTCTCTCTCTCTCTCTCTCTCTCTCTCTCCCCTCCTCCCCAAGTCTTGGCCTCTGCCTGCCTTCCAGCTGCTTCCTTCGCTGCCCCCTTCCTTCCCATCCATCTATCCATCCATCCATCATCCAATCTCTATCTCTTCCCCACCCCACCCCAGGAATCCTGGTCTCTGCCTGCTTTCCAGCTGCTTCCTCCCTCCCTCCCTCCCTATCTATCTATCTATCTATCTATCTATCTCTTCCTCTCCCCAGGAGTCTCGGCCTCTGCCTGCTTTTTAGCTGCTTCCTTCTCTGCCCCCTTCCTTCCCATCCATCCATCCATCCATCTCTCTCTCTCTCTCTCTCTCTCTCTCCATCCAATCTCTCTCTCCTCTCCCCCAGGAATCCCAGCCTCTGCCTGCCTTCCTGCTGCCCCCTCCCTCTGCCCATCTCTCTCTCCCTCGCTTTCTCTTTCTATCTTTCTCTGCTCCCCACCCACCCAGGAGTCTAGTCCTGTGCCTGCCTTTCAGCTACTTTCTCCTCTTCCCCCTTTTCTATCTCCCTTTCCCCATCCATCCATCCATCTGTCTTGTCTATCTATCTACCTATCTATCCATCCTCCTCCCCCAGTCCAGGTTCTTTGCCTGCTTTCCGCTGCTTTCTCCACTAGATTCTCCTCCCCCTCCTCCTCCTCCAGGGCTCAGCCACGCATCCTTTTCTCCCCCCTCCTTTTTTTCCCCACCGCCTGCCCTTTTCTCTGCAGAGATATTTTTTTCCTTCTTCTCCTCCTTCCCCCTCCCTTCCCGCTCCCTCTTTCCATCCCGCACGTGTGTGTCTGCTTCCCCCCCTCCCCACTCTCCTTCCCTCTTTCTGCCTCTCTAGCTGCCGCTTTTCTGCTCCTGGCCCTTGGGCGGTCACCCCCTCCTCCCCGCCCTTCCCCTACCCCCCCCCCAGCAACAGTAGGGGGGCCCCCAGGACGAGGAGGAGGCGGCCCGGAGCCCCGGCCGAGATGATGGGGTTGTGGGTGGGTGGGCTCTGAGATGGGAAGGCTTTGGTGTAAATGACCGGGGGATGGAATATGCGACATGAAAGGAGGTACAGGTGGGTGGTTTGGGGGAAGGGGCTTGGCCATTTAGGGGGTCCGGCCTGGGTACCTGCTCACCCTCCCCCACCCCTCATTTGGACGGGAGTGGGGAGCTTGGAGCCAGCCCTTTGAGCAGCCCTTGTGTTTTGTTATGTGTGTGTGTGGGGGGTGTTACTCCGAAATTGGGGAAAACATACTCCAAGGATGCTTGGGGACGGAGAAGTCACCTTTAGATGGGCCGCAGTGGAGGAGACGAAGGAAGGCCGCAGCGTGTAGCCAGGAAGTGAATGAAAGTCGGGGCTGCTATGGGGCAGAGGTTTTTTTGGGACTGGGGGGGGCCAGAAACCCCTTGTTGTAAAGGCGGCTGCCCTTCCCGATAACAGCCAGGCACCCCTTTGTCCCCTCGCGACTCCCCAGTCCCCCTTTCCCTCCCCCACTCCAATTATCGCCTCTCCCCTCTTTTTTTCACGCAGCGAGGAGAAGCAGACGATGTCGATGGAGCTGTCGGAACCCCCGCCGGAGAATGAGGCCCTGGAGCCCGGCGGCCCCGAGGATCAGCCCTCCGCAGAGCCTCCGGGCCCCGAAGCGGGCCCTGAAGACGAGGAGAAGAAAGAGGTAGTGTGTTGGGAGGCGCCCTTCAGCAGCATAGAGGCGGGGGGGGGCCCTAGGGGGCATCCATCTGAGCGGCTGGGGAGGATGGGGTTTTCTTGGGGCAGATGAAGGGCCGTTTATCACTACAATGGAGGGCAGGTGCGATGGGAAGGGAGGAAAGGCCTGGCGGGAAGAGGGGGGGGGTTTCAGAATGCTTGGTGAGATCTAAGCCCCCCAACCCCTATCAAAATCTTTCCACTAGCGACTTGGCTCCTAAGCGTGACACCTCATTTGTAGGCAGGGGAATGTGGGTGCAGCACAATTCACCTTTAATTTTTTCCCCCCCCAGAATGTACAATTCTGCTTCCTAAGAATTTCCATTTGGGTGTGCTTTGGGGGAAATCGTATTTCTCCCCCCTCGCGTTTAATTTTACATAATAAAATCACTGCAATTGGAAAATACGTGAGGCCTATCGGGCTGAGAACGAGGAGAAACGCAAAATCAGCCTTTGGTGCCGTGTTTTTCAACTGTTGTCGCTTAAAAGACAGGGGGGGGGACTTCAACTCCCAGAATTCCTCAAGCCTTCAAAAGTCGAAATCCGTCATGCCGGCTGAGGAATTCTGGGATTTGAAGTCCACACGCCTTAAAGCAAGCTGGCTGGAGAATTCTGGAGAAGTTGAAATTGAACCGTCTGAAAAGCATGCCGGCTGGCTGGGGAATTCTGGGAGTTGAAGTCCACACGTCTTAAAATGGCCACGGTTGACAAGCACTGCACCAATGGCTAGCAGAGAGAGAGAGAAAAAAACCACTTCTTGCCTTTTTAAATTTTTCTTGGCTAGCAAAGCACCTGCATTCATGTCCCAATTTAGGGCCAAATTATATCCCAATAAGAGAAAATATTGCAATATTGACATGCAAGAATTCAGAATCCGGGGGGGGGGGTGTTGGTGGTTATGGTTTTATTTTTTTTGTCCAGTCCGGAGGCAAAACCTATATTCTGAGTCTGATGCTTCTTACATCCTCCCTGCCTTAAGCCAAGATTGGTTTGAGTTTCTTCAAAGCAGGGAATATCCCCAGCCCTCCAGCCGGTCCCTTAAACCAGGATTCCTGCTCTCAAGCACATTTTGGCATGCTTAATTATTTTTTGTGTGTGGTGATGGTTGTTTACTATAGATCCATTGCAAAGATTTGGTTTACCCTTCGGCCATTGCTGATACTTTGGCCTCTGTCCCCTGTGTTGTGTAAAGAGGGGAGGGGGGTTGAGTGGGTTTTGTGATAGGAGGGGGCTGGGAGGTCTGGGGAGTGGGGGATTGAATACATTTGTGCGCCCGCACGTACATATTTTGCACTCACGACTCAGATCCTGGCTTTTCCGTGCTGCTGAGGAAGAGAGGGGTGGGTAGGGACAGGCCTTGCTTCTCCCCTCACCCTTAAGATAGCTTCCCACAACCCCCTCCTCCCCCGTTGACATTCTCCTCTGGACTCGTTTGTTCTGATCCCCGTTTTAAAGAGGCATCAATCTACTGGGAATGCGAAAGAGAGAGAGAGAGTGAGAGAGAGAAACCGGAGAGAGAGAGAGCGTGGACACGTTTGAGCAGGCCGCAGCCAGGCGTCGGTGAAGGTGGACTGGAGGAGGAAAAAAAAAAAGAGATTTTGGAGATGATCTTCCTTGGCCCTTCCTGGAACTGTTTTCTGCCTTCGTTCGGCGGAAAACCCTCTGTACATCCGTAGCCGTGGAGAGAAACTGCCTCTCGGAGTCCCACCTGCTCCGGGGGGGGGGTCGTGCTTCCGAAAACTTGATGGTGCACCTCAACTGGTTCCTTGTTCATCGCCAACGTCCGGGAAAACTGCAGCTCTTTTGGAAGGCCACCTGGTGAAAACTCGGGCCAGCCTTCGGAACGAGGTGTCCAAAAGACAGTCACGCAACACGTCAACCTGTTCCGTCACCTCCCCGAGGCAGTTTGAAGCCACATCTCCTTCACCGTCCCGAGGAAGGCTTCCTCGCACGATGAATTCCCGGGACCTTTCTTGCCCTGAGAAGAGCTATCCAAATTCTTCCGATCTTTGTCACCGATCCCATCGCTCTTACAATCCCACTGGCTTCCCTGATTTGGGGGGAAATTTCGGCACCTGAGTGACTTTTCCATCCGCCAATGGGGAGTGTCCCCCCCCCCCCGTCGCCAAATCCTTAGGAACCAGATTGATACCAGATCCAACATTCCACCTATTGATTCCTGAGACCGGGCTCCAGAATTTGTGGGGAAGAAGTTCCTCTGCCTTCCGTAACGCTGCGGGTACGCAGAGGTCTTCGACCCGTCAGCAGCGGCATCTCGCACAAGTCCCACACTTTCTCCACCAGCCCCACGTAGGACCTGTTTGTGGCTTCTTTTTTGGGGAGGCACCAAGGCTTGCCTAAATAGGACTTGGCGCGTGGAGCGTCCCACAGACCCCGGCAGTCTTTCCATATCGAGGACATCCTTTGCGGTGTGTTATTTCTTCCAAAACAAAAAAGAACAAGGACTGTCAGATTCTGTTTTCATTTGTCGTTGGGATGTCTGCCCCGATTTGTGAATTTTGGTTTTCACTGACACTTTCCACTTAAAAAGAGAATCCCCGCCACGAACCGGACAGTGCTACATCCTGCTGTCCCGACGGTCCGCAGCCGCCTGCTGAGAACTGACGATGCCTTGATCCTCATGATGTTCCCCCCCCCCCTTTCAGCCCTTGTGGGGGGGGTGACTTCTGTCTCGCCCTCTCTCTTCCGGGACACTTTGACTTCCGACCACCAGCCAATCAAGCGCTAGGTTCCTACCTACTACCTACCTACCGGCCAACCAATCAGCACCTCTCTTGTCACCCAGCCCAACCAAGCACGCACCTTTCAGGCCAGGGAGGGCTCGTTCCGATTGGACCAGCCGTTGCCTAGATACAGCGCACACACACTGAGGTGTGATTGGCTGAACAGAAGACCCTGCCCCAGGTGTGAGAGGGTACCTGGAGCGCTTGTCCTAATTTTTTTTTCTTTTTCTTTTTTCTTTTCTTTTTTTTTTTCTTCTTAAAAAAAGTTTTTTTTCCTTTTCTTTCTTTTTGTTATTTTTTGGGCTTGTTTTCTTTCGTGTTCTTAATTTAAATAGAAAAAAGAGAGAAAGGGAGAATTGGAACGGCCAGGCGGGCGGGGGGTGGCGGATGGATGGATGGGTCCCGTTAACGGTTTAAAATGGAGGGGTTTCCCCCCTCCTCAGCTTTCTTTGTTTCTTAAATGATGGGGAGTCTTGGGACATTGGCTCAGGAGGTGCATTTCTCTCCCACCCCTCCCCAAATCCTTGTTCAGCGTGACCCCTCTGTTGACATTGGGGCGACCCGTGGTTTCCATTCACCTGTCTCTTTCGAGGGACACCCGCTGTTCAGCCATGAAGTGGAGAATAGCCGAGTTGGAAGGGACCTTGGAGGTCTTCTAGTCCAGCGGTTCTCAACCTGTGGGTCGGGACCCCGTTGGGGGTCGAATGACGATTTGCCAGGGGTCGCCTAAGACCATTGGAAATATGGAAAGTATACTTGAGAGTCGAAGAATCGCGCTCCAATGGTTGACTCCACAAGCCAGCGGCAGGCTCTTCAAATCGCTAGCCGAATTCGGCTTCAGGCGCGATGAATTAAAAAAGAGAGAAATCTTTGCTCTGATGTCTCCCTCTCAAGCCAGCTGCAATCACTCCCAATCGCTAGCCTAATCTGGCTTCAGGCGCCATAAACTTAATAGGGGAGGAGTCTCCGCTTTAATGCCTCCGTCCTCAAGGCAATCGCAAGCAGTTCAGATCGCTAGCCAATACGGCTTCAGGCGCGATAAATTCAAAACGAAAATAATTTTACGGTTGGGGGTCGCCACATCGTGGGGAATTGTATTAAAGGGGTCGCAGCACTATAAAGGTTGAGAACCACTGTTCTAGTCCAACCCGCTGCTCGGGGGGAGAGTGAGGCTATCCTAAATTAAAAAAGGGGGTTCAAAAAAGGGAGAACCGCCACAAAAGTGAGGAGCTGAGCGAAATATATTTTTTACAGAAATGCAAATATCTCTGTGCCCCCCCCTTCCCCCCCCCCCCAACTTGGTGCGAAGAAACGGCATAAGACCCCTGAAAAGCCTCATGGATCACAAATCTTTTGTTGTGTATGTTGGCTGAGTTTAGCTTGGTTGCTTTCTTGTGGACGTTTCATTACCCAAAACTAGGTCACCTGACCCATCTGTTCCTTTAACGACCATTGAAAGTTACGACGGCCCGGGGGGAAAAAAAGTGACCTAACACCCATTTTTCACATTTACGACCTTCGCAGCGTCCTCGTAATCGCATCATAATTCAGATGCTGGACAACTGCTCGTATTTTTGACCGTGATCCTCTTTTGTGACCTTCCGACAGGGACTCACCAGATTCACCTCAGAACCGTGTTAGCAAGTTAAACTAATGCCGTGATTCCGTCAGGGTTCAATTCTTTTTTACAAAATATTTTTTTAAAAAAAACAGATATTTACATTTTTGGTAAAACCCTCACTCCATGAATCTGCAAGCTGAGGTAAAATGCACTGCATGGAGGCATTTGCACAATTTCGCAGCAGAAATGACAGTTGCTTGTTGAAAAAATTACGATTTAAATCGAGTGGCTTTAAACTTAGAACAATTAATAAGTGGAACGACTTGCCTTCAGAAGTTGTGAATGCTCCAACACTGGAAATTTTTAAGAAAATGTTGGATAACCATCTGACTGAGATGGTGTAGGGTTTCCTGCCTGGGCAGGGGGTTGGACTAGAAGGCCTCCAAGGTCCCTTCCAACTCTTATGTTATGTTATGTTATGTTAAATCAAACCTTTATTTACTACCGATTTAAATCAGGATTTAAATCGGCTTGATTTCAATCAAATCCAAACCCTAGATTCCCTTAACAACTGTAGCAAGAATGGTCGTAAAACGGGGCAGAACTCACTTAAACACATGTCTCAACGGCGGACATTTTTGGCTCAATTATGGCCGTAAGTCGAGGACTATCTAGAAACCAGCCAAGCTCAAGCCCATGGATTTCAACCCCGAGCTACAAATATTCTCCTTTATTAGCATATAGTCCGATTTGCAAAATGCTTCCTTTGACACACACACACCCTAAAAAAAACCAACCACCATTGCCAGAAAGCAGAGGCAGGCAGGAGTGGAAATAATTTGGCCTGAGACAGACGGAATTTTCCGGTTCAATTTCCCACCTGGTTTTGCGCGAGTCTATAAAATTGGCGTGGGAGAGGAACAGTTCCTTGAGGGTGGGGAAAAATCAGGAATTGTGCAAGCCGTCAAGAATAACAAAAGAGTTGGCTCCTCAAGCAGGAGACCCCTACACGCATTCCAGACAAATGGTTGTCCAATCTCTTCTTTAAAAAGGGATGGAATACGTGTCAGGAAGTATCTCCTTCAATCCACAGGTAGTCCTCGACTTCATGACCAGCAACGGAGCCCAACACTTACGTTGCTGAGTGAGAAATTGGATCAAGTGAGTTTTGCCCCGTGTTTCGACTTGCCACAGTTTTTAAGTGAATGGTTGCTGCCGTTGTTCAGTTAAGTCACACGGTCGTTAAGTGAATCGGGTTGACCCGTGGATTTTGCTCATTGGAAGGTCGCAAAAAAGGAGATCGTGGGACCCCGGGACGCTGCGACCGTCATAAATTGGGAGTCAGTTGCCAAGCATTTGAATGTAAGTCACGTGACCATCGTGACTGCAACGGCCGTAAGTGTGAAAAACGGTCCTAAGTCCCTTTTTTTTGTAACCGGTCACTAAGTGAACTGTTCTAAATCAAGGACTACGTATACTCAGGGGTGAGGAACTATGCCTTTTTATGACTCGTGGAATTTAGCTCCCAGAATTCCTGAGTCAGCCATGCTGGCTCTGGAATTCTGGGAGTTGAAGTCCGCAAGTCTTTAAAGGGGCCATAGTTCCCACCTCTGAACGATTAATTAGGATTACTTGAAGAATGTCTGAATAAATGCTGAATAAATGCTACAGCTGGGTAAAATCTCTCCAAAATAGCCAGAGGAATGAAAAGGCCCAATTTTTAAACCTAATCTGACGTCATCATTTGATGGCTTGTTTCAAAATGAGTAAGCCGTATTTGAAAGAATATATATATATTCTGGGGTTTTCGTGGGTGTTTGTATGTAGGTCTTTGGTTATTCGGGTTTTCTCCTGCGTAAAATTGGAGGTTTCTTGGCGACGTTTCGACGAAGTCTCATTCGTCATCTTCAGGCTTCAGCTTCGTGCTTCTGGGAGCAATGTGTGATTGCAGCTGTTTCTTCCTTTTTAACTGCTAGTGGGGGTTTGAACTGATTGGGTGGGAGCTTGGCTTTGCTCTGATTGGATGGGGGTTTTTTTGTGCTCTGATTGGATGGGGGTGTGTCCTGTTTGGGTGGGGGCTTGGTTGTGCTCAGATTAGTCTGAGTTGCAGGGGGATTTGAGCTGGTGAGCTGCACCGCTGCTGCCCGGCCCCGTTGCTGCCCGGCCCCCCAGCCAATCAGAGCACAAAAGAAACCCCATCCAAACGTCGCCCCATCCAAACGTCGCCAAGACACCTCCAATTTTACGCGGGAGAAAACCCGAATAACCAAAGACCTACACACACACACACACACATATAAAATGTAGGGAAAACCCACTGCTAGCAATTCTTTAGTATATCCTGTTTCTGTTTTTTAAATTGAAATATTTTTGCCCGCTTTCTGGATTTTTAGTTTATTTATTTATATCTATCTCTATCTATTTGTCTATATCTATGTGAAATATTTTTGCCTGCTTTCTGGATTTTTAGTTTATTTATCTATATCTATCTATCTGTCTATCTCTATATATTTATCTATATCTATGTGAAATATTTTTGGCCGCTTTCTGGATTTTTAGTTATTTGTTTATCTATCTGTCTTATCTATCTATCTCTGTATATTTATCTGTATCTATGTGAAATATTTTTGCCCACTTTCTGGATTTTTAGTTATATATTTATTTTTATATCTATCTATCTACCTATTTATTTATTTATTTATTTATTTGATTTTTATACCGCCCTTCTCCCGAAGGACTCAGGGCGGTGTACAGGCAAGATAAAATAATACAATATACAGATTAAAATACCATTTAAAAAACTTATTTAAATTAGCCTAAAATTAAAAAATTCCCATACTAAAAACCCCGTTTAAAAATTGATAAAAAATAAAATTCAATTTAAGACAGCCCCGCACAAATAAAAAGATGCGTCTTCAGTTCGCGACGGAATGTCCGAAGGTCAGGTATTTGGCGTAAACCCGGGGGAAGTTCGTTCCAGAGTGTGGGAGCCCCCACAGAGAAGGACCTTCCCCTGGGGGCCACCAGCCGACATTGCTTGGCGGACGGCACCCTGAGAAGTCCCTCTCTGTGAGAGCGTATGGGTCGGTGGGAGGCATGTGTGTGTGTGTGTGTGTGTGTGTGTGTGTAATGTGTGTGTGTGTGTGTGTATGTATGTGCAAAAACATTTCAATTTAAAAAAAGAAACAGGATATACTAAAGAATTGCTAGCAGTGGGTCTCCCCCACATTTATGTGGGCTTTCAATTCCCATCATTACCAGTCAGTGCAGGAAAGGGTAGGCTGGCTGAGGATAATGGTACCTGTAGTCCTATGCAGCTGAATCCCAAGGATTTGGGCCTTCCCCCGACTTCAGCCTTCGCTGTCACTCCAGCTTCCTTATTTTTTATTTTCATTAAAAACATCCAGTTTTCTTTCCATAATACAGAAGTAAAGAAACGCTGAGGAGAAACTATGAAAAGCAGGAAATACAACCGTGGAAGTCTTTTTTAAAATTATTATTATTAAAACCATTCCAAAGCAAATCTATGAAAAGGATAGTTAAAAATACTGCTAAAATAATGAAAATCAACTGTTGTGTTTCTGAATAAAAAGGGGATCTGAGTAGAACTGGTCATTTTCCCTCGATTCGGTGCCACAACTAACAAAGCTGTGTGTTTTACCCACTGGTCACTAGCGGGACTTAAATAAATGATTTAGTCTTAAATAGATGATTTAATCAATTACATTTCCAAACTTGTAGCTCCAGAAACGTTTACGCCTATAAAAGAGAATTATTTACAGCTCAGGGTTGAGCTGTGCGCTTAATAATGCTGCAAAACCTCTCTCCTTTCTAACGCTGATGACATTACCTGGCTTGGCAACGAGACGTCTGCAAGGAAACAACCCCAACCCGCAGAACCGTGTTCGATTTCTCGTACCCGTGAGGACTAGAAACCCTTTTTGAACATGGTTTTTTGTGTTTTATTTTTTTTCCCCCCCTGTTTGACCTCCCGAAGGGCCAAATAGAGCAGGAGTCTCCAACCTTGGCAACTTTAAGCCTGGAGGACTTCAACTCCCAGAATTCTCCAGCCAGCTTTGCTTTGCTGGCTGGGGAATTCTGGGAGTTGAAGTCCACCAGGCTTAAAGTTGCCAAGGTTGGAGACCCCTGAAATAGAGAATGTTCTAAAAGGGTTTCTAGTCCTCATGAGGGAATCCCACTCCCAAGTATTAGGGAGGCAGGATTTTGCCCTCTCCACTTCATTGCTGAGGCAGCCGGGCACCCCTTTGCCCGTTTTCCCCCTCCCACACTTCATCTGGGCCCCTCCATTATTTAGGCCTTCTCTCCCACCCCCACCCCTTGATGTCCCTCAGATGCGACGGCCGCTTTCCAAAACCCCGATACTGACTTTACTTCCCCCTCTACACGGGGTTTTCTTTCTTTTGTCTGTCCTTCTCCCATTTCTCCCCCTCTCTTTCTTTCTCTCTCTCTCTCTCTTTCTTTCCCTTCCCTTCTTCCTTCCCTTTCTCCACAGGGTTCGGCTCAGCCCAAGGCCTTCAAGAGGAAGATCTCCGTCGTCTGTAAGTAAAAGGGGCAAGGCAGTCCACCCGTTGAGCGCAACTTTCACTTTGGTGAGACATCGGAGGAGGGTTGGAGGTCCTCTGGTGTCCCACCTCCCACTCCTGAAAGCAAAAGTCTCCAAACTTGGCAAATGTAACACTTGTGAACTTCAACTCACAGAATTCCTCGCCTCGGCATTGCTGGCTGAGGAATTCTGGGAGTTGAAGTCCACAAGATGCCATGGTTGCAGACTGGCTGAGGCATTGTGGGAGTTGAAGTCCATAAGTCTTAAACTTGCCTTGGTTGCAGATTGGCTGAGGAGTTCTGGGAGTTGAAGTCCACTTGGTTGGAGACTGACCGAGGCATTGTGGGAGTTGAAGTCCACAAGCCTTAAACTTGCCTTGATTGGAGACAGGCTGAGGCTTTGTGGGAGTTGAAGTCCACAAGCCTTAAACTTGCCTTGGTTGGAGACTGGCTGAGGAATTCTGGGAGTTGAAGTCCACAAGCCTTGGTTGGAGACTGGCTGAGGCATTATGGGAGTTGAAGTCCACAAGTCTTAAACTTCCCTTGATTGGAGACAGGCTGAGGCATTGTGGGAGTTGAAGTCCACAAGTCTTAAACTTGCCAAGATTGGAGACTGAGGAATTCTGGGAGTTGAAGTCCACAAGTTGCCATGGTTGCAGACTGGCTGAGACATTGTGGGAGTTGAAGTCCACAAGCCTTAAACTTGCCTTGGTTGCAGATTGGCTGAGGAATTCTGGGAGTTGAAGTCCACAAGCCTTGGTTGGAGACTGGCTGAGGCATTATGGGAGTTGAAGTCCACAAGTCTTAAACTTCCCTTGATTGGAGACAGGCTGAGGCATTGTGGGAGTTGAAGTCCACAAGTCTTAAACTTGCCAAGATTGGAGACTGAGGAATTCTGGGAGTTGAAGTCCACAAGTTGCCATGGTTACAGATTGGCTGAGGAATTGTGGGAGTTGAAGTCCATAAGTCTTAAACTTGCCAAGGTTAGAGACTGACTGAGGAGTGATTTTCACTCCCACTCACTCAAGGCTGGCTAATCTGATAGCTACCATTGCAGGCCGGGGTCAAGGGTGAAGGACTCATGGGGTGGGGAGGTGCCCCATCTGGGCCTTGGCTTTGGGGAGTGAGGCTCAAGTCACATTCCCGGAGTGGAGGCCAGTGTGATTAAATACACACTATATGCAGTTACATTAAATACACTAAGTTGAATACATTAAGTACACTGGTTATACATTTAATGCACTGAAATACAGGTAGTCCTCACTTAACGCCCAGTTGCTTGGTGACCAGCTGCAGTTACAACTGACCTTCCCAGCAGGTGCTTGCTTGTTAAAATTTTTAGCCCACTTTTATAAGTAAAAAATAGCCAACCTACCTTCTTCCTCCTGTTTTCTCCACAACAGCCCTGTGAGGCGGGTTGGACTGGGAAAGGCAGACTGGGGCAAAGTCACCCAGTTTGCTTTCATGCCTAAGACAGGACTAGAACTCCCAGTCACCTGGTAATTGTCCCAGAGTCACCCAGCCGCCTTTCATGCCTAAGACGGAACTAGAATTCCCAGTCTCCTGGTAATTGGCCCAGAGTCACCCAGCCAACTTTCTTGTCTAAGGCAGAACTAGAACTCCCAGTCACCTGGTAATTGGCCCAGAGTCACCCAGCCAACTTTCTTGTCTAAGGCAGAACTAGAACTCCCAGTCACCTGGTAATTGGCCCAGAGTCACCCAGCCAACTTTCTTGCCTAAGGCAGGACTAGAACTCCCAGTCCCCTGGTTTCAGAGTCAACACCTTAACCACTAGATCCAACTGGTTCTTGCAAGAACTGCAACCTGCAATTTTTGGACACTTGAGTACCAGCTCACATTTATATCTGTTGGCCACATCCTGCGGTCACATGACCTGTTTTTGGCTGGTTTCTAGTATTTACTTCCGCTTTCCAGGTAAAAAAATTCCCCGTCGAGTGTAATGGCTTCGTTTAACGACCGCTGCAAAAAAAGGGGGGGTGGGGAGGTTGTAACTATAGGCACAATCACGTAGTGACTTGCTTTTAACCGCAACTTACGACTAATTCTAGGCTCAATTGAAGTTGTAATTCGAGGATTCCCTGTGTGCATTTGATGGGATGGGATGCGTATTTCTTTATTTTTAAAGATACGCCTGGTAAAGTATCCTTTGCACCAATTGCTTCGGCCAGCTTACTGTACGTAGTTTTGGGGTAGCAGAAGCATAGTTCATTTAATACCTGTAGTAATAATAAAGGCAGCTGTGATGAAATGGCTAGCTCAGTGTTTCTCAACCTCTGCCCCTTTAAGATGGGTGGGCTTCAACTCCCAGAATTCTTTGCTATGCTGGCTGGGGAATTCTGGGAGTTGAAGTCCACCCATTTTAAAGAGGTGGAGATTGAAAAAAAATGAACTAAATTCTTTTTTCTCTCCCAATATATAGCCCTCAGCTTACAATAATTCATTTAGTGACTGAAATTACAGCAGCATTCAAAAAGAATAACTTACGACCATTTTTCTGACTTGCAACCCTTGTTCACACGACCGTTGCAGCAGCCCCATGGTCACCTTGATCAACATTTGGGCACTTGGCCAGCAGTTCATATTTATGACGGTTGCAGCATCCCGGGACCACGTGATCCTCTTTTGCGACCTTCTGACAAGCAATGGTGGGAAGTCAGATTCCCTTAATGGTCATCTGACTAACTTAAAAACTGCAGAAATTCACTTAACCGCTGTGGGCAAGAAAGGTCGTAAAATGGAGCAAAACTCAGTTGTCTCACTTAGCAACAGAAATTTTGGGCCCCATTGTGGTTGTAAGTCAAGGACTACTGTACTGGCAGACCATGCAGAAGAAGGCATGGGGGTTAGGGAAAGAGGGCGGACGTGAACTGACTCACTCACACCGGCCCTCAAGACCAAAGCTGCCCCAACTGTGTTAAGAAAGGTCGTAAAATGAGGTAAAACTCAATTATCTCACTTAGCAACAGAAATTGGGTGCAATTATGGTCATAAGTCAGCCACCTGTATTGGCAGATCATACAGAAGAGGGCATGGGGCTTAGGAAAAGCGGGTGCACGTGAATTGACTCGCTCACTCGAGCCACCTCAAGAGCAAAGCTGTCCCCAACCGTGTCCTGAGAAAATTGCTCAGGTTTTTAACTCCTTTCCTCCCTCCCTTGCTTTTAGCGTCCTCCGTGGCCAAAGGGGCCGTCGCCACAAACAGCGACACCGAAGGAAGCCAGCCGGCAGGGCGCAAACGGCGCTGGGGCGCCAGCACTGCCACGACCCAGAAGAAACCTTCGATAAGCATCACCACCGAATCCCTCAAGGTAACCAGCTAGCCAGGATCAAAAGTTGACTCCGGGACAGCCTAGATCAGACCCTGATGTGCTTTTCTCCTTCCTCCTCCTCCTCCTACTCCAGAGCCTGATCCCGGAGATTAAGCCACCGCCGGGAGGCCAGGAAGCCGTGGTGGACCTTCATGCCGACGACTCCCGCATCTCCGAAGACGAAGCCGAGCGCCACTTGGAAGAGCCGGCTCACGAGAAAGCGCTCAAGATCTGCCGTACGGTCACGCAGGTTGGTGCTCGGGGGGGGGGGGGCAACAACAGCTCCCAATCGGTCCCAGGGCGGAAGCAGCACTCGGGCGCGAGACGTGGCAAGCTACGAAGCTGCACGCACGCCAGATGACCGATTTATTCAACTCCGTCGTTTTTACTGCACTCTCTTCTCCCATTGATTTCAGGGTGATCAGTGGCCAATCTCCCATAAATGAAATCATTAAGCTCAAGGCTTTTTTTATTTTTTTTTAAGGCAGATATTAATTGTCAGGGCCAAGGCAGTGCTCGGATTTAGACGCTGGGAAAAACTAAAAAATATCCTAAAACCTGAGCGTAGCTGTCAGGTTCTTCATCTGCAGGGAGATCCTCCTCTTTTGAACACGACACCCCACCCCCCCGGCCGCCCAAAATTAGTCTTGCAAAAGGTATTTGGCTACGCTGATGACGTTATGTACTTTGGTAAGAGAAACGTCTGTAATCAAACCTTAGGAACGCCAAAGAATATAGGATTAATTCTATGGATTCGCCATTGAATCAATTGGTTGTTGTGGCCCGCCGGCAGCCAGCAGAGCTGGCAGCAGAGTCAGACAGTGAGGAGCTTGGAGTGGAAATTTATTGGGTTAGAGATTTTCTGTCTTCACTGTGAGTTGTATTGTGTTGGGGGGGGGGAGGGTGCACTGAGGGAGCTCAACCAATCGCATTGTACGTATGTTGTGCAGCGACAATAAAGATTTGAATTTGAACTTGGGCCAGTCCTGGGGGCTAGGAAAAGCTCGGACGAGGGCTCTGCATCGGAGGCAGAGAGGGAGCTAGACAACAGCGAGGCAGAGGAACAGCTGGAGCCCATTCCCAGTGTCTGCATGCGCAGAGCTGCCAGAAGACAAGAACAACTCAGAAAGCAGGGTGGACTCGGGAGTAAAGCCACTCCTTGGAGGTGATTTGCCCCTCCCATGGGAAACAAAAGAAGAGCAAACGGATAGTGGCCTTTTGCAAGAAATCATTCATTCATTCTGTGCCAGGTTTCGCCTTGTACTGCGGCTGGCAGCTTGCCAAACGAGATACGGTCTGTGCTGAGAAATATTCCTTTGAAAAACTGTTTGGACAAGCCTTGCTGACTGTGATTGAATGTAATTCACAGTTGTGTAAATAAAAGAGGTTTTGCCTGGATTAATTCCTGCCTCCTGCTTGTTACAGGAGTCTAGGTCAGAATATTGATAATGTACTCTGTGTATACAGTACACTATCAATGTTCTGACCTAGGCTCCTGTAACAAGCAGGAGGCAGGAATTGATACATACATACATACATACATATATATATATTTGTTTTCTGAGGTTTTCGCGGGTGTTTGTATGTAGGTCTTTGGTTATTCGGGTTTTCTCCTGCGTAAAATTGGAAGTGTCTTGGCGACGTTTCAACGAAGTCTCATTCGTCATCTTCAGGCTTCAGCTTCGTGCTTCTGGGAGCAAAACATTGCTCCCAGAAGCACGAAGCTGAAGCCTGAAGATGACGAATTGAAGCCTGAAGATGACGAAAGCATTGCTCCCAGAAGCACGAAGCTGAAGCCTGAAGATGACGAATTGAAGCCTGAAGATGACGAAAGCATTGCTGAAGCCTGAAGGTGACGAAAGCATTGCTCCCAGAAGCACGAAGCTGAAGCCTGAAGATGACGAATGAGACTTATATATATATATATTCTCCAAAGCACCAAAAAACAAGACAAGAAACAATGGATGGAAACTAATCAAGGAGAGAAGCAACCTTAGAACTAAGGAGGAATTTCCTGACAGGACAATTAATCTGGAACGGCTTGCCACCAGAAGTTCTAGGTGCTCTCCAACACTGGAGGCTGTAGGGTAGGGTGGAGTGGAGTGGAACGGAACGGAACGGAACAGAATAGAATAGCATGGAGTTAGAAAAAATGGAATGGAAATAGAAATAGAGAGTTGGAAGGAGGTCGTCTAGTTCAGACCCCTTCTAGTTTAGGCAGGAAACCCTTTACCATTTCGCTTCTTAAAAACTTCTAGTGTTGGAGCATTCACCGATTCTGGAGGCAAGTTGTTCCACTGATTCATTGTTCTCACTGTCAGGAAATTCCTTCTTAAAGGTAAAGTTTCCCCTTGCACGTATGTACTAGTCGTTCCCGGCTCTACGGGGCGGTGCTCATCTCCGTTTCAAAGCCAAAAACACAGTGCTGTCCGAAGACGTCTCCGTGGTCATGTGGCCGGCATGACTCAACGGGGAAGCAGCACCGAACGCTGTTACCTTCCCACCAAAGCTGGTCCCTATTTTTTCTACTTGCATTTTTTTTACCTTTTTACTTTCGAACTGCTAGATTGGCAGAAGCTGGGACAAGTAACAGGAGCTCACCTAGTTACGCGGCACTAGGGATTCGAACCGCTGAAGTGCCGACCTTTCAATCGACAAGCTCAGTGCCTTAGCCACTAAGCCACCCCCGTCCCTTAATTTCTTCTTAGTTCTAGGTAAATCACTTTTAAGAAGAGATTGGGCAACCATTTGTCTGAAATGGTATAGACCAGTGGTGGCGAGCCTATGGTCCGCGTGCCAGAGGTGATACTCAGAGCCCTCTATGGGCACATGCACAGTAGCTCCATCATGCTTCTCCCGTAGGAGGGAGGGAAAGAGAGAAAGAGGGAAAGAAAAAGGGAGGGGGGGGAAAGAGAGGGAAAGAAAGAGAAATGATATTGTTGCTAACCATAATATTTCAAAAGCAGGAAAAAAAACGAAGGGGCATAAAAGTGCATTTATCACATTTTTCGTAGAACAATTAGCTGAACTCTTGCAGTTGCTGATCATTATTTTAGGTCATCAAACCCTGCTAAGACAGTCTGTTATTAGCAGCTGCCTGCAATTACTGCAGGTTCTAGTCCCACCAGGCCCAAGGTTGACTCAGCCTTCCATCCTTTATAAGGTAGGTAAAATGAGGAACTAAGATTGTTGGGGGCAATAAGTTGACTTTGTATATAAAGATACAAATAGAATGAAGACTATTGCTAACATAGTGTAAGCCGCCCTGAGTCTTCGGAGAAGGGCGGGATGTAAATGCAAATAAAAAATAAAAAAAATAAAAAAAATTCAGGTTCAATTGCCGAGTTGGCACTTTGCGATAAATAAGTGGGTTTTGAGTTGCAGTTTGGGCACTCGGTCTCTAAAAGTTTCGCCATCACTGGTCTAGACCGTCACTGCTTGAGCAGTGGGCTGGTCCCCTTTCCAACTCAGTTATTTTGTTAAATACACGTTGGAGAAAGAAAAATTCTTCTCCAAAGAGAAAAATATATCATATAGGGAGGAAATTATTGTTACATTTGTCAGTGTTCGCTTTTATCTATTGCCTTTTTTCACATTTTTTTAAAAGGTTCTTGCCTAGTTTTGTTTTGTCTCTTGATTTATTTATTTTTCCTTTCAGATTTTTTTTTTAATTTCAATTTTCTGAATAAAATAAAAAATTGACAATTATAAAAAAGAAAACCGAGTTTAAAGAGCCCCAAGGACCTCCCTCCCCCCAAAAAAACATTGGTATTTCTCATGTCATGAGGTCTAGAAATCCTTCAGAACAGTCTCAATTGAACATTCTTATCATTCTCTGATACCCCTTGAACCGAAAAGGGCAGGAAGATCCTTCCTCGTCTTCATCTGCGACACGCAGATCTTCAGATCGAGAAAAGCCAGGGAGGAAGGGTCCCCCACAAACTGGGTTTAGCAAAAAAAAAACAAAAAAACGGTCCTGCACAAACCGCCGTTTTGTCAAGTTCTGCCTCTATCCCAGCGGTCACCAACTGGTGGTCCGTGGACCACTGGTAGTCCGCAAGAAAATTTTGGTGGTCCACAGAAAAACTATTTGCATTTTTTTATATGGCACTAAATCGGGGGTCCTCAAAACTACGGCCCCTGGGACAGATACGTGCAATGAACGTTTGTGTTGCTGCAGAGAGTCTCCCTCTTCGGGGTCTTCTTGTGGGTCAGAGGGGGACAGAAATTCCGACTTGGGGTCTGCTTCAGCCTCCTGGTGTGGGGCTTTGGGTGAAGGCTGGAGGGAAGCGCTGCTGGTGGCAAAGAGCCGGAGGGCCTCGTTCCAGTGGGACAGCATCATGGCCTGGAAGTGGCTGACCATCTCAGCCCACTCATCCTCCAGGTGCCGGTACCTGGCCTTGCACTCCCGTAGGTCTTCCCTCTGCTTGGAAAGCCTATGCTCCTAGTCCTCAGTGAGGTGCTTCTGTTGAGCCTCCTTCTCAGTCAGATCCAATTTGAACTGAGCCAGCTGTTTGGCCAACTCTTTCTTACGGTGGCTGCTTAGCTCCAGCAACTGCTTCCTGTTGGGGCCCTAAGGAGCCCGGATGCGGAGGCGAGGAGTGGCTGGGAGGGGAGGGCCGAGTAGAGGCCTGCAAGGCACCCCTCGACATGAGTGACATCGAGTCGACCACACCTACCCAGTCACATGACCACTGAGCCACACCCACCCACCCAGCCAATCATTAGGCAGATCGTATTAGTGGTCCGTGGGATTTAGAGATGAATTTAGTGGTCCCTGAGATCCGAAAGGTTGGCGACCCCTACTCTATCCCACTCTTTCCTCCCAGGTGGTCCCCGTCGAAGGGCAAGAGAATGGCCAAGGAGAGGAAGAAGAGGAAGAGGAGGAAGAAGAGAAGGTCCACGAGGAAGAGCAGCCGGAGTCGGTGCCCGTTATAGCTGTAGAGACGGTGGTCCTGCCTCCCCCGGTAGAGCACGAAGTCAAAAAAGGTATGTGGGTAGAACAGGACGGGGGGGACGACCGGCAGAGGGGGGGGAAGCGAGTGACACTCCCCCCCCCGACAGGTAAGACTCACCTGTGGGCTTCTGTCTCCCTTTGCCCCCGCAGTCACGCTGAGCGATACGCTCACCCGGCGGTCCATCAGCCAGCAACGTTCCGGGGTCTCCATAACCATCGACGACCCCGTCCGCACGGCCCAGGTCCCCTCCCCGCCACGGGGCAAAGTCAGCTGTATCGTTCACATCTGCAACCTGGTGAGTGCTTTTTGGGGGGAGGGGCTGTATCCATTTCGGGGGGGTTTTTTGGAGGCATCAGGTGGCGCAGTGGTTAAGAGTACAGTACCGCAGGCTCCTGCGGCTCCTGCCTGCAGTTTGGCAGTTCAGATCTCACCAGGCTCCAGGTTGACTCAGCCTTCCATCCTTCTGAGGTCGGTAAAATGAGGGCCCAGATTGTTGGGGGGGGCGGGGCAAGAGGCTGACTCTGTAAACCGCTTAGAGAGGGTTGTAAAGCATGTAAATAAGTCTCTCCTTTTTGGGGGGTCCAAATTTTTTTATTTTATTTTAATTCAAATATCATCTTCCATTAAACAGTGTGTCGCCTGGGTACAAATATTTTGTGCAAATATTTTATACAATAACAATAGAATACAATAGAATACAATAGAAAATATAGAATAGAATAGAATAGAATAGAATAGAATAGAATAGAATGAAATAGAAATAGAAAATACGGAAGGGAAGGGAGTAGAGTAGAATAGAATAGAATAAAATAGAAAAAATGGAATGGCATAGAATAGAATAGAATAGAAAATATGGAATAGAATAGAATAGAATAGAATAGAAAATATGGAATGGAATGGAATGGAATGGAATGGAATGGAATGGAATAGAAAATATGGAATGGAATGGAATAGAATAGAATAGAATAGAATAGAATAGAATAGAATAGAATAGAATAGAATAGAAAATATGGAATGGAATGGAATAAAATAGAATAGAATAGAATAGAAATAGAAAATACGGAAGGGAAGGGAGTAGAGTAGAATAGAATAGAATAGAATAAAAAATACAGAAGGGAAGGGAGTAGAGTAGAATAGAATAGAATAGAATAGAATAGAATAGAATAGAATAGAAATAGAAAATACGGAAGGGGAGTAGAATAGAATAGAATAAAATAGAAAAATGGAATGGAATAGAATAGAAAATATGGAATAGAATAGAATAGAATAGAATAAAAAATATGGAAGGGAAGGGAGTAGAATAGAATAGAATAAAATAGAAAAATGGAATAGAATAGAATAGAAAATATGGAATAGAATAGAATAGAATAGAAAATATGGAATAGAATAGAATAGAATAGAATAGAATAGAATAGAATAGAATAGAATAGAATAGAATAGAATAGAATAGAATAAAAAATACGGAAGGGAATAGAATAGAATAGAAAATATAGAATAGAATAGAAAATATAGAATAGAATAGAAATAGAAAATACGGAAGGAAGGGAGTAGAGTAGAATAGAATAAAATAGAAAAATGGAATGGAATAGAATAGAATAGAAAATATGGAATAGAATAGAATAGAATAAAATAGAATAGAATAGAATAGAATAGAATAGAATAGAATAGAATAGAAAATATGGAATAGAATAGAATAAAAATATGGAAGGAAGGGGTAGAATAGAATAGAATAAAATAGAAAAATGGAATAGAATAGAATAGAAAATATGGAATAGAATAGAATAGAATAGAAAATATGGAATAGAATAGAATAGAATAGAATAGAATAGAATAGAATAGAATAGAATAGAATAGAATAGAATAGAATAGAATAGAATAAAAAATACGGAAGGGAATAGAATAGAATAGAAAATATAGAATAGAATAGAAAATATAGAATAGAATAGAAATAGAAAATACGGAAGGGAAGGGAGTAGAGTAGAATAGAATAAAATAGAAAAAATGGAATGGAATAGAATAGAATAGAAAATATGGAATAGAATAGAATAGAATAGAATAGAATAGAATAGAATAGAATAGAATAGAATAGAAAATATGGAATAGAATAGAATAAAAAATATGGAAGGGAAGGGAGTAGAATAAAATAGAAAAAAATAGAAAAAATGGAATAGAATAGAATAGAATAGAAAATATGAATTGAATAGAATAGAATAGAAAATATGGAATGGAATGGAATAGAATAAAAAATACGGAAGGGAAGGGAGTAGAATAGAATAGAATAGAATAGAATAGAATAGAATAGAATAGAATAGAATAGAATAGAAAATACGGAAGGGAAGGGAGTAGAATAGAATAGAATAGAATTCTTTATTGTACACACAAGGAATTTGTCTTGGTGGATATGCTTGCAGTGTACATAAAAGAAAAGATACGTTCATCAAGAATCATAAGGTACAACACTTAATGATAGTCATAATCATTAGTCATAATTAATGATAGGTACAAATAAGCAATCAAATCATTAGGAAACAGTCTATAAATCATAAGGACACAAGCAACAAAGTTACAGTCATACAGTCATAAGTGGAAGAAGGTGGGTGATGGGAACGATGAGAAGATTAATAGTAGTGCAGATTTAGTGAATAGTTTGACAGTGTTGAGGGAATTATTTGTTTAGCAAATTTGTTTAGCAGACTGATGGCATTGGGGGGAAAACTGTCCTTGTGTCTTGTTGTTCTGGTGTGCAGTGCTCTATAGTATCGTTTTGAGGGTAGGAGTTGAAACAGTTTATGTCCTGGATGTGAGGGGGTCTGTAAATATTTTCCCAGCCCTCTTTTTGACTCGTGCGGTATACAGGTCCTCCATGGAAGGCAGGTTGGTAGCAATTATTTTTTCTGCAGTTCTAACGATCCTCTGAAGTCCGTGTCTGTCTTGTTGGGTTGCAGAACCGAACCAGACAGTTATAGAGGTGTAAACTCAATAATTCCTCTGTAGAACTGGATCAGCAGCTCCTTGGACAGTTCAAGCTTACTGAGCTGGCACATATTTACAGTCATACAAGGGCCTCTGGTGGCTCAACAGACTAAGTCTGTCTGTTATTAACAGCAGCTGCTTGCAGTTACTGCAAGTTCAAGCCCCACCAGGCCCAAGGTTGACTCAGCCTTCCATCCTTTATAAGGTAGGTAAAATGAGGACCCAGATTGTTGGGGGCAATAAAAAGTTGACTTTGTATATTATATACAAATGGATGAAGACTATTGCTTAACATAGTGTAAGCCGCCCTGAGTCTTCGGAGAAGGGCGGGATATAAATTCAAATTTTAAAAAAATACTATTTTAGCTCTTCTTAACTTAATACTAATAGTAATATATACCATACCTAATGCTATAACAGTCCTCTCCTTAACTTACTTAACTTTATTAAAACATTTTCTCTCTTTCACGCCTCTGCTTTTTTTCCACTTTTCATATTTATTCTCTTAACCATTGATAAAATAGTTCCCATAAGTTATCAATTGGTTCCTTCTCTTTAATTTCAAGCGTGAACTTATTGATTTCCGCACGTTCTAACATTTTCCTAAATCGCATTTGCATCCATAGGGATCTCTTCCATTTTTTCCCCCAACGTCGTGCGAATACAATCCTAGCTGCAGTCATTAACGTGAATTATCGAAATTAAAAAGCGGGTATATAAGTCTTAAGTGCTATTGCTATCGGGAGCCTTTTCTTAATCCTCGGATGTTTGTCCGCGCGGGTAGGTGAGGCCCTTCACCCTGGGGCAACTGAAGGAGCTGCTGGGCCGGACAGGCACCGTGGTCGAGGACGCTTTTTGGATCGACAAGATCAAATCGCACTGCTACGTCACAGTGAGTCTCCTCCAGATATTCGCCTTTCCAGAAAAATCAGCATTTCGCATCTATTCCGGCTGTGCTCAAGCCGTACTTTTGAAGGCGAGAAAGTGGATGCTAAACCGAGGAGCCCAGATGGTCTGGGTTTGTTCAGGACGCTGCTCAATGCCAAAAAACGGCGTCCGGGTTTTTAAAGGGAATTTAGAGAGAGAATTTTAAAGTAAGCTGCCCTTTCGGGGAAATTTTTAAGTGGAATGTTTATGGGGATTCTCTTATCATCAAAAGTCATGGTTGTCCCAAAGGTGTTTTTTTTTTTTTTTTCCCTTGAAAACATTTCGCTTCTCATCTAAGAAGCTTCTTCGGTTCAGTTTAAGAGGAACACTTTGGGATTTGGGGAGCAGGGGGGAGAAATAGCTGGAAACACATCTCTCTCTCTCTCTCTCTCTCTCCCCCTGTATCTTATCTCTCTCTCTCTTTCTCCTTTTTCTCCCCTCTTGTCTTTCTTTCCACCTTTCTTTCTCTCCCCCTTTCTTCTCTCTTCTCTTTTTCTCTCTTCTTTTTCTTTCTCTCCCTCTCTTTCTCTCCCTCCCTCCCTCTCTCTCTCTCTGTATCTCTCTCTTTTTCTCCCCTGTCTTTCTTTCTTTCTCTCTCCTCTTTCTCCTTCTCTCCTCTCTTTCTCTCCCCCCCTTTCTTTCTCTCTCCTCTTTCTCCTTCTCTCTCTCTTTCTCTCCCCTTCTTTCTCTCTCCTCTTTCTCCTTCTCTCCTCTCTTTCTCTCCCCTTTCTTTCTCTCTCTCTCCTTTTCTCCCTGTCTTTCTTTCCTCTCTTTCTCTCCCCCCTTTCTTTCTCTCCCCTTCTTTCTCCTCTCTTCTCTTTTTCTTTCTCTCTCTCCCTCCCTCCCTCTCTCTCTCTGTCTTTCTCATTCTTTCTTTTTTCCCCATCTTTCTTTCTTTCCTCTCTTTCTCTTTTCTCTTTTTCTCTCTCCTTTTTCTTTCTCTCTCTGTTGCTCTTTCTCTCCCCCCTTTTTTCTCTCTCCTTTTTCTTTTTCCCTCCTCTCACCCTTTTTCTCTCTTTGTCTCTCCTCTCTCTCTCCCCCCCCCTCTCGTTCTGTCTCTCTCTCTCCATTTCCGTCTCTTTCTCTCTTTCCCCAATATTGCCTTTCAGTATTCAACAGTGGAAGAAGCCATCGCGACGCGAAACGCCCTCCACGGGGTCAAGTGGCCGCAGTCTAACCCCAAGTTTTTATCCGCTGATTTTGTGGAGCAGGATGAGGTACGGAGCCCAAGGGGGAACAAAGACAGGATGGGTGGAAAGGGATGTGTGTCTTCCCCCTCCCCTGTGCACTGGAGTTGGGTGCAAGAAAGTGAAACAGGAATTAATGCCCCCAAAATGATGGGGTTTTTTCAGAAGACGTTAGCCATACAGGGAGTCCTCAACTTACATTTAGCGTTACAACGGCAATGAAGAAATGCGAGTTATGACCGTTTTTCACACCGTTGCAGCAACCCCATAGTCACATGATTTACATTCTGGGGCTTGGCAGCTGACTCACGTTGATGACGGTTGCACCGTCCTGGGGTCGCGTGATCCCCCTTTTGCTACCTTCCAACGAGCAAAATCAATGGGGAAGCCGGATTCACTTAACAACTGTTATAGGTAGTCCTCAACTTACAGACACCTCTAGGCCACTCATTATAGCTTCCTTAAATGAACAGTTGTAAATCGAGGACTCCCTGCGGTGAGTCACTTAACAACTGCCTCGTTTAGCAACTGAAATTCTGGAATCCGGGGGGGAACAGACTGGATTCACTTACTGATCGTAAGTCAAGAACTACCCGCAAAGTTACCGCCACAAGATAATGTCTCTTACCTTTCTTGCAAGTATGATTTTGTATCTTGTGGAGCTTCCACTTGCTCACCTGAGGCCCTTCATTTCTCTTCCTCAGCTGGATTTCCATCGTGGTCTTCTGGCCGACCGTCCCGCAGAGGTCAAGGCAGACGAAGCGCCCACCTTCCCCGGGGTGGGCCCGACCACGCGGGGGGAACGGGAGCTGTCCCGGCGCTCAGAGGCACGGGAGCGGGAGGCGGCCGTGCGGGAGCAATGGGCCGAACGGGAGCGAGAGAT
This sequence comes from Ahaetulla prasina, assembly GCF_028640845.1. Classification (NCBI taxonomy): domain Eukaryota; kingdom Metazoa; phylum Chordata; class Lepidosauria; order Squamata; family Colubridae; genus Ahaetulla; species Ahaetulla prasina. Next base: position 5,875,849 of record NC_080542.1, read on the forward strand.
GGAACGCCGGGAGAGGACCCTGGCGGAGCGGGAGTGGGATCGGGACAAGGTGCGCGAGGGCCCCCGTTCTCGATCCCGATCCCGAGAGAGACGCCGCAAGGAGCGGCCCAAATCGAAGGAGAAGAAAGCAGAGAAGAAAGGTAACAGGAGAGAGAGTTTGGTCTAGTGATTAAGGCACCAGGCTAGGAACTGGGCAATCATGAGTTCTAATCTCACCTTAGCCATGAATGCCGACTAGGTAACCTTGGGCCAATCACCAGGAGACAGTGAGTTCTAGTCCCGCCTTAGGCACGAAAGCCAGCTGGGTGACTTTGGTCCCATCACCAGGAGACTGGGAGTTCTAGTCCCGCCTTAGGCACGAAAGCTGGCAGGATGTCTTTGGGCCGGTCCCTCCCTCTCAGCCCAACCCCACAGGGTGGTTGTTGTTGGGGAAAACAGGAGGAGGAAGCAGTGTTAAATATATTTGCCACCTTCAGTTGTTTATAAAAATAATAAAGGCAGAATATAAATTAAAACAATTTGCCTACCTCCCCCCCCCCCCAACATCCCTAGAGTTCATGGTCGCCTAGTTGGAAGTTCAGCTTTGAAGTTTGAAGCCCAGTTCTACTTCAACGTGGAACGAACGTCCATAGAGGTTCTCCCATCACCCAGGCTGTGGGTGTCCCAAAGCCGCTTTTCCAAAAGACATCCAAACTTCCTTTTTTTTTTTCAAACTCCCCATCTTGAAAACATTTCACTTCTCCTCCAAGAAGATTCTTCAGAAAGCCGTTTCTTGGAGGAGAAGCGGAATGTTTTCCAGGAAGAACCAAAACCCGAGAAAGTCTGGTTGCTTTTTGGAAAAAGCACTTTGGGGCAGTGCTGACGTTCAAATTTTTTTCCCTACCGGTTCTGTGGGAGCTGGCCACACCCACTCAGTCACATGATCCCCCCACCAAGCCACGCCCACAGAACCCAGTAGGAAAAAAAATACGTGTAGGAGCATGAGAAGGGCTCATAGTGAATGCTGTGGCAGAGAGAAGCCAAACTTCTCTCCCTCCATTCACAGTGATGCTGCTGCTCCCTTTATGGTCCGTCTGTCCTCCTGGGGTCAAAGTACCTTAAAGGGACAGGCTGCAGCAGTTCCGCTGTGAATGGAATGGAGGGAGAAAACGTCAGACTCTCTCGGCTTGAATTCTGTGGCAGAGAAAAGCCGAACTTCTCTCCCTCCATTCCCAGCGGAGCTGCTGCAGCCTGTCCCTTTAAAATAGTCCTCAGGAGGAGGAGGCTGTGGAGGACCATAAAGGGAGCAGCAGCTCCGCTGGTGAATGGAGGGAGAAAAGTTGCACCCTATAGTGCGGCAGTGAATGGGCAGGTCGAGCGGCTGGAAGGGGCGACCATGGGCAGGGCCAACCAGGGATGGTTTTTACCAGTTCAGCAAACTGATTCAAATCGTCCCTCCCGGTTCAGCCGAACCGGTTGAATTTCATTCCTGCTTTGCGGGCTTTCTGCTATGACTGTAAAGATAATGTCTCTGGGACGACTCACGTAGGTTTAACCCACCCCTTTTTAACCAGGGTTGCTCTTTTCAGGTAACCAAGCTGTCGTCAAACCTGGCCTTTTTTTCAGCCTCTTTATTGGCAAAAACTCAGAATAACAACCAACCTTCTTGCTTTCATTCCCCCAACAGAAAAGGCCCAGGAGGAACCCCCGGCTAAACTTCTCGACGATCTGTTCCGCAAAACCAAGGCAGCCCCTTGCATTTATTGGTTGCCCCTCACGGACATTCAGGTGAGAGGGGGACGGGCACCTACAGGAGCGGTGACTTCGTCACCAGGTGTGGTTTCTTCAGCCCTGAGGATGAGAAGGTGCATTCAGGATACATGTGTGGATGCCCTTTATAGGCAATCCTCGATTTACAACTGCCATTGAGCTCTCATTGCTAAGTGAGATGGATGTTAAAGGTGAATTCTGCCCAATTTTCTGACCTGTCTTGCGGCCGGGGTTAACTGAATCCCCTCAGCGGTTCAGTTAGAAACCCAGTTGTCACGTTGAATCTCGCTTCCCAGCTGACTTTGCTCGGTGGAAGGTTGCAAAAGGGGAATCGCACGACCCCGGGACCCTGCAGCTGTCATAAATATGAATCGGTCACCGAACGACTGAATTTTGATCCCGTGTGTGGGATGCTGCTACAGTCCTAAGTTGTGGAAAACTATTCGTAAGTTGCTTTTTTTCAGTGCCATCGTAACTTCCAATGGTCACTAAGCGAACGGTTGTATGTCAAGGACCGCCTGTTCTTCTCGTCCCAGGCTTTTGAGAAACAAGAATTGTGGTTGTTGATGGTGATAAAAAAAAAACCAGAAGGCGTCTCGGAGCACATATTCCGACAAAAGATTTTAAAAGCTTTTTTTTTTTTTTTGCAAGCTACAATTTAGTAAAATTGCAAGCTGCAATATTAATAAAAATGTTCCCAGATTCTTTCTGATTTCCAGTCCCTAGGAAGCAGATTTGATGACTGGGCATTTTTTTGCCTGACCCAGAAACTTCAGGTGGAAAAGATAATTCCGATATTTGGAGAAATATTTCATACACAAGTAGCACTTGACTTACCACACATTTATTTAGTCATCATTTGAAGTTACAATGGCACTGAAAAATGTGACTTACGACCATTTTTCACACACAGCGACCATTGCAGCAACCCTAGGATCGCCTGATTAAAATTCCGCTTGGCAACTGGCTCATATTTACGACGGTTGCAGTGTCCCGCAGTCATGTGATCCCCTTTTGCGATCTTCTGACAGGCAAAATCAATGGAGAAGCCGGATTCACTTAACAACTGTAATATAGGTAGTCCTCAACTTACAACCACAATTGAAGCCAAAATTTCTGCGGCTAAGCGATACAGTTGTTAAGTGAGTTTTGCTCCATTTTACAAACTTTTGTTGTTAAATGAATCACTGCAGTTGTTAACCCAGTTGTTGAATGGTTGTAAGTGTGCAAAACGGTCCCAAATCACTTTTTTCAGTCCCGTTATGGATTCAGGAAATCATCATCATCATCATCTTTTAATGACCTCATAATCCCTTGTGGGGTGGAATCTGGGCAACTGAAGAGCTGAGTGTTTACTGGCCAGATGCCCTTTCTGTTGCCAATGCGGAATTTTATTCAGCAGATATATTCTCATTGAGCCCAGAGAGAGAAATACCTGCTTGTACCTAGGATCGAACTCACAGCCTCCTGATTGTGAAGTGAGAGCGCCATCTCTAGATCCCTCGTTATAGCTTCATTAAATGAACAGTAAACCGAAGAGACTCTGCAGCGATTCACTTAACCGTCTCACTTAGCAACCGAAATTTTGGAGTCGCTTGAGCTCTTACATGGAGAACTGCCTGTACGTGGCTGTCCTTCAACAGTTGCTCTTCCCCTCCTCTCCTTGCAGTGTGTCCAGAAACAGGCCGAGCGAGCAGCTCGGGCTCGCGAACGGGAACGCCGGCGCAAAGAACTGGAAGCCGAGGAGGCCCGTCAGCGGGAACGCAACCGCCAAGCCGAGCGGGACAAGCGGCGGGAACACAGCAGAGAGCGAGAACGCGAGCGCCCCAATGCTACCAGCTGTGGTGGGGCCAGTCGAGCGGGTGAGCGCGGCGGCCGAGGAGACCGCGAACGGCGCGAAGCCAAAAGCCGCCACAGCCGGAGTCGGAGTCGGAGCACGCCTGTACAGGACAGAGGGGGGCGCCGCTGAGCTATTCCCCAGCCTTTCTTTTGACCTTCGGGCGGGGGGAGGAGTTGGTGGCGGGGGCACTTTCCCCGAAATCAAGCTCCTGAGTTTTGCGGCCAAGGAGGATCAAGGAAGGGGAGTGAGTTTCTTTGCCCACCACTGGAAGGGCCGAGAGGGGTCCGGCGTGGCTGGCGGGCGGCCGAAGTGGTAGGGTTCTCCCTCCCCCTAACGTGGGGATAAGTTTGATTCCCGACCCCTCCTGCTCCCCTCTTCTGGAGCCAGTATCCTTCCCGTTGATTTGTATTTTATTTTGGGAAAATGTTTTTTTTATTCTTCTGATGATACAGGAAAGAGAGCATAAATAAAGAGATGGCGTTAGTTTTAAAGCTGCTGTCCTGCTTTTTTGAGGAGGGGGCGTGGAAAACGGGGAGTCCACTGCCGATGCCGGGAAAATAGTTTACTATCCTCTTGCAAAGACGCTTGAATCCTCTTCTGTTACATTGGGCTGTTGTGTGTTTGCCCAACAGGGAACTTCTCTAGCAAATTGTGGTAGAATTTGTTCCTAAGCCACTAAGCTCAGAGGGCGCCAGGGAACTCACGCTGGTTTTCCTGCAGATGTTTCATTACCAAACTAGGTAACATCATCAGTGCTAGAAAAGACTGAGGTAGTGTGGAATGTGAGAGGAGGAATGCGAGGTCCCTGATGCTCTCTGAGCTTGGTGGTTTTCGTGCAGACGTTTCATGACTCGGCTAGGTAACAACATCAGTGCTGGAACGGAGTGGGGGCTTGTGGAGGAAGAGGAGGGAGGACTGTGGGGTCCTTGGTGCTCTCTGAGCTTGGTGGTTTTCCTGCAGATGTTTCATTACCAAACTAAGTGACATCATCAGTGCTAGAAAAAGACTGATGTGTGGGAGGAGGAATGTGAGGTCCATGGTGCTCTCTGAGCTTGGTGGTTTTCTTGGAGACGGTTCATGACTCGGCTACGTAACAACATCAGTGCTGGAAGGGAGGGAGGGAAATTTGTTGAGTAAAGAGGGAGGAAGAGGAGGAAAGGGAAGAGTGTGAGGTCCTTGGTGCTCTCTGAGCTTGGTGGTTTTCTTACAGATATTTCATGACCCACCTAGGTAACATCATCAGGGGAGTGCTGGAGTTTGGTAAACAAAATCCCAAACGAAGCACTACCAACTCACACAAACAGTAAACAACCGCCGAATCAAGGAGCCACCAAGAACACCCACCAACACTTAACAGGGCAAGCCGCTAGCCTATAAACAGACAGCAAACCTTACTCCCTTCTAGCAACTGATGATGTTACCTAGTTGGGTCATGAAAGGTCTGCAGGAAACCAACCAAGGACCCCAATTGACCGGCTCGTATTCATGCAGAAAAAGGCCCTTTAGAAAGAACATTGCTTGCGAGGAGCACTGGAATTTCTGTGCATTATATTTCATACATTTATTTCAAACATTTCTAAAGCCCCCGCCCCTCTTCTAACCAACTCTGGCCGGCTCACACTCCAAAGTTAAAAACAACCCATAAAATCATTAAAACTATAAAACAAAACCCAAGAGTCAAACGGACTTTCTGGTTTTTCTTTCGCTTCTCATCCAAGAAGCTTCTTCGCCTTTTGACTATCGGATGGTGGGGGAGTGGAAGGATTGTCTGCAAGGAATATAAATCTTTCCATTCCCCGCCATCCAGTCAGAGCCGAAGAAGCTTCTTGGAGGAGGAGGGAAACGTCTTCAATGAAAAAAACTAGTTGCCTCTCGAAAAAAAGCATCTTTGGGTATCCACCGGCTGATTTTGACTTTCACGAATTCCAGAGTTTAAATTCAGTCACCCAAATTTCACTTTTAAATAATGATTATAAGATTTTTGTAAAAATAATAGCAAATAGATTAATGTTAGTTTTACAACAAAGAATTCATACTGATCAATCTGGTTTTATAAAAGGGAGGCAGATGAGGAATAATGTTAGACAGATTATTAATATATTGGAATATTTGGAAAAGAAGAATACTTCAGCGGCACTTATTTTTTTGGATGCAGAGAAAGCCTTTGATCGATTGCATTGGGATTTTTTATTTAAATTAATAGAGAAAATGCAATTTGGAGACTGTTTTATTAGAATAATTAAAGCGATTTATGGAGAGCAAACAGCACAGATTATAGTAAATGGTAGTTTGACAGAAGTTATTAAGATTGCGAAAGGAACAAGACAGGGATGTCCCTTATCACCATTATTGTTTGTTTTGACTCTGGAACCATTATTAGATAAAATACGAGAATTAATGAAAATAGAGGAATTAAGATTAGACAATATGAGTACAAAGTTAGAGCTTTTGCAGATGATGTAGTGGTTACGTTAATGAATCCTATAAATTCAAGTAGATTTTTGTTGGAAGTAATTGATAAATATGGAAAGGTATCAGGATTTAAAATAAATCAGAAAAAAACAAAAGTGATAATTAAAAATATGTCTATACAACAGAAACAAAAACTAGAGGAAATGACAGGATTTGAGGTAGTAAAAAAGGTTAAATATTTAGGGGTCTATATTAGCTCATCGAACAAGAAACTTTATAAGAATAATTATGACTTGCTATGGCAAAAAGTTCAGAATGATATGAATGGCTGGAAGAAATTGCAGTTATCCCTATTGGGAAGGATTGCGGCTATTAAAATGAATGTGTTACCTAGATTTTTGTTTCTGTTCCAGATGATACCTATAATTAAAAAGGATAAAAATTTGGAAGATTGGCAGAGGGATTAATAAATTTATATGGCAGGGTAAAAAGGCGAGGTTAAAATGAAAATAATACAGGATTCACGGGAAAGAGGTGGTTTAAGAATGCCTAATTTTAAACTATATTATGAAGCAGTAACCCTTTCAGTAATAAGTGACTGGTTTAACTTAACAGAGGAAAGAATTTTGAATATAGAAGGTTATGACTTGTTATATGGATGGCATGCGTACTTATTTTATGGAAAAAGTGGATAGGGCTTTTAAGAATCATGTGTTGAGAAGTGCTCTTTTGGTCTGGAATAAATATTCCTATAAATTAGATTATAAGATTCCTATATGGGCGAGCCCTAGACATGCAATAGAGAATATAAATATAGAACAGAAACAGGAAATGATTACATATAAAGAACTTTCGTATGCTGAAGGAGGTAGATTGCAATTAAAATCATTACAGGTATTAAATGAAGAAGGAGGAATTATACTTGGTTTCAATATGGGCAAATAAGTGCTAGATGGAAAGAAGATCAAAAATTGGTATAATGCAAAGGAGGAAAATTTAATAAAGCAAATTAGAAATCAGACCCAGGAGCATATAAAGAGATTGTATAATGTGTTGCTTGAAATAGATTCGGAAAAGGATTTGGTAAAGGATTGTATGATAAAATGGGCACAGAATATTCAGGAACCAATAATGTTGGAAACATGGGAGAAAATTTGGGTTAGAAATGTTAAGTTTACACAAGCACAGAATTTAAGGAAAGTTTTTATAAGATGTTTTATAGATGGCATTTAGATCCCAAAAAATTATCATGTATGTATCCTAATATCCAAGCGAAATGTTGGAGGTGTGATTGTGATGATGCTACATATTTTCATATTTGGTGGACTTGCAAGAAAATTAAGGTCTTTTGGATAAGAATTTGGTGGATTATTCAAAATGTACTGAAGAAGAAGATAAAGTTCCTGCCACAATTTTTCCTTTTGGGAATTATAATGGATTGTACAGGGATTGAGACTAAACTGATTTTGAACTTAATAACAGCAGCAAGACTGTTGATTGGACAATACTGGAAGAAGAAGAGATACCTACAATAGAAGAATGGATATTGAAAGTTATTAATTTGGCTGAGATGGCTAAAATCTCAGCGCTTTTAAAAGACAATACGCAGGAAAGATATTTAATTGAATGGAAAAATGGATTGATTATCTACAAAACAGATATCAGATTAAGAAATATCAGATTGCCTTTGAATAATTAGAAAGTTATTTTATGTAATGGGGAGGGGGTTGGGAGACGAAAAGCTTTGGATGTGGTTATTTGGATTGGACTTTACCTTGTGATTGACCCGGGAAGCCGGGGGTGGGGGAGGGAGGGGGATGTTTTGTTTTTTTTTTTTTTTGGGAGGGAGGGGGAAAAAAGGGGGAAAATGTTTTTGTTTTTTTTAAAACTCTTTCAATAAAAAAAAAAAAAATAAATTCAGTCACCCAAAAATGGAGCGCAGAGTGCAGAATTCAGCAGACAGACAACTATACCTGCCCGTCATACTCTCTCTTTTCGGCGAAACTGACGTTAAGCAAAGCAGAAGTAATAAGACTTTCAAGATCCGATCTGGGTCGTTCAACGGGACCAGAGGTTTCGAATTCGTCCTTGGAGCCCATCCTCAGGGAACTTCACTCTAGCAGAGTGTGTGCTTTGGACAATTCTCTTGCAGCTGTTCAGATTGTTGCCTGAGCAGGGACAAAAACAGCCAGGGAGATAGTGGAAGCGTGGGAAACGGCCCTTTGTCAATCAACCAGCTTATCAAATATTTAGCATTTGCAACAAACAGCCATCGACAACTAAAAAAACCCCACACACAAGTCGCCATATAAATGCAGGGAGTCCTCGACTTACAGTTGTTTGTTTAGTGACTTCAAAGTTACAGCGGCGCTGAAAAATGTGACTTACGACGGTTTTTCACAGCTGCACCCTTTGCAGCCTCCCCTGCTCATGTGATTAAAACTCAGATGCTTGGCAACTGGTTCATGCTTAACGACTGTGGTTCTGTCCCGTGGTTACGCGATCCCCTTTTGACAAAAGCAAAGTCAACAGGAAAGCCAGATTCGCTTAACAGCTGGGTTACTAACCTAACCAAAGGCAGCGATTCACTTAACAACCGTGGCCAGAAAGATTGTAAAATGGGGGCAAAACACTTCTCAACAGAAATTTCGGGTTCCATTGTGGTCGAGGACTACCCATATTCACCTTCAGACCCCCCCCATCCCAGCCGCATAAGTTTCCTAGCAGATGTTCCTGCAATGATATGAGCCAGCAGGGTTCTGCTCGTACCCTGGTTTAATTCAGGTTAAAAGTTTCACCTGGGGCAGGTAGGTCCTCAACTTACAACAGTTCACTTAGGGACCGAAGTTAACAACGGCACTGAAAAAAAAGCAACCTAGGAGCCTTTTTCACATTTAACAACCATTGCAGCATTTCCCCCCCCCCCTCCGTGGTCGCATTCACATGCATGACTCACAGTTATGACGGTTGCAGTGTCCCGGGGAGGGGTCACACGATCCCCCTTCTGCGACTTTCGGAAAAGCCTAGTCGATGGGGAAGCCGGATTCGTTTAACCGCTGGGTTACTAACTTAAACCAACGGCAGCGATTCACTTAACAACCGTGACACAAAAGGTTGTAAGATGGGGGCAAAACTCCCTGCACGCCAGTAATTTTGGGCTCCGTTTGTGGTCGTAAATCGAGGACTAACCCTTATTGGCCATCGTTCGTGAGACTTTTGAGAATTCACCTTCAAAGGAAACGAAAGGCCGGGAAAAAAATACGTAGGGAAAAAAAAGGGGAATTTTAAAATCGGGAATCTTTAAAAATTAGGCCACGGCGTAGATCGTCCTCGGAAACCTTAGCTGGAAAACTGGCTTGATGTCTTAAAAGACTGTTTAGAAACTTACATAAACACGATTAGCGTTAATGTTCCAATAAGATCCAAATATAGCTGAATGTCTTAACGCGAGGGCTAAACTCAAAAAAGATTTGCGCCGCGCTTGGAATTAGCTTGCAAACACCCTTTTTTTTCCTGTCTCTGTCTCTCCAAGTGGAATAAATTACTTTTCCCTTTTTTTTTTTGCACTTCTATTTTCTCCCCTCTCTAAGAGCTTTGGGGGGGCGGGGCGGAGGGCATCCGCATCTTTTTTTTTCTCCTTTCCGTTTTCCCGCTCCGATGGAGAGGCATGATTGATGCACACGACAAGAGCTTTCCGGCTAGGATTTGCACACACGCACAATCCTGGCCAAACGCCACAATGACAGATGATGATTTACAGAAGGTTTCTCTCTTTCCCCCCCCACCCCCCCACCCACCTCAATGGAAGTAATAACACCGCGCCAGGATTTATCAGATGTAGTTGTTCCCTTCTTGGCAGATAGATGGCGCCGGTCTTCCACATAACCTGGTCAAAGGATGGAGGCAGGTCACGTACTCAGTTCATCTACAAAAACACACACAAATCGCAGGCCAAGGGGACAAATTGTAGAAAGAAAAGGGGCCGAGCGAGAAGGGAAAAACATTTCTGCTCTCAAACCCTGGTCTCTTTCACCTTCTAACCTCCCCCACCCCCACCAAATCTTGGTTTGTCGTCGTCCCCCCACTTCGCTCCAGAACCACAAGATGCTCGCTGCGCCCCTGAGGAACATCTGCAGCTGCGACCCTGTCCTTTTTCCTGCTTCCAGACATCTGTTTTGCTTTCCGCTCCTTTGCCATGTTCCTCTTTTTTTTTTTCCCCATCCTTCGCACAACCCTAAGCGCTCCCCTCTCCGACATTCCCCCCCCCTCCTACCTCACCCTACTCTTATTTTTCTTCCTCTCCGCCCAAGGCTCCTTGGAGGATGGGAATTGTCATCCAATTTTTTTTTTTTTTTGGTCCTGCATCCTAGAGCTTCAATCCCTGTTTCTCGGACGCCAGCATTTGGCATGCGGGGTCTGTGAACGAAAGGAAGCATGTTTTGCAAAGTTTTTAAGGGCCCACTCCCATTGTTCACCCCACCTCCACCCCTTAAAAGACACCCCCCCCGGCCCTTCCAAATTGTCGTCAAAACTTGATTTCATTGAGGGCCGCGTCAGGGTTGTGTTTGACCTCGGGCCGCTGATCAGGTTCGGCTTGGCCAGTTTGACGTCACTCCTCAAGGCTCCAGTTTTTTGTCACGACGGCCAAAACTCGGGGAACTCGGGGAGGCCGCGCATGTGTCCCACCCAGCCTCTGTTTTTGCCAGCAGAGGGTTGCGGTAGGCCGTCACGGCGGAAAACGGAGCCCGGGTAAGACACACATGCCCCCCCCCGGAATTCCATTTTCACTGGCAGAGGCACAGTGGGGCGGTCCTTCGTTGTTTCCAGGGCAGGCCAGCGGGCCAGATCTAAGCACCCTGCAGGCTGGATCTGTTGTGACCCAAACCCAAGTAGATAGTAGTAGACGCAATCAGTTCGAAAACAAACAGACTTTATTAGAACAGCTGAGAATTAAACTCATTCTCAGCGTTGTCCAAACTAAATCAAAAACAAATTCTTCACAGCTCAACTCTTCTGTCTGATCACCAACCTTGGTCTAATTAGGCAAACTGCCGAAGGCTTTTCTTGGCAAAAGTTCAAAAGCAGAAAACGCCGACAAGTAATAAATGCAGCAAGACAAAGAGCAAGTCTATCAATGTTGTTTTCCGACAAAGAGCCCAAACGCTGTTGCTGGTCTTTTAAGCATGATGGGAGGAGCCAATCTTGGCCCTACTCCCAAGTTGTCCTCTTTGCTTGAGCTGCTCTTGCCTTCCGGCAGCTCTTCTCATGCATGCATTAGGAACAGGCTCCTCCTGTTCCTCTGCCTCACTACTGTCAGTCTCTGGAGGCTCCGGAATCCGCACGTCACTCCCAGATGGCCCTGGCCCCACTTCTGCCTCTGACGCAGAGCCCTCATCCGGGCCTTCCCTAGCCTCCAGGACTGGCCCATCTTCTTCCTCAGCATCATCACTGTCCGACTCCGTTGCCAGCTCCGCAGGCTGCTGGCGGACCACAACAGGATCCTTGAGTTTGACACCCCTGATCTATACTTTCCCCCATCCATGTACTTTCCTCTGCAGATTCCAAGATCTGGTGCCTTTGATCCGCTCCTTCAATCCTCCAGCTTGCTTCTCTGTGGGTCCAGGAGAAATTGGGTGCAGGGCATAGGTGGGATTCCCTTCCCTTCCCTACCGGTTCGCACACCCCACCTCTGTGCATGCGCATGGCCTTCTGCGCCGGTGCAGTACTCGCGCATTATGTCCAGGCGAGTGGGCGGAGCCTCCCACAGTCGCCACTACCGGTTCGCACGATCCGGACAGAAACGGTTGAATCCCACCACTGATGCAGGCTCCCGACTGAACTTAAAGGCCAGCTGTTTCGGCAGCAAGTCCCAAAATATTAAATCTCAGTTTCTTTCGGTGAGTTGGGAAGCCTTTCATTACAGTTCGTCCTTGACATACGACCACAATTGACCCCCAACATTTCTGTCGCTAAGCGAGACAGTGGTTAAAGGAGTTTTGCCCCATTTTACAACCTGGAAAGTACTAGCATTGTTGACTGAATGGCAATTGTTAGGTTAGTAACCCGGTTGTTAAGCAAATCTGGCTCCCCTCTTATCAGCGTCGCTTGTCAGAAGGTCTCAAAAGGGGATCACGTGAACAGGGCAAAATTCAGGCACTTGGCAACCGACTCATATTTATGACGGTTGCAGTGACTCGAGGTTATGTGATCATCTTTTACGACCACCTGACCATCAAAGTCGACGGGGAAGCTGGATTTCACTTAACAACGATGTCACTAACTTAACAACGGCAGCGATTCACTTACCAACTGTGACAAGAAAGATGGTAAAATGGGGCAAAACTCGCGGAATAACTGCCTCGCTTAGCAACCAAAATTTGGGCCTCCCTTGTGGTCGTAAGTCGAGGAGTAGCTGTACGAAGAACGTTATTATTTCCTCAGGTTATTGTTTCATCTCTTCTCTTTTCAGTTTCTCCCTAAGATAAAACGAACACCGGGTGCAGCCTTTTGTTTCAGGAGTTCCGTCGAGCAGATCTATTTGAACCGATGGCTTCTAGTCCTCATTGAGGTCCGGGAAGAAAAAAAATTACCACTAAGAATCAAGTTGAACGTTGGGATGACGAAGCGGCTTTTCTAGAGGGCAAATCTCGGATATTTTACCTCACAGGTAAACTGGCCTCTTTCTAGGTAGCATATACATATTAAGGCCTCTGGTGGCTCAGACTGGTAAGACAGTCTGTTATTAACACAGCTGCCTGCAATTACTGCAGGTTCAAGTCCCACCAGGCCCAAGGTTGACTCAGCCTTCCATCCTTTATAAGGTAGGTAAAATGAGGACCCAGATTGTTGGGGGCAATAAGTTGACTTTGTATATAATATACAAATGGATGAAGACTATTGCTTGACATAGTGTAGGCCACCCTGAGTCTTCGGAGAAGGGCGGGATATAAATGCAAACAATAATAATAATACAGGTAATCCTCAATTTATGACCAGAATGAAGGCCAAAATTTCAGTTGGTAACATTTGTTACGTCTGTAACACGGTTGTTCAGCGAATCTGGCTCCCCCGTGGACTTTGCTTGTCAGGAGGTCACAAGAGAGGGGGGGAAATCACATGATACACCCCCCCCGAAACGCTGCGACCATCATAAATATGAGTCAGTTGCCAAGCGTTTGAATTTTGATCACGTGACTGTAGGGAATGCTGTCACGGTCGTATAAGTGTAAAAAAACCAACAACTGATCATAAGTCCCTTTTCTCAGGGCCGTCATAACTCCGCGCAGTCATTCAACGACTTACGGTCGTAAGTAGAGAACTCCCTGCCACCACAAAACAGCGGCCTAAAAACATCACCCATTACTGGGTTCAACAACCCGATACTTTTAGACGAGGATTTGACCTGGAAACGGCCCTCTGGCTCCCTCCTTTTCGGCTCTCGCCGTCTCCTGCGCCCCACAAAAGTGGGGCCTGAGCCACCCCCATTCTTCCCAGCCACAGCTGACCCCCCGCCCCACTTGCAGATGTGAAGATCTGGCTTGCCGGCAGGCGGAGAGGTTATTCCAGCTACTCCTGTGGGGATCACGGATCCAAATTTTGCTTCCGCAGGAAGGAGGAGGAAGAGGAAGATGGCTGAGAAAATGTCCCCCTCTTCTGCCGGCTGGTGGGGGGCTTGCGGTGAGGGGTTGGAGAATTCTCCAGCAATTCTGGTCTATTTTTATCCCCTTCCTTCGTTCCCCTTCACCTCTTGTTGGAGAAAGGATTGCTCAGGAAATCTGCTGAGCAGGCACCGCTAGAAGTGGGCTGCTTCTTGTAAAAGACCCAGACCAGAGGTGGTATTTAGCCGGTTCGTACCGGTTCAGGAGAACCGGTAGCAGAAATCGCGACTCTACGCCGTCCTGTTTCGGCACGTTTTTGAGGCCGGGCCAGTGGTGGGTTGCCCTCGGTTCGGACCGGTTCTATAGAACCGGTAGTAAAACTGACAGAAGGCTCTGCCCACTGACCCGAACATCATGAAAAGTGATCTGCGCATGCGCAGAAGAGCGCGTGAGCGGAAAGAGCGAGCATGCGCGGGCACGATGCGAACCTGTAGTAAAGGTAAGTAGAACCCACCCTTGGGCCGGGCGTATGTGTGGAAGGCGCGTGCAAGAGCAAAGTACATGCGTGGAAAGCCAGGTGTATGTGCGGAAGGCAGGTGCGTGCACGAATTGGGCGGGCACACGGCAAACCAGTAGTAACAAAATGGGAAACCCACCGCTGACCCGGACTGAGCTTGCCCTTTGACCTCTTCTCCCACCCACCTACCCACCCACTCCCACAAAATAATTCCCTGCTATTTCTCCCGTTTCTTTCCTCCCGCTCTGTCAACTTCGGTTCCCCTCCTGCCTTCTCCAAGTGCTGAGTTGTAATCTTCGATAATCTAATATCTGATTCATCCTTCTATCAACTGTAGGACCTACACATGATGAAGAATAGAATAACAGTCTTGTGGTCCACAGAGCTAGCAGCAGAGTCGGACAGTGAGGAGGCTGGGAAGGACAATGGGCCAGTCCTGGAGTCAGGGGAAGGCCCGGACGAGGGCTCTGCGTTGGAGCCATCTGGGAGCGATGCGTGGACTCCGGAGCTTCCAGAATCGGACAGCAGAGAGGTAGAGGAACAGGAGGAGCCTGTTCCTAGTGCACACATGAGAAAAGCTGCCAGAAGGCAAGAGCTGCTGAAGCAAAAAGGACGACTCGGGAGTAAGGCCAGGAGATGATTGGCCCCTCCCTTAAGGCTTAAAAGAGCAGCAAAGGCCCTTGGGCTCTTTGTAGGAAAGCAACATTGCTACATTTGTTTTGAGTCGGCATCCCTTGTTTCTGAACTTCATGGGGCTTTGCCAAGAAAAGCCCTTGGCAGGGTGCCAAAGAAGACAAAGGTTTGTGATAAGGCCGAAGGACTTTTTCTGAAGGACTTCGTTTTGGCATTAATTTGGACTAAGCTGGGAATGAAGTAATTCCCAGCTGTTATAATAAAATAGGTTTGTTTAAGACTACTTGTGTCTTGGAGCCTAAGTCAAAAACAAACAGAGGGATCTTGGAGGTCTTCTAGTCCAACCCCCTACTCAAGCAGGAGACCCTATACCCTTTCAGACAACAGTCAGGAGAAATTTCCTGAGAACAATGAATCAATGGAAGAAAATTGGTGAATGCTCCAACACTTTTAAGCTTTTAAGCTTTTAAGAAGATGTTGGATAACCTCTTTGTCTGAAGCGGTGTAGGATTTCCTGCCTAAGCAGGGGGTTGGATTAGATGACCTACGAGGTCCCTTCTAACTCGGTTACTCGCTTATTCTCCTTTCTTGAGAATCTCAACCCTCCTCCAAAATCAGGTGGTGTGATTTTCGGCTTAATTTCGGCCCCTCCCTCTCTGCTTGGTTTAATTGGGAGGGTGGGGGGAAGGAGTTCAAGAGGGGGGGGTTGATCCGGGGAGGGGCGCTCAACGGGCTTCCCTCTCTGCTCAGTGGCCCACTCAGACCCCCCCTCCCCGAATCAAACCCCCATCCTGAAATCCCCTCAGATTAAAAATGGGGAAACCCCCCCCACACACACACACACATTCCTTGTAGCTCTCCCCAGGGAAAGAGTTAAGACCCCCAAACATCTCCCCTAATTCCAAATTGCCTCGCCTCTTGTCTCTTCCGCAGCCCCGTTTCCCCTCACCCCCTTCCCCAACCCGGCAGGTTAATTACACGATTTAAATTCCCTCAAATAATCACAGCCAGTTAATTAAACCTCAATCGATCGTTAAAAAAACCGGGCCAATAATGAATATTCCTGCTGTCTCGCTGGGAGGGCGCCGATGCTGTTGACTCATAGGCTCTCCCCATGGCTGTTATCCTGGTTAACATCCCCCCCAAATCAACATCGGGTTGGGGGGGAGCCTGACCTTTGACCCCTAAGAACCCCGTCTCTTGCCTCGTTCGACACTCTTCCTTCTCCGTTTGGGTTCCTGTCTTTTCCTTTTCCTTCCTGTGGGAATTCTCAAACTTCTCACCCGCGAAGGCCCCGTACGGACAAGTCCTTGTCTTACGACCCCCCGTGGAGCCCCGAATTCCGGCGGCGAAGTGAGATGGACTCGCCTTTCAGTACATTTCAACCCTCCCACCACCACCCGTTTCACGCCCTTTCTGGCCACCGTCGTTAAGCGAATCCTCGCTTTCCTTCAGCGAGTAGAGACGGTTGTTCGGCGAAATCTCTGGCTTCCTCGCAGACTTTCGCTCGTTAGACGGGCGCAAAAGGGGACACCCCGCAATCGTCGTAAATATGAAGTCGTTGCCTAGCGTCCAAATTTTGAATCCCATGACCGCTGCCATGGTCGTAACTACGAAACCGGTCACAAGTCACGTTTTTCGGGTGCCTTTGTTATTACTAATGGCTTAAATGACTGTGTCTTCTGGGGTTGTGCGTGAAATGGGGGGATTTATTGTTTTTTATCTTTTTTTTTATCTATACAGTGGAGGTTTTTCTTTTTCTTGGCTTGTAAGCCGGCGAGACTCGTCGGGGAAGCTGAGTTGGTGGCTCTATAAATTTCCTAAATAAATAATTACATTTTCGACTGTCGCTAAATGAAGGGGCGGTAAGTCGAGCCTTATTTTTTTGTGGGGTGGGGTTAGCCCTCAACCCATCCTTTTTTTCTTTCTTTGAAACTGTGGGTCCCCCCTCTCTTATCTGGGGCCATTCCCCCTTCTCTGCCCCCCCCTTCTCCCCAAACAATAAAAGGAAATGCACTCCTTTTATTCTGCCTCTAAACTCCGCTATCAATTTTTTAAAGCGAACCCTTGTTAGAAATTCACAAAGTTTCCCCTGGAGAATGAAATCCGTGGAACAAAACAAACTGGGCACATTAGGATGAGCAAGGCGAGAGGAAGGGAGAGAAAAGGAAGGTGTCGGGGGGGGGTCCCCCTCTTCCAAATTCGAGGTGGGGGGGAGAAAAGAGAGAGAGAGAGGGCTTTCTGAGCTGGCACCCCAAATTTTGCCGACGGGCCAAATTCCCACCTCCAAATTCCCGCCACTTCGGGTCTCTTAAAATAATAATAATAATAAAAATTTGTTCAAGTGCAATTGCAATTAAACAATTTTTTGGGGGGGGCTGTTTACTCACATGGCGTATTGAGAGGGGGGAACGTTGAAGGAAAGAGGGTGGGGAGGGCAGGAAGAGTTGAGAAAATTGGAACCCCTTCGATTTAAAATAAATATATGATGATGATTGTTAGTAGTGTTATCTTGAAAAATGGATATTTTCTCTCCAGTCCTTTTTTTTTTTTTAAATGTGGTCTTCGCCTGCAAGGAAGGAAACCCACCCACCCCCGCATCTCGTTTTATCTTGCTGGGGACGGGGCGGGGGGGGGGGGAAGATAGGTGAGAGGGTGTTGCTGGGCAGTCTGTACATGCTCAGAGGCCCCCTCGCTCTTCCAGTTTTGTGGGGAGGGGGTGTTTCTCTCTCTTTTTGCATTCCTCCCTAAAGTCCTCCGAGGTCAGTTTGGCTCAAGGAGGAAACCTTACCGAAAGGTGTGATTGAGGAGGGGGCTTTTGACCCTGAAGGAAAGGATCTGGGATTAAGAAGGGGAGGATCTTTGGTTGGGGAGGGGGATATATTTTCCGCGGGGGGGGGGAGGACCCTACAACCCCTCCAGAAGGAGTGAAAGAAGAGAAATAGGGTAGAAAGAGAAAAGGGAGGGGAGGTTAGGGTTTTCCTGCCTTAAGCAGGGGGTTGGGCTAGAAGACCTCAGAGGGCCCTTTCCAACTCTTATTATTCTAAATATGTGTTTTCTAAATACAGACTCCAGGCGACCAAGGTGAGGGTGGGGGGGGGGCAGGATAGAGGGCACGGTCGAAGATAGGACCCTCCCCACCCCTAGAAGGGCTGAAATTTTGGGGTGCAAAGTGGAGACCCTCACAGTTTGGGGTTCCGAGGAGAGAGAAGAGTAGGGGGCAGAGTCCTGGAAGGAGATTCCTGGGGGGGGGAAAGCAGACTCCCAGGGAATGTGAGGAGGGGGCTTCCCGATATGGAGACTCTCAGGGAATGTGAGAAGGGGGCTTCCCAATATGGAGAATCCCAGAGAATGTGAGGAGGGGGCTTCCCAATATGGAGACTCCCAATGGGAATTTGAGGAGGGGGCTTCCCGATATGGAGACTCCCAATGGGAATGTGAGGAGGGGGCTGCCCGATCTGGGGACTCCCAGGGAATGTGAGGAGGGGGCTGCCCGATCTGGAGAATCCCAGGGAATTTGAGGAGGGGGCTTCCCGATATGGAGACTCCCAATGGGAATGTGAGGAGGGGGCTGCTCGATCTGGGGACTCCCAGGGAATGTGAGGAGGGGGCTTCCCGATATGGAGAATCCCAGTGGGAATTTGAGGAGGGGGCTTCCCGATATGGAGACTCCCAATGGGAATGTGAGGAGGGGGCTGCCCGATCTGGGGACTCCCAGGGAATGTGAGGAGGGGGCTGCCCGATATGGAGAATCCCAGTGGAAATTTGAGGAGGGGGCTTCCCGATATGGAGACTCCCAATGGGAATGTGAGGAGGGGGCTGCCCGATCTGGGGACTCCCAGGGAATGTGAGGAGGGGGCTGCCCGATCTGGGGACTCCCAGGGAATGTGAGGAGGGGGCTGCCCGATATGGAGAATCCCAGTGGGAATTTGAGGAGGGGGCTTCCCGATATGGAGACTCCCAATGGGAATGTGAGGAGGGGGCTGCCCGATCTGGGGACTCCCAGGGAATGTGAGGAGGGGGATAAGCCAGGGTCGGGAGTGGGAAAAAAGTCTTGTCGCATTGCCAGACACTGGGGAGGGGGTGGGTGGGATAGTGTGTGTGGGGGTCATCGGTTGCTCTCTTCCCCCCTATCCCCCCCCATACCGCCCCCCCCAGCCGGAATTTTGGCTCAGGCACCTCTAGGTACTCCCCCTCCCCACCCGGCAGAAGAGGGGAGGGGAGGGGGGAGAGGAAAGGGAAAAGGAGGGGAGGGGGAGCGCGTAGTAGCCGAGCGAAGACGAGCGGAGGGAGGTGAGAGCTTCAGACGGGCAGCGCCGCATCCCTCCGTCGCCGCTCCTGCCGCGCTCCCTTCTTCCTCCTCCTCCTCTTTGCCCTTTTGCCGCCCCGCCGGCTCTCCCCACACACTTTCTTTCCCCTCCTTCCCCTTCCCTCCTCTTCTTCTTCTTCCTCCTCCATCCGGACCCAGGTAGGTCCCGTCCCCTTTCTCGGGAGAAAGTGGAGCCCACCCCTCAAAAAAAAGACGGGGTTTTATTTTGGGTGGGTGGGTGGGTTCCGTCCTGCTTCCCCCCCGCACATCTTCAGCCTCCTGGGTCGTTGAGGGGAGGGAGGCAATCTTGAGTTGGGGGGCAGAGAGAAAAAAAGGGGGGGGTGGGTGGGTCCCGTCCTCCCCCTCTCTCCCCCCTTCAGCTCCTGGGTCGTTTGCGGGGTGGGGGAAGGCAATCTTGAGTTGGGGGCAGAGAGAGTGAAAGAGAGAGAAAAAAGGGGGGTCCAAGAGACAGTAGGCGAATTTGGGGCGGTGGGGAAGAGTTCCTGCTTTTCTTCCTTTCCTCCCACTTTCTCCTTCCCCCCTTTCCCTCCCCCCTCTCCCCTCCACCAGCTGCAGGTGGGGCGCCCCTCTTCTCCGGCTTGTCTCGCCCCCCTCCCCATCTCTGTCTGGTGGGGGGGGAAAGCAAATTGGATGGATAGGAAGGGGAGGGAGAAGCAGGGGGTCCTCTCCCCCTCTCCCACAAAACCCCCTGCCCTCCTCCACTCGTCCAGCTTCATTCTTCCCCCTTTTCCCTCCCCTCCCTCCACCAGCTGCAGGTGGGGCGCCCCCCCCTCCCCATCTATGTCTAGGGGAGAAGGAAGGGGGCTCCAAGTTGGATAAAGGAGAGGAAGGGGATGGGGAGCAGGGGGTCCTCTCCCCCCCCAAAAAAAAGCCCCTTGCCCTCCTCCACCCGCTCAGCTTTTTCCTTCCTTCCTTTCCAAGTCCGTAGAGAATTTGGTTCTGGCGGGATTCCCCTCCGGGCTGGGGGGGAGGAAGGGGATGGAGGGGATTTGGGGGAAGGGGGGGCTCTTTCTCCCCCACTCCCCCCCACCACCAGTTATAGGGTCTCCCCCCCACAGCCCCCCAACCCCTCCAGGCTTGCCCGCTTGCGAAGCCCCTGATTAAGGATTTCAAGCACGGAGCTCCGGATTGTAAATCTACCCCGGGAGTCTTCTAAGACTGCAGCGCGGGGGAGGAGGCGGGTGGGGAGGGAGGGGGGGCTCAGGGAGGGAGGAGGAGGAGGGGGTTGGGGAGAGACACCCCCCCACTTGCCCCAGCGGGCGGGGAAGGGTCAGCAGGGGTCTCCCCATCCCTTCCCCTGGCCTCCCCCCCCCATCCTCCAGCCCAGCAGCGTCCCCGAAGGGAGGCTGGGCGAGACAGAGGCGGGCAGGCAGTCAGAGAGGGAGGGAGGGAGGGAGGGAGGGAGCGCGGCTGGGTCACGTTGCTGGCGGGTCTCTGGCAGACCCCCTTCCTCCCAAGACCTCCCCCTCCTCCATTTGCGGGAGAGAGACCCCTCTGGCCCCCCAACCCAGGTCTATAGCCCCTTCTTCTCCCCAACCTAGATCTATAGCCCCTTCTGCCCCCAACCCAGACCTACAGCCCCTCCTCCCCCAATCCAGATCTATAGCCCCATTGCCCCCAACTTAGGTCTATAGCCCCTCTGGCCCCCAACCCAAGTCTATAGCCCTACTGCCCCCAACCTAGGTCTATAGCCCCTCTGGACCCCAACCCAGATCTATAGCCCCTTCTTCTCCCCAACCTACATCTATAGCCCCTCTGGCCCCCAATCCAGATCTATAGCCCCTCTGGACCCCCAATCCAGACCTATAGCCCCTTCTGTCCCCCAACCTAGGTCTATAGTCCCTCCTCCCCCAATCCAGATCTATATCCCCACTGCCCCCAATCTAGGTCTATAGCCCCTCTGGACCCCCAATCCAGATCTATAGCCCCTCTGCCCGCCCCAACCCAAGTCTATAGCCCCCTTTACTCTTTTCTCAACATCTTTTCTAACCCTCCCTCCCAATAACCAACCCCCTCTTTCTGGGGTGCATCCCGACCTCCCGGCGCCCCATCCTCACCAATCTAACTCTGGTTACCTCCTCCTTACCCTCTTACCCTCTCTTTCCCCCCCCCATGGCCCGCTCAGCCTGCTTTGAGCCCCTCCGTGGGGATTTTTCTTTTGGGGAGGGGCCGCCGGCTCTTGGTGGGGGACACAACCTCCTCTCCCCTCCTCCCACCGAGACTGGCCTGTCGCACCCTGCCTGCAATCAAGGCAGCCCCCTTCCCTTCCCTATGCCAGCCCCCATTGGGAAATCATTCACCCCCAATGGGGTAGAAGAGAGAAGGATCAGCCAGAAGGGCTAATCTCCACCCCTCTCAAAAAAAAATCTGTTGCTTTCACACAAGTCCATTAAACAGCCCCTCCTCATCAATTCCCCCTTTCCTCCCCCTCACTTGAACATCAGGATGATGGGGGTAGAACCAGGAGAGTACAGTCTGCCCCCTGCCCAAAAAATGCCCCTTTCAGCCTCAGCAG
Source organism: Ahaetulla prasina (assembly GCF_028640845.1). NCBI lineage: Eukaryota > Metazoa > Chordata > Lepidosauria > Squamata > Colubridae > Ahaetulla > Ahaetulla prasina. Next base: position 5,897,443 of record NC_080542.1, read on the forward strand.
CCCAGACCAACACACAACTCCATCAAACAGCCCCCTCCTCATTTATCCCTCTGGGATGGCCAGCTTTCCCCCTTTCTTTCTCTCCCCCAAGGAAAACTGCCCACTTCTTCGCGCCCTCCGACGCCCCCCCCCTCTTCCCCTTCCACCCCACCCCACACGGGTTCTTCCAGAGTCAATTTTCTGATAAGATATATTGAGTTTTGTTCTCTTGAGTTGTTATTATTATTATTATTATTTTTTCACACCCCGATCTGCGTCGGGGAATAACTTAATCCTAAACAATCCGCTTAGATTTGGGCAAAAGCTTCCGGAGAAAGCAGAAAGCCGCCAGGCAGAGAGGAAAAGCGGGGGGGGGGGGGGAGGGGGGAAAGAAAGAAAAAGGGGGAAAAAAAACCCAAGGAATTCGTAATTAAAACAAACAAGACTAGCGGAAGGTTTTTTTAAAAAAAGGTAATATTTGGAAATAAATCGGGGTGCCCCGATTCGTGTGCCCGGAGGAGACCCAGGGGCTGATGGTGGTGGAGAGGCCGTGCCAAAAAATCTGTTGATGGAGAGAAAGGAAATTGGCAGCTAGCAAACAAAACATCAGAACGGCTCTTTTGAGTGCTGGGGGGGGAGGGGGGGAGCAGATAAATAAAATGAAGGAGGGAGGGAGAAATTAGAAGAATTTGGGCCTGGGGTTTCTTGGTCCGGGCTGAAATAAATGAAATAAAATAATCTATCGCTCGCTCTCGCTCTCCCATCTTTTGACTTCCAGGTGGCAAAAAGCTTTACTTAGCAAGGTTTTTTTGGGGGAGGGGGCTATCGCTGGGGGGGTCAGGACCCCTTTGCTGGTGGAAATGGGAAGGGAGGGTCGCAATATGGAGAGAGAGAGAGAGAGAGGCCATGTCAAAATGTGTTTTAATTGAGGTGGTGAGTTAAGAGGGAGAAGCCAGGAAAAAGAAATAATAAAGGAGTTTCAACCATCCCAGGACTTCAAACAGACTAACAAGTCCCTTTAACCAAACATCTTCTAAAGATTGACTGGGCCTGTAGTAAAGGAAATGGAAAGAGGGAGGGAGGGAGGAAAAGAGGGAAGGAAGGAAGGAGGAAAAGGATGGAAGTAAAGAAGGATGGGAGAAGGGAAAGGAGAGAAGGAACAGAAGGAAGGGGAAGAGAGAAAAGCAGAAAGCGAGGAAATGGAAGGAGAGGGAAGGAAGGAAGGAAAGAAAGGATGGAAGAAAAGAAGGATGGAAGAAGGGAAAGGAGAGAAGGAACGGAAGGGGAAGAGGAAGAGAAAAAAGCAGGAAAGCAGAAAGCGAGGAAGGAAAGAAGGATGGATGGATGGATGGAAGGAAGGAAGGAAGGAAGGAAGGAAGGGGAAGACGAATGGGAAGGGAGAAAAATAGAAAGGGAAGGGAAGGAAGGAGAAAAAGGATGGAAGAAAAGGATGGAAGAAGGGAAAGGAGAGAAAACAGAAGGAAGAGGAAGAGAGAAAAGCAGAAAGCGAGGAAATGGAAGGAGAGGGAAGGAAGGAAGGAGAAAAAGGATGGAAGAAAAGAAGGATGGAAGAAGGGAAAGGAGGGAAGGAACGGAAGGAAGAGGAAGAGAGAAAAGCAGAAAGCGAGGAAATGGAAGGAGAGGGAAGGAAGGAAGGAGAAAAAGGATGAAGTAAAGAAGGATAGAAGAAGGGAAAAGAGGGAAGGAACAGAAGGAAGGGGAAGAGGAAGAGAAAAGCATAAAGCAAGGGAAGGGAAGAAAGGAAGGAAGGAAGAAAAATAGAAAAAGGAGAAGGAAGGAAGGAAGGAAAAAAGAAAGGGAGAAAAGCAGAAAGGAAAAGGAAGGCAGGAAAGAAGGAAAGATGGAAGAAGGAAAGAGAGACAAGGAACAGAAGGAAGGGGAAGAGAAAGGGAGAAAATCCGGAAGGGAAGAGAAGGAGAAGGAAGGAAGGAAGGGGAATGGAGAAAAGCAGAAAGGAAAAAGGAAAATAGAGAGGGAAGAAAGAAGGAAGGGGGAAAAAAAAGAAAGGAAGAAAGTTTTACCTCAGGTTCCCTCCCTCCAATCCAGTCTCAAAGCCCCTGTTATTTATCTACTGTGGGAAGGAAAAAAAGAAAAAAAAAGACCTTTTTCATCAAAAGCAGCATTTATTTCTTAAAACGGATTCGCGATTACTCTTTGAGCATCGGCACGTAAAAAGCCTTCCGCCCAAGCAGAGTCTCTTTCCTTAAAAAGCTAAATAAAATAATTGGCTACTCCCAGGCTGTGATGTCCTTTCCTCCCGACAAAAGAAAAAAAAACACCAAAAAAACCACACATACACACAATCTTTTATAGTTCTGGCAGATTAAAGCCTTCGGATTGTAGCTGAGACCAAAAGAGAGAGAGATTTAAAAAGAAAAAAAAGAAGAAAAAATTGGAACTCCCGGCCAGATAACAATCCCTCAGGGTTTCCCCCGCTTTCAAAAGAAAATTAAAAAAAATAAAATCAAAATATAGAGCGTGGAGCCAGTGCCCTCTCTCAGTTGCCAACAGCACTAGAAAAGCAAATAACGAAGGGGGGAAATAAGAAAGAAAGAAAGAAAAAATCAAACGCAGGAGTTTCCCAAAAAAAAAAGAAAGAAAAAAGGCAGCGGGGGCTGCCCTCCGAAACTCCCAGAGAGATTTTACTCTCAAATTAATTTTCTCCATTATACAGCAGCGTCAAGACGAGGAGAGAAAACAAATCATTAGATTTTTTTTTTTAAAAAAACAACCACCTAAAAATAAAATAAATAATCAGGTGCGAATTAAAAAAGGTGGGTGGGTGCTTCTGCCCTCCAGAAATCTCCCGGAGAGATTTATCCTCAAATTAATTTTCTCGGTTATAACCGTCATGGTCCAAGGTGCGTCTCTCTCTCTCTCTCTCTCTCTGGCAAAAAGGGAGAAAAATATTCCTTCAGGCACAGAAATCTTTTTAAGTCCCCGTAGAAGCGGCTTCTAAACCACTTTTTCTTTTTCTTTTCTGTTCTTATTACTTTTCTTTTACTTATTTTTCTTTTATTATTTTATCGATTACTCACCGTAGAGGGGTGGGGGGGCTTCGAACCACTCGATCTTATTATTTTATTTTACTTTATTTCGTTTTAGGCCTGACGGAGGGGGGGCTCTGTGGCTAAGACGCCGAGCTTGTCGATCAGAAAGGTTGGCAGTTCGGCGGTTCGAATCCCTAGTCCAAATCTCCTGTATGAGGAGGGGGGGTTGGACTAGATGACCTCTGAGGTCCCTTCCAACTCTGTCACTGTTTATTTTACTTTTTTATTTTATTTTATTACTAATTGGGGGCTAATTACTAATTGAGAGGGGGCTTCTAACCTCTTTTTATTTTTATTTTATTTTACTTTTTATTTTACTTCATTTTTTAAATTTAATTTATTATTACTTTACTTTACTTAGTTTACATCGTTCCCCGTGCTGGCTGAGGAATTCTGGGGGTTGAAGTCCACAAGTCATAATAGAATAGAATAGAATAGAATTTTTATTGGCCAAGTGTGATTGGACACACAAGGAGTTTGTCTTGGTGCATATATGCTCTCAGTGTACATAAAAGAAAAGATATGTTCATCAAGGGCCATTAAGTCATAAAGGGGCCATCATTCCCCATGCCAGCTGAGGAATTCTGGGAGTTGAAGTCCACAAGTCATAAAGGGGCCATCGTTCCCCATGCCGGCTGAGGAATTCTGGGAGTTGAAGTCCACAAGTCATAAAGGGGCCATCGTTCCCCATGCCGGCTGAGGAATTCTGGGAGTTGAAGTCCACAAGTTATAAAGGGGCCATCTTTCCCCATGCCGGCTGAGGAATTCTGGGAGTTGAAGTCTATAAGTCATAAAGGGGCCATCGTTCCCCATGCCGGCTGAGGAATTCTGGGAGTTGAAGTCCACAAGTCATAAAGGGGCCATCGTTCCCCATGCCGGCTGAGGAATTCTGGGAGTTGAAGTCCACAAGTCATAAAGGGGCCATCTTTCCCCATGCTGGCTGAGGAATTATGGAAGTTGAAATCCACAAGTCATAAAAGGGCCATTAAGTCATAAAGGGGCCATCATTCCCCATGCCAGCTGAGGAATTCTGGGAGTTGAAGTCCACAAGTCATAAAGGGGCCATCGTTCCCCATGCCGGCTGAGGAATTCTGGGAGTTGAAGTCCACAAGTCATAAAGGGGCCATCGTTCCCCATGCCGGCTGAGGAATTCTGGGAGTTGAAGTCCACAAGTCATAAAGGGCCCATCATTCCCAATCTATGGGTTAGAAGTTATGGCTTCCCCTCCATCCTCTGTTTCCCGTGGCTGATTCTAATCTGAGTTAGTGGCCTGCCAGGGGTTATTAAAGGCTGCATTAATTCGGATTAAAGGCCCAGGCCAACAAAGAAATCTTGTGGGGGTCTTTGCGTGTTGCCATGTACATTGTCACTAATTTGGATTTAATTCATGCGTCCGCTTTCCCCATAAGGGAGGATTTGACCCTTGGAAGCAGACCAAAGGAAAAAAAATATACAACCACTCGTTTAGTGACCGTTCAAAGTACAACGCCACTGGGGAAAAAGTGACTGTTAGGACCGATTTTTACACTTAACGACTGTGGCAGTTTATCCGTCATCACGTGTTCCAAATTTGGACCCCATTGTCCTGGGGGGTGGGTGGGTCACGCGATCCCCTTTTGCAACCTTCTGACAAGCAAAATCAATGGGGAAGCCCGATTCACTTAACAACCGTGTGACTCACTTAACGACTTGCCGGGGGTTGTTCCCTTCAAGGCTGTCAAAAGGGAGCAAAATTCATTGAACAACTGTCTCGCTTAGCAACAGAAGTGTTGGGCTCAATTGCGGTCGTAATGCGAGGAATACCTGTGGCGGTAGGGTTTCGCTTATTCTTACCACTGGTTCGCCCCGCCCGCGCGCGCCTTCTATGCATGCGCCCGGCCTTCCGCGCATGTGCTTTGCTCATGCTTGCCTTCCGCGCATATAACTGGCCTCAAAAACGTGGCTAAATAAGACGGCATTACAGTCGCCGCAACCAGTTCGACCGAACCGGCTGAATACCAATCTGAATACCTGTATTCGGGAAAAATATTTTCATACGAAACCTGGTGATTCAACAGTTGGCTTCTGAAGTTCCATGTTAGTTCTTAATTCTCCGAGATACATTCCCAGGGATTTGCAGGCAGATCATGGGGCAGGTAGTTCCCCAGGAATGGGATCTACCTCCTCTAAGCTTTCACTGAAGTTTCTTTCCCGCCATTTTGGAAAGTCCCCCGTTTCTCCAGAACTTCCTCAGTTTTCCAGCCTTGAATCTCTCTGATCTTAAAAGCAGTTTCTTGTAATTGAAACGGGGTTATTTTTATCTGCAGATTAACTCAACCCGTCTTCCTTCTAGCGTAAGTTTCTCATCCTTTGGCAATTTGAAGATGAGCGGACTTCAACTCCCAGAATTCCTATCCTGGCTGGGGAATTCTGGGAGTTGAAGTCCACCCATCGTCCAGCCGCCAAGATTTAGAAACACTGCTCTGGATATCTGGGTTTTCAACTCATCCATTGACCAGTTAAAATTTTGTTAACACTGCGCGGACTAACTCCCAGAATTCTGTGTGGCTGGGGAATTCTGGGAATTGAAGTCCACCCGTCTTAAACTTGCAACCTCTTAAAATTAAAATGGCAAAATTTCTGGGAATTGAAATCCACCTGTCTTCAACTTGCAACCTCTTAAAATTAAAATGGCAAAATTTCTGGGAATTGAAACCCACCCGTCTTCAACTTGCAACTTCTTAACATTAAAATGGCAAAATTTCTGGGAATTGAAGTCCACCCGTCTTAAACTTACAATCTCTTAAAATTAAAATGGAAAAATTTCTGGGAATTGAAACCCACCCATCTTCAACTTGCAACCTCTTAAAATTAAAATGGTAAAATTTCTGGGAATTGAAACCCACCCGCCTTGAACTTGCAACCTCTTGCAAGCTCCCGTTGCAAGTCGAGGACTAGCTGTCCTTCACAATCCAGTGCCCAAATGAGGTGCCTCTGAGCCCGCGCAGAGTGCATTCTCTCCTCACCCAAGTGCCTGGCTTGGCACCAGCCCCCCTCCCCAAAAAAAGGCTGGTGCCAATCCAGGCACTTGGGTGAGGAAAATACACTCTGCACAGACTCAGAGGCACTTTATTTGGGGTGCAAAGAATGGCACCAGCCCCCCCCCAAAAAAAGGCTGGTGCCAAGCCAGGCACTTGGGTGAGGAGAATGCACCCTGAGTAGGCCCAGAGGTACTTCATTCGGGGTACAAAGAATGGTTTTTGGGGTGCAGGAGAGGGGGGGGGCCTCAATGATTTTGAGGGATGGGCAGCCAGGGAGAGAAAGGGGTCCAAAAGAGAAAGTTTCTCTCCCCCCTCCCGTTTTTTGTTTTCTTTTTTTCTTTTTCCCTGCTGTTTATCTTCCTTCGGGATCGATAGAAGGGAAGGCAAGCGAGGGACTCCGCCGTCGCCCAGAATGAATGGCGGTGATTACGAGCCGCTTGCCCGAGAGGCCAGGCAGGAGGGGGGGGAGGACCAGGAGTGGGGGAAGGAGGGAGGGAGGGAGGGGGAGACCCTGGCACTTCCCTGCCAAGGCTGAAGGGGCAGAGAAGTGGGGGTGGGCAGCCAAGGGGGTCCAGAGGGAGCGCTAGCAAGGAAGAGGGGAGGGGAGAGAGGCAAGCCAAGGGGCAAGGGGAGAGGCAGGGGGAGGGGATAGGAGGGAAGGGAGGGGGCAAGGAAAAGGAAGGAAGGTGAAAGGGAGAAGGGAGGGAGGAAAGAAAAGGGAGGGAGGGAGGAAAAGGAAGAAAAGAAGGAAGGGGAAAGGGAGAAGGGAGGAAGGGAGGAAAAGGGAGAGAGGGAGGAAAAGGAAGAAAGGAAGGAAGGAAAGGGAGAAGGGAGGAAGGGAGGAAAAGGAGAGAGGGAGGAAAAGGAAGGAAGGAAGGAAGGAAAGGGAGAAGGGAGGAAAAGGAAGGAAGGTGAAAGGAAGGAAGGGAGGAAGGAAAAGGGAGGGAGGGAGGAAAAGGAAGGAAGGAAAGAAGATGAAAGGGAGAAGGGAGGGAGAAAAGGAAGGAAGGTGAAAGGGAGAAGGGAGGGAGGGAGGAAAAGGAAGGAAGGTGAAAGGGAGAAAGGAGGGCAGAAAAGGGAGAAAGGAAAAGGAAGGAAAGAAGGTAAAAGAAAAAAGGGAGGGAGGAAAAGGAAGGAAGGTGAAAGGGAGAAGGGAGGGAGGGACGAAAAGGAAGGAAGGAAGGTGAAAGGGGGGAGGGAGGGAGGAAAAGGAAGGAAGGAAGGAAAAGGAAGGAAGGTGAAAAGGAGAAGGGAGGGAGAAAAGGAAGGGAGAAAAAGGAAGAGAGGAAGGTGCAAGGGAGGGAAGGAGGGAGGAAGGAAAAGGGAGGGAGGAAAAGGAAGGAAAGGAGGTGAAAAGAAGAAGAGAAGGAAGGAAGGAAAAGACGGGAAGGGAGGGTGGAAAAAAGAGAAGAAGGAGATGGAAGTGGAAAGGGAGAGAGCTTTGCACTGCTTAGAAGAGCCAGCCAGGTGGCAGCACTTAACCAACCTCCAATAATCTCAACCGCCTCAGCAAAGCTGGATTTCTGGTTGAGTTCTTGGATGGGAGACCACTAGGAGAGTTCAAGATTGTAGGATAGTCTGCGAAATCAAAGTATTGTTCCCAAAAAAAAAAAGACATTCGCCAACCTTCTTGCCGTTAAAACCAAAGAAACAACAGGAAAGTGTCAATGAATTCGACAGGAACTAAACTTGATTCAAAAGGGGCGTTGAGAACCCTTAATCGCAGGGTGCACAGCAATCTTAATCCCAGTTTTCCGGGGATGAAGGGGAATTCTGGGAAATGGAAGTCCACCCATCTTAAAGGTGCCCCGGTTGAGAAACACGGCTTTCTTAAGGCAAACCAAATCCTTACATTCTCACGAGACGGCAAACAAAGCCCAGATACCCAGCTCACATAATCTCAGTCTAACACAGGGGTGAAATTCTACCAGTTCAGCCCGGTTCACCCGAACCGGGAGTAAAAAATGTAGGGAAAAAAAACTTCTGACGATCAGCTGAGCGACGTGCGATCATTGGAAACTTTTTTTTATTTTATTTTTTAGGCATTTTTTTTACTACCGGTTTTCTGGAACCGGTAGTAAAAAAAAAAAAGGCTTTAAAAAAAGTTTTAAAAAAGGCTCCGATGATCACAGCTGTGGCACACGATCGTCGGAGCCTTTTTTTCAACCTTTTAAAACATTTTTTTACTACCTATTTGCCCGAATAGATAGCAAAAAAATGCATTTACATTTTTTTTTTTAAAAAGGCTCCAACGGTCACAGCAGTGGCGTGCGATTGTCGGAACCTTTTTTTTAAAAACTTTTTTAAAGCATTTTTTTAAACTACCCATTCGCCCAAATAGATAGCAAAAAAATGCATTTAAAAATGTTTTAAAAAGGCTCCAATGATCACAGCTGTGGCGCGTGATTGTCAGAACCTTTTTTTTTTTTTTTTGCTTTTTTAAAGCAGTTTTTTTATGATCTATTCGCCCGAAGAGGTAGTAAAAAAATGCTTTAAAAAAGTTTTTTTAAAAACTCGTATTTGGTGCATGGTGTGCAATGCACATGCACAGCGCATATTTGGCCTGCAGAGTGCATGCGCAGCCACTAAACTGGTGGTAAACCGGTTCGGATTTCACCACTGGTCTTAACATAGTGTGAACCCGGCTGCTCGGCTAGAAACAAACCGACATTCCCTGCTTAATCCCTCCGAGAGCTTTTCTTTTCTTGCGAACCAGATCAGAGCTAGGCAATATGGCTTTCCGTCTTTTCCAGACGAAAAGACGGTTCCAGTTTCAATCCGATTTGATGCGTGACACATTCGGGTCTTTTCCCATGTAAGGTTGAGAGTATCTTGGCGACGTTTCGACGAGGTCTCACTCATCATCTTCAGGCTGGTGCTTTCGGCTTCGTGCTTGTGCAAGCAAAGCGTGGTCGGAGCTGCCATCTCTCTATAAATACTGGTGGGGAGGTGGGGAGTGTGGCTGTAAGCGGGTTGGTTGGCTGTGTGGCTGCATCTTGATTGGTAGATGGAGCGGGTGTTTGCAGATTAGTCGGCTGTTTTGAAGCATCCTGTGTGGGTGTGGTCCTAGTTGTCTGCCCATTAGTCTTCTGTGTTGTAACAACCTGGTTAATGGGCTTCCTGGAAACATCCTGAGTTCTGGGAATGTGACCTCCTGTAGTGGTAATGGGCTTCCTGGAAATCTCCTGAGTTCTGGGAATGTGACCACCTGAGTCTTGTGCTGTAACATCCTGGGTGGTGGGTTGTGTTGTAACGTCCTGAGCTTTGGTGTTGTGGCCTCTGGACACTCCCCACCTCCCCACCAGTATTTATAGAGAGATGGCAGCTCCGACCACGCTTTGCTTGCACAAGCACGAAGCCGAAAGAACCAGCCTGAAGATGATGAGTGAGACCTTGTCGAAACGTCGCCAAGATACTCTCAACCTTACACGGGAAAAGACCCGAATATGCCAAGACCTACATACCTACACCCGTGAAAACCTACGAATACACACACACATATATATATATTTTCTGAGGTTTTCACGAGTGTTTGTACGTGTGTGTGTGTGTGTGTGTGTGTGTGTGTGTGTGTGTATGTAGGTCTTTGGTTATTTGGGTTTTCTCCTGCGTAAAATTGGAAGTCGCCAAGACACTTCCAATTTTACGGGGGAGAAAACCCGAATAACCAAAGAGCTACATACAAACACCCGCGAAAACCTCAGAAAACATATATATATATGGTATAAAAGCTGCTGCTTCAGCCAGCCAGCCAGCTGTTATCCAACCCGCAGGATTGCCAAGTATCCTCAAAAACAGTTGCGGGACTCGTAAATCATTGCCGGAGGCTCTTTTGCAAGACTTTCAATCCAGGTGAATCAGGATCCAAGCTACAAAGCTCACGGGCTCCTTGCAATGGTTCCCCAGGGGGTGCGATTTGGGAGGGGTGTGTGATGGGGGCTGTTTTCTCCCCGATTTGCGATTCTCTTTGCAGGGGTCTCCTTTGTTTCGAACAGGCCTCTGGCGGTTGCAGCCCCCCCCACCCCTCTCTTTGCGTCCATCGATCCATCCATCACTTTATATTTTTTTCCCTCCCTCCTTTCTTGTCTGCAGGACAGCTGGGCGAAGAGTGTGGGAGGGGTAGGGTGGAAACCTGACATGAATGCACAGGCAGGCAAGGAGGATGGGAGAAAGTGAGGATGGGTTGAGGGGTGGGTGGGTTTGCAAGGTGGGGAAGGGGGCGGCAAGAGAGACGGACATCCCGGCCCGGAGGGAGAGATAAATAATCCTGACAGATGGATGGATAGGCAGGTGGGCAGCTCCGATGAATAGCGAAGGGGCCCTCGGTGGAACAGGCGGGTGATGGACAGGTGCACAAAACGGAGGGGGGGCACCCCCCCAGAGGTTTCTGTGGGCGTTGAAAGGGAAAAAGAGGGATGTGTATGCACGCAGGGTCGGGAGGGTGAGGAAGAGGAAGAGAAGGAGAAAAAAGAAAAAAACAAAGTTCAGAGAGGCTTGGATTAAGATCCGTGGAAGGTCAGAAGCTGGGTGTGTGTGTGTGGAGGTGGGGTTCAGGATTCAGGCCAGCTGGGGAGGGTTGCGAGGCAGCAGGGCCTCAATGAGGACTGGTGGCTTTGCGCTCTGGCGGCTTACATTGAGCTTTGGAAAGGAGGCAGAATTAGGGGGCTTCTAATGGCAGATTGGTACACGGTGGGCTCAGGGGCTAAGACGCTGAGCTTGTCGATCGAAAGGGTGGCAGTTCAGCGGTTCGAATCCCGAGTGCCGCATAACGGGAGTGAGCTCCCATGACTTTTCCCAGCTTCTGCCAACCTAGCAGTTCAAAAGCAGGTAAAAAAATGCAAGTTGAAAAAATAGGGACTACCTTTGGTGGGAAGGGAACAGCATTCCGTGCGCTTTTGGCGTTGAGTCATGCCGGCCACATGACCACGGAGACGTCTTCGGACAGCGCTGGCTCTTCGGGTTTGAAACAGAGATGAGCAGCGCCCCCTAGAGTCGGGAACGACTAGCACTAGAAACCTTTACCTTTTTAATGGGATGGTAAGGATAGGGAATCCTGAGTTCACCGAACTAGCGATGCCCTCAAATATAATAAGATGTATGGACTTCAGCTCCCAGAATTCCCCCCCTCCCCTGTCAGCATGCTGAGGGGGGGGGTCTGTGCTTGGCTGGAGCATTCTGGGAGTTGAAGTCCACCCCGCTTGAAATCGCTGAGGTGGTGGAGGAAGGTTGGTCTCTCTCATGGCTTAATTCGTTGGGGCCGCGTCACACGATGGTTTCAAGGCGGGCTTGACTGCTTGCGGCGCAGAATATCGGCAGGCATCGGACGGAGGCTTAGGGTTGGGTTCTTTCCAAGCCCTCAGCCAGGGATTTATATATGGATTAAATTGGCATTTCAAATGCAGTCAAATCACATCACTCCCCCATCCCCTGGTCCAGTAATTCTGATATTCAGCCATTATACCTATCTATTTTGATTACAATGAGATTTGATCTGTTCCAGGCTGATGTGGGTGGCTGTCTGTCTATCATCATCTGCATCCATCCATCTATTGTATCTATCGCTATATCCAGTGGTGGGATTCACATAATTTAACAACCGATTCTCTGCTCTAATGATTTCTTCCAACAACCAGTTTTCCAAACTGCTCAGAAAGTTAACAACCGGTTCTCCCGAAGTGGTGCGAACTGCCTGAATCCCACCACTGGCTATATCTATCTATCTATCTATCTATCTATCTATCTATCTATCTATCTATCTATCTATCTTATATCTTCGTCCATGCATCTATCCCTCTATCCATTCTCTTTCTCTCTCCATTCTCTGTCTCTCTCTATATATATCTTTCCATCCCTCCACATCCACATATCCATCCATCCATCCATCCATCCATCTTATTTATCTGTGTATCATCTATCTATATCACCTGTCTATCTATATCTATCTTCATCCATTCTTTTTCTTTCTTTCTCATTCTATACAGTATCCATCCATCCATCCATCCATTCATCCATCCAGTCTATCATCATCCATTTTCTCTCTCTTTCTCTCTATATACAGTATGTATATCTCCATCTATCCATCATCCACATATCCATCCATCCATCCATCCATCCATCCATCCATCCATCCATCCATCCATCCATCCATCCTATTTATCTGTGTATCGTCTATCTATATCACCAGTCTATCTATATCTATCTTCATCCATTCTTTCTTTTTCATTCTATACAGTATCCATCCATCCATCCATCTATCCATCCATCCAGTCTATCATCTATCTTCATCCATTTTTTCTGTCTGTTTCTCTCTATATACAGTACATATATCTCCATCCATCCATCATCCCCATATCCATCCATCCATCCATCCATCCATCCATCCATCCATCCATCCTATTTATCTGTGTATCGTCTATCTAATCACCTGTCTGTCAATCTATATCTACCTTCATCCATGCTTTTTCTTTCTTTCTCATTCTATACAGTATCCATCCATCCAATCATCCAGTCTATCATCTATCTTCATCCATTTTTTCTGTCTCTTTCTCTCTCTATATAGTATGTATATCTCCATCCATCCATCCATTATCCGTCCGTCCATCTGTCCATCCTTCCGTCCTTCTCATTCCCTCCCTCCCTCCCTCCCAGTCTGTCTGTCTGTCTGTTTTATCTGTCATCTATCATCTATCTGTCACCGTTCTATTTTTCTGTTGGGCATCCAGAACCTTGCTGGATGCTAATCCAGAACCAAAGGCTCTTGGTTGCAACCTTTCGAGAGAGAGAGAGAGAGAAAGAGCAGGGGCCTCCCCCGGAGTCATCATTTGGAAAAGAAACACAGGGAAAATATTTCAGGGATCCATCTGGCTAGAGGAGAGCCAACTTCTGGGAAAATCAGTCTGGCTGGAAATGACCTCATCAGGACCCCTCAATTTCGGGAGAAGCAGCTGAGTCCCATGGTTGCAGGAGGAGAGGGGTTCAGGTGTCAATTCAGGAACACATTTGCCGAGAGAGACACACTCGGCGCTGCTGATGTGATATTGTGGTTCATGCTAACCACAGGCACTCCAAAGATGTTTTTAATGGTCGCGTCCGTTTGCAAACGCAAATATTGAATTCGGTTGAAAATTTTAGAGGGCTGCCCAGCTCAGGCGTCTTACAGAAATAAAACCCTAATAAAATCCCCACCTCATCGGGGACAACAAACAAGCCAGCATCTTGGTTTGGGCCAGTGGTGGGATTCAAATAATTTAACAACTGGTTCTCTGCCCTAATGACCAGCTGGGTAGGCGTGGCTCAGTGGTCATGTGACCGTGTGGGCGTAGCCAACTCAACGTCACTCACGTCGATGGGCGCTTCGCTTTAGCTGTTACAATGTACTAAGGGTTAACCAGAGAGGCCGTTTCTGTAAGCAGGGCAATAAAGATTAGGCTAGAAACACCACCAGAATGTTCCTTCCTGCCTTCCTTACAGGATTAGCCCTGTAAAGTGGAAAAAAACTAAATAAGATTTCTTCCAACAATTGGTTCTCTGAACTGCTTAGAAAGTTAACAACCGGTTCTCCCAAATAGGTGCGAACTGGCTGAATCTCACCATTGGTTTGGGCCCCATTACCATTTAGGGTCTCCAGGTCCACGGGCAAAAACCACGTCTTTCAGGCCGTTCGAAAGAGTACCAAGATGGGGAAGGCGGGGTCACAGTGGTGGGATTCAGCCGGTTTGCATCACTTCAGGAGAACCGGTTGTTAACTTTCTGAGCAGTTTGGTGAACTGGTTGTTGGAAGAAATCATTAGGGCAGAGAACCGGTTGTTAAATTATTTGAATCCCACAACTGGGGGCAAGGGTCCGTCTTATTTCTGCAAGGTTGATGCTCTTTGGGGAGGGAGCCACCACAGAGAAGGCCCTCCTCCTCGGTCCCGCTGAAGCAGGCCTCTCCAAACCTGGCAATTTTTTGCGGACTTTGATGCCTTGAAGTCCGCGATTCTTAAAGTTGCCGAGACCCCTGCCCGAGATAAGGGACTTCCTTATCGAGGAGGACCCAAAACGTCCAGTGGTGGGGATTCAAATAACTTAACAACTGGTTCGCTCAGGGTCAGATTGGCTGTCGCGGAAGGTGTGGCCCATCCCCGTCCTCCAGTTCTGCCGCACATGTGGGACGAGTTTCCCGCGACAGCCAAACTGACCCCAGGTGAACTGGTTGTTAAATTACACATACATAACCATGATCAAAGTGGATCCTGGGCGCTGCGCTGCAACGAGGGAAGGAGGAGGAGCATGGAGAAAAAAAGGGGAGGCGGCCTTATCCTTCCCGCGTGCTGGCTGCTCCGTTGCCCGTTTCTCCATTGCAGCGCAGCACCCAGGATCCACTTTGATAGCTGGGTGGGTGGGTAATTTAACAACCGGTTCTCCCGAACTGGTGCGAACCAGCTGAATCCCACCACTGATAACGTTCCTTGCTTCCTTGGTCAAGTGTTGGGCCTCTGGTGGCTCAACAAACTAAGCAGTCTGTTATTAACACAGCTGCTTGCAATTACAAGTAAACCGCCCTGAGTCTTCGGAGAAGGGCGGGATATAAATGTAAATTTAAAAAAAAAAAAAGGTTGACTCAGCCTTCCATCCTTTATAAGGTAGGTAAAATGAGGACCCAGATTGTTGGGGGGGCAATAAAAGTTGACTTTGTATATAATATACAAATGGATGAAGACTATTGCTTAACACAATGTAAGCTGCCCTGAGTCTTCGGAGAAGGGCGGGATATAAATTCAAATTAAAAAAAAAAGTGGGTCATCAATTAAAGACAGTTAAATCTGACCGCAAGACATGTATGGCTGGAGACATGCAAACCCAAAGATGCCCAGATGTTCCGCCGGTGTGTTCTTCCGAGGATTGATCATGTGTTGGGAGCCATGTTTGATCTCCAATCTTCTTCCTTGTGCCCAGATCTTCCACCGCCACCCCAGATGGGGTAACCGATCCTCATGGGCCATGCAGAAGAACTGAACGTCCTGTTGCGAGAAGACTGAACCTGAGGGACGAGCCATGGTCAGCTTCCTGCAGCTTCTCCTTGCTTGGCTGGGAGGGTGTGGTTGCGCCGGCCGTCTGGTGCCCCCCAACCAGGGAGCCAAGACCGGATCCTTCCGAGGAAACCTATCTCAACGTTGGGAGCGACCTCTTTTCAGGACCCGTCGCAGTTGGGTGTGGAACCAGTTCTTCGTCATTGAAGAATATTCGGGTCCCGAACCTGTCCTCATCGGAAGGGTGAGTCCTGAATCCTCCATGGTTGAGGGGGAGACATGGAATTCGTAGTTTTGAGGTATCCTTGTTTTCTGGAAACTTTTTCTCAGGTTTGACTCTCACCTTTTAGGATTCTGGATTCAAGTCAGGGGTGAAATTGAAAATTTTTCCCTACCGGTTCTGTGGGCGTGGCTTAATTGGTGGCCGTGGCTTGGTAGTCAGGTGACTGAATGGGCATGGCCAATAATAATAAATAATAAAAATAATGAAGTATACAAAACTTGGAAGCACACCAGTCGACCTTCTTTAAAAATAGAGGCACCGGTCTAGTAATTGCCTTTTTTTTGGAAGGCACCAGTCTACCAATTGCCCCTTTTTGGGAGGCCCCTGTCTACCTTCTTCAAAGATAGAGGCCTCAGTCTACCAACCGCCTTTTTTTGGAAGCGCACCAGTCTACCTTCTTTAAAAATAGAGGCACCGGTCTATTAGCTGCCTACAGTGCTGATCAGCTGTAGAGTGGCCCTTTGAAGCGCCGAGGCAATCATTTAAGGCTGTTTGCAGCTATATCACCACCGAGAGCTTCAGGGACAGAGAAGAGGAACAGCAAGGCCTGAGCGGTGGGGGGGGCAGGGATTTTTGCTACCGGTTCTCCGAACTACCCACCCCCTATCGCTACCGGATCGTGCAATCCGGTCTGAACCGGGAGCATTTCACCCCTGATTCAAGTCCTTCTGGAAGTTTCTCAGCGGTGGGTTTCACATTTTGTTACCACCGGTTCGCCATACGCACACTCGCTTCGTGCGCAACTTCCATGCACGTGCCCGGCCTTCTGCGCACACACTTTGCTCACACGCGCACGTTCCGCGCATGTGCCCAGCCTCATAAACGTGCCTAAAATAGGACGGCATAGACCTGCGGCGGGTGGGCTATCCCACCTGCGATTTCCACTACCAGTTCACCTGAACTGGTCCGAATCCCAGCTCTGAAGTTTCTCCTTCTTGGAGATTTTATTCTTTCTTGATCTTTCCTTTTCTCAAATTCTCCCGGTCAATTCTACCACGGCCTCAGATCTTGCATTTTAGAAATTAATGCAAATTTTCCCAAACTTCTCATCCTGACGTTATCTCCCTGGAATTATCCCCCCGGGAGGAGGGGGAGTGAATATTTAAAATTCCGTATTCAATCAAAGGCCAGCTCAGAATCAATAAACGGTCCGCTAATTGGATGCTGAATACGGGAAATATATATATATATATAATAGACAGTCTTAATTCAAACTAGTTCTTGGTCAAGAAATCCTAAGGTCACATCTTGCTTGCGCCGTGAATTCATTACAACAAGGCAGTTGTTGGCCTTTGTGGGCAATTTAATACTGAACAATGATTGGCCAAGTGACTGGCAGGCAGAATAAACGCAAAAAAAAACCCCACACTTACACCTAATGTCTTAACAGAACAACAGAGTTGGAAGGGACCTTGGAGGTCTTCTAGTCCTGCCCCCTTCTTAAGCACGAAATACCATTTCAAACAAAGGGTTGACCGATCTCTTCTTAAAAAAAACCTCCTGTGTTGGCGCACCCACAACTTCTAGTGGCAAGTCGTTCCACTGATTAATTGTTCTCACTGTCAGGAAATTTCTCCTTAAGGCGGCTTCTCTCCTGAATTAATTCAGATTAATGGAATATTAATGGAATATTGCATTCAGTTTTGGTCGCCACGATGTAAAAAAAGATGTTGAGACTCTAGAAAGAGTGCAGAGAAGAGCAACAAAGATGATTAGGGGACTGGAGGCTAAAACATATGAAGAACGATTGCAGGAACTGGGTATGTCTAGTTTAATAAAAAGAAGGACTAGGGGAGACATGATAGCAGTCTTCCAATATCTCAGGGGTTGCCAGAGGGAGTCAAGCTATTCTCCAAAGCATCTGAGGGTAGAACAAGAAGCAATGGGTGGAAACTAATCAAGGAAAGAAGCAACTTAGAACTAAGGAGAAATTTCCTGAGAGTTAGAACAATTAATCAGTGGAACGACTTGCCTGCAGAAGTTGTGAATGCTCCAACACTGGAAATTTTTAAGAAAATGTTGGATAACCATTTGTCTGAAATGGTGTAGGGTTTCCTGCCTGGGCAGGGGGTTGGACTAGAAGACCTCCAAGGTCCCTTCCAACTCTGATATTATTATTATTATTAATTAAGATTCAGAGTTGAGGTGGCGCAGCCGTTAGAGTGCAGCGCTTGCAGGCTACTTCAGCTGACTGCTAGCTGCGGCTCGGCAGTTCGAGTCTCACCAGGCTCCAGGTTGACTCAGCCTTCCATCCTTCCGAGGTGGGTCAAATGAGGAGCCCGATTGTTGGGGGCCAGAGGCTGACTCTGTAAACCGCTTAGAGAGGGCTGTAAAAGCACTGTGAAGCGGTATGTAAGTCTAAGTGCTATTGCTATTGCTAACAGAGTTGGACGGGACCTTGTAGGTCATCTAGTCCGACCTCCCCCCCCCCCCAAGCAGGAGACCTTACACACCATTTCTGACAAACGGCAATCCAATCTCTTCTGGAAGCGATGAAGCTCCCACAACTTCCGAAGGCAACTTCTGTTCCATGGGTTGATTCTTTTCACTGTCAGGAAATTCCTCCTTATTTCCAGGTTGAATCTTTCCTTGATCAGTTTCCATCCATTATTCCTTTGTCTGACCTTCGGGTACCTTGGAAAATAGCTTGACCCCGCCCTCCTCCTCTCTGGGGCAGCCCCTCAAATATTGGAAGACCGCTATCCTGTCTCTCCTGGTCCTTAGTTTCCATCCGTTGTTTCTTTTTTTCTTTTCTTTTTTTTAAATCAAAATTTTTATTTTCCATAATAATTCCCACAATTTGACTAATGTACAATACAATCACTTATCCAACAATCAATCCTATTCTCAAATTATACTCAATCAGGGCTGCTCGACCGCCACTCCCTCCCTTAATCCTTTCTTCCCTTCTCATCCTTCTTCAACTTTCCCCACCATCTTCTCCTCGCTTTCCTACTTCCTCTCCTCTTTCCCACTTCTCACTACCATCCTTTCTAACCCTCTATCTTCTCCTTCTTCTTCTCCTCCTATCCTTTCTTCTCCCTCCCTTCTTTCCTACCTACCCACCTACCTACCTACTTTCTTCCTTCTTTACTCCTCTTTCCTTACCCTTTCCCTTCAGGAGTGGTTACCGAGCTGTCCCGACTTTACACCATTCCAACTTGTTTATTTCTACCATTATTCCTGTACAATGGCAACCAACTAATTTATAGTCTTCCCCTCCCCCCCCCCACTTCCCCCCTTCCCCCCCCCGAGACTTCCCAGAACAGAATACAGGGTATTGTAACTAACAAACATAATCTAAAATATAACATAAAACATATTCCATTTCACACCATCACACTACCAATTCCCTTCTTTCTTAAACTAATACATAGCAATTCCTAACTTCACTCAAAAACTAATTGATATTTTTTAATCTGATACTTATCCATCCGTTGTTTCTTGTCCTGCCTTCTGGTGCTTTGGAGAAGAGCTTGACCCAGTAGTAGAATTCAATTTTTTTTTACTACCAGTTCTGTGGGCGTGGCTTGGTGGGTGTGGCAGGGGAAGGATCAGGGATGAAATCCAGCAGGTTCTGAACGGTTCTGAAGAACCAGTAGCAGAAAGTTTGAGTAGTTTGGAGAAGCAGCAAATACCACCTCTGGCTGGTCCCAGAGTCGGGTGGGAATGGAGATTTTGCAGTATCCTTCCCCTGCCACGCCCACCAAGCCACACCACGCCCACCAAGCCACACCCACAGAACCGGTAGTAAAAAAAAAATTGGATTTCATCACTGGGAAGGCTACTGCAAAATCTCCATTCCCACCCCACTCTGGGGCCAGCCGGAGATGGCATTTGCCGGTTCTCCGAACTACTCAAAATTTCAGCTACCGGTTCTAAAGAACCTGTCAGAACCTGCTGGATTTCGCCTCTGAGTCAAGCTATTCTCCAAAGCACCTGAAGGCAGGACAAGAAGCAACGGGTGGAAACTAATCCAGGAGAGAAGCAACCTAGAACTAAGGAGAAATTTCCTGACAGTTAGAACAATGAACCAGTGGAACAACTTGCCTCCAGAAGTTGTGAATGCTCCAACACTGGAAGTTTTTAAGAAGAGATTGGATAACCATTTGTCTGAAATGATTTCCTGCCTGGCGGGGGTTGGACTAGAAGACCTCCAAGGTCCCTTCCAATTCTCCTACTCTAAGTAATTGGACACCTGTTTGTCCATAGTGATATAGGTTCTCCTCATTGAGGAGGGAATTGGACTGGAAGACCACCAAGGTCCCTTCCCACCCTATTATTCTGTGTTCATCTCAAGATGATCTTACTCTACAGATCCCGTTGGCCAACGTCCATACTTGTACGTCTTCTTCCTTCTTGTTTTGGCAGTTGCACACGGACGTGGATCATGGGGAAGGTCGCATCAAGTATGTCTTGACCGGAGAAGGGGCCGGCACGGTCTTTGTCATCGATGAGAAGACGGGCAACATCCATGTCACCAAGACGTTGGATCGAGAGGAGAAGGCACAGTACACGTTACTGGCCCAAGCGGTGGATCGGGCGTCCAACCGGCCTCTGGAACCCCCCTCTGAGTTCATTATCAAAGTCCAGGACATTAATGACAATCCACCCGTCTTCCTTCAGGGCCCCTATCATGCCACTGTGCCAGAAATGAGCAACGTCGGTGAGTTGGTTGTGAGGAAATTTGAGGAGAACATCTGCAGATGATCCGTGGATTTCCCGATCTTCTTAAATCCCCCTCCGGAACAGGGAGGGACTTCTAATTTCTTTTCCGAATGGGAAAACGGTGGTATTAGAATTCTTTATTGGCCACGTGTGTAATTGGACACACACGAGGAATTTGTCTCCGGTGCATAAGCTCGCACTGTGCATGCAAGCGACGAGCGATAAATCATGACCATCATCATCCTCGTAAAAAATATGCGTCATAAATCGACATAAATCATGCTAGGATGTTCCATAGAACAATTACAGGTAGCCTTCAACTTACAACCGCAACTGATGTTGAGTTTATGTTGTTAACTGAGAAATTGGTTCGGAAATGAGTTTGCTCCGTCTTACAACTTTTCTGAACAGGTTCGTTAAGTGAATTGCTGCAGTTCTTACATTAGTAACCCGGTTGTTAAGTGAATCTGGTTTCCCCATTGACTTGGCTTGTCGGAAAGTTGCAGTCACGTCGCATAACCATGGGGATGCTGAAAATAGTGCCGAAGCCACGATTTTCAGGGGCATTGTAACTTTGAACGGTTACTAAATGAACTCTTGTAAGTCACTGACTACCTGTAATTTAACTCATAAAATACAAGCAACATTTATAAGAAGAAATGAAATCAGAATTGAATCAAATCGAATAAAATAGAATGGAATGGAATGGAATAGACAATATAGAATAGAATAGACAATATAGAATAGAATAGAATAGAATAGAATAGAATAGAATAGAATAGAATAGAATAGAATAGAATAGAATAGACAATACAGAATACAATACAATGTACAATACAGAATAGAATACACAATACAGAATAGAATACACAGAATGGAATGAAATAGAATACACAATACACAATAGAATAGAATAGTATAGTATAGAATAGAATAGATAGACAATACAGAATACAATACAATGTACAATACAGAATAGAATACACAATAGAATAGAATAGAATAGAATAGAATAGAATAGAATTTTATTGGCCAAGTGTGATTGGACACACAAGGAATTTGTCTTGGTGCATATGCTCTCAGTGTACATAAAAGAAAAGATACGTTCATCAAGGTATCAATACAGAATGGAATACACAGAATGGAATGAAATAGAATACACAATACACAATAGAATAGAATAGAATAGAATAGAATAAAATAGAATAGAATAGAATAGCATACACAATACACAATACAGAATAGATACACAGTACAGAATAGAATACACAATACAGAATATAATACAATATACAATAGAATACACAATGCAGAATAGAATAAAATACACAATAGAATACACAATACACAATAGAATGGAATGGAATGGAATGGAATAGAATAGAATAGAATAGAATAGAATAGAATAGAATAGAATAGAATAGAATAGAATAGAATTTTATTGGCCAAGTGTGATTGGACACACAAGGAATTTGTCTTGGTGCATATGCTCTCAATGTACATAAAAAAAAAGATATGTTCATCAAGGTACAACATTTACAACATAATTGATGGTCAATATATCAATATAAATCATAAAGATTGCCAGCAACAAAGTCATAAGTGGAAAGAGATTGATGATGGGAACTATGAGAAGATTAATAGTAGTGCAGATTTAGTAAATAGTTTGACAGTGTTGAGGGAATTATTTGTTTAGCAGAGTGATGGCCTTCGGGAAAAAACTGTTCTTGTGTCTAGTTGTTCTGGTGTGCAGTGCTCTATAGCGTCGTTTTGAGGGTAGGAGTTGAAACAGTTTATGTCCAGGATGTGAGGGATCTGTAAATATTTTCACGGCCCTCTTCTTGATTCGTGCAGTATACATGTCCTCAATGGAAGGCAGGTTGGTAGCAATTATTTTTTCTGCAGTTCTAATAGAATAGAATAGAATAGAATAGAATAGAATAGAATAGAATATTCTTTATTGGCCAAATGTGAGCAGACACACAAGGAATTTGTCTCCGGTGCATAAGCTCTCAGTGCGCATACAAGCAACAAGTGATAAATCGTGATCATAATCATCATAAAATACATTCATCATAATCATAAATAAGCAATCAACATAAATCATACCTGGAAACTCCATAAAACAATATAAATTGTAAGCTACAAGCAACAAAGTTATAATCTTAAGAATGGAAGGAAATAGGTCATAGGAAAGAGGATAAGGACAATAGAAATGCATCGCTCGTAGGTAGTTTCTCAGTGTTGTGGGAATGAGTTGTTTAGCAAGTGGTGGCAGAACTGTGTTGGCTTTTTTGGCAGCTGCTGCACATTGCTGGCTCATCAGTCCTTGTGTCCTTGTGTCTAGTTGTTTTCGGCGTGCAATGCCCTATCGCGTCATCTTGAGGGAAGAAGTTGTAACCGTTTATGTCCAGGATGTGATATTTTCACAGCCCTCTTTCTGACCCATAGAATATACAGGTCCTCCATAGAGGGCAGGCTGGTTGTAATGTGGGTTTTTTTTTCTGCGTTTCTAACAACCCGCCGACGTCTGTGTCCATCTTGTTTGGTTGCAGTCCCAAACCAGACTGGTTACAAAAGATGCAGATGACAGACTTAGTCATTCCTCCGTTGAACCGTATCGGCAGCTCCTTGGCCAGTCCGAGCTTTCTGAGTTGGCGCGGGGAGAACATTCTCTGCCGTGCTTTTTCGATGATGTTTTGGTTGTTGGTAGTGTCCGTCGGGGGGTGGCCTTGACTTCCCTTCCCTACCGGTTTGCAAATGTGGGCGCGTGGGCGGGGAGCCTCGAAAACGAGGAAAAATGGGACGTCGGGACATCTGTGCTGGTGGGCAAGGCATCCCGCAGTCGCCTCTACCGGTTCGCACGAACCGGATAGAACAAGTTGAATACCACCGCTGGGGTCCGTATGACGTCTTTGAGATATTCTACAACGCAGAAACGACCCAGTTGTTAAGTGAATCGGACTTCCCCATCGGACTGATGAGCCAGCAATGTGCAGCAGCTGCCAAAAAAGCCAACACAGTTCTGGGCTGCATAAACAGAGGGATAGAATCAAGATCATATGAAGTGCTAATACCACTTTATAATGCCTTGGTAAGGCCACACTAGGAATATTGCATCCAGTTTTGGTCGCCACGATGTAAAAAAGATGCTGAGATTCTAGAAAGAGTGCAGAGAAGAGCAACAAAGATGATTAGGGGACTGGAGGCTAAAACATATGAAGAACGGTTGCAGGAACTGGGTATGTCTAGTTTAATGAAAAGAAAAGACTAGGGGAGACATGATAGCAGTGTTCCAATATCTCAGGGGTTGCCACAAAGAAGAGGGAGTCGGGCTGTTCTCCAAAGCACCTGAGGGTAGAACAAGAAGCAACGGGTGGAAACTAATCAAGGAGAGAAGCAACTTAGAACTAAGGAGAAATTTCCTGACAGTTAGAACAATCAATAAGTGGAACAACTTGCCTGCAGAAGTTGTGAATGCTCCAACACTGGAAATTTTTAAGAAAATGTTGGATAGCCATTTGTCTGAAATGGTGTAGGGTTTCCTGCCTGGGCGGGGGGTTGGACTAGAAGACCTCCAAGGTCCCTTCCAACTCATGTTATGTTATGTTATGTTATGTTATGTTATGTTATCTTATGTTATCTTATGTTATCTTATGTTATCTTATGTTATGTTATGTTATGTTATGTTATGTTATGTTATGTTATGTTATGTTACGACTTTGCTTGTCAGAAGGTCGCAAAAGGGGAATCTTGTGGCTCTGGGAAAATTGCAACCGTCGTAA
Source organism: Ahaetulla prasina (assembly GCF_028640845.1). NCBI lineage: Eukaryota > Metazoa > Chordata > Lepidosauria > Squamata > Colubridae > Ahaetulla > Ahaetulla prasina. Next base: position 5,921,260 of record NC_080542.1, read on the forward strand.
CTATGAGTTGGCAAGGGTCTGAATTTTGATTGCAGGATCCCCCTCAGGGGTACTGCAATGGTCGTAAGGGTGAAAAACGGTCCTAGCTCATTTTTTTCCAGTGGTGTTGTAACTTCAAACGGTCACTAAATGAATCACTGTAAGTCGAGGACTACTACTTGTAGTTTGTATTTTCCTGCCTCAATGCAGGATCCAGTCCAGCCAGTTGCATTCTTTCTGGTTCAAGGTGTGCTTTGACGCCCCGCTTGGAGGCTAACGCTGCCACCCGTTTAAATATATTGTGTGAACAGAGACTTAATTAAAAAAAAACCAATTTATAGTGAGGCGTGTTGACATTATCTGTCAACATTATGATATTATTGAGCTGGAATGGGTTTCCTTCCTGAATTTATAATTGAAGAGCGCACAAGGATTTTTAACAACCCAAAATGTTGGCTTAGTCCATTGCTTTTCACACTTGGCAACTTGAAGATGTGTGGACTTCGACTCCCAGAATTCCCCAAGCCAGCATGTGTGGACTTCGACTCCCAGAATTCCCCAAGCCAGCATGTGTGGACTTTGACTCCCAGAATTCCCCAAGCCAGCATGTGTGGACTTCGACTCCCAGAATTCCCCAAGCCAGCATGTGTGGACTTCGACTCCCAGAATTCCCCAAGCCAGCATGTGTGGACTTTGACTCCCAGAATTCCCCAAGCCAGCATGTGTGGACTTCGACTCCCAGAATTCCCCAAGCCAGCATGTGTGGACTTTGACTCCCAGAATTCCCCAAGCCAGCATGTGTGGACTTCGACTCCCAGAATTCCCCAAGCCAGCATGTGTGGACTTCGACTCCCAGAATTCCCCAAGCCAGCATGTGTGGACTTCGACTCCCAGAATTCCCCAAATCAGCATGTGTGGACTTCGACTCCCAGAATTCTTGAGCCAGCAATCTGGCTGGAGGTTTCTGGGAGTTGAAGTCCACCGATCCTAAAGTGCCTAAGGTTTGAGAAATATTATATATATATTTAGATCGTTTCCCTCACTTTGAATTGCTCTGAGACATGCTAATTTAACTAAATTACTTCACCCGTTTCGAGGTATTCCATTCAGTCCACACATGCTGGCTGAGGAATTCTGGGAGTTGAAGTCCATACATGCTGGCTAGGGAATTCTGGGAGTTGAAGTTCACACATGCTGGCTGGGGAATTCTGGGAGTTGAAGTTCACACATGCTGGCTAGGGAATTCTGGGCGAGTTGAAGTCCATACATGCTGGCTAGGGAATTCTGGGAGTTGAAGTTCACACATGCTGGCTGGGGAATTCTGGGAGTTGAAGTTCACACATGCTGGCTGGGGAATTCTGGGAGTTGAAGTTCATACATGCTGGCTGGGGAATTCTGGGAGAATTGAAGTCCACACATGCTGGCTGAGGAATTCTGGGAGTTGAAATCCATACATGCTGGCTAGGGAATTCTGGGAGTTGAAGTTCACACATGCTGGCTGGGGAATTCTGGGAGTTCAAGTTCACACATGCTGGCTGGGGAATTCTGGGCGAGTTGAAGTCCATACATGCTGGCTAGGGAATTCTGGGAGTTAAAGTTCACACATGCTGGCTGGGGAATTCTGGGAGTTAAAGTTCACACATGCTGGCTGGGGAATTCTGGGAGAGTTGAAGTCCATACATGCTGGCTTGGGGAATTCTGGGAGTTGAAGTCCCCGCATGCTGGCTAGGGAATTCTGGGAGTTGAAGTCCACACATGCTGGCTTGGGGAATTCTGGGAGTTGAAGTCCACCAATTTTAAAGTAGCCAAGGTTTGAGAAACACTGATCTAAAATCGATTTATTTTACATTTGTTTGGCAAACTGGACACTTGCATTGAGTTGGGGAAGACCTCAATTCCTTCCCCATCCTTCCGTTTGTAGATCTAACCGTTCTCAGGCGTCTTTTAAATTGAGATTGTTGCACGTTTGATTAGCTTCCGGAGGGTTTGATCTATGTTGCTATGGGAGATTTTTTTTGGAACTGTTTTTCTGTTGTAAGCCTCTGGGCAGACCAGGTGTTACATTTTTAAAGAAGTCAACCGCTCCCTAGAAATAATAAGAGCACAGGCTGGCCGCATGTTGCAAAAAAAAAAAAAGAAAGAAAGAAAAAGGGAAAATAAATTGTCCGTTACCTAATGGAGCAAACGGATTTAAAAGAGGAATTTAAAATTTGGGCTTTTCCAGAGTGGGTCAAATATTTTATTTGGTTGGTGCTATTTATTTATTTATTTTCCTCAAGGGCATCCAAATTCCAAACGTTGGCTGTTGAATTTGCTAAAAGAGATGTTGCGGGTTCCTGCCTGGAAAGGGGGTTAGATTAGATGACCTCTGAGGTTCCTTCCCCCACCGTTACTTTTGCGGTTTTAGGACGGGGCGGCTGGATTTTTCACAGGAACCCGTGGTTGTCTGCTGAATCATGGAATACTGTAAACCTGGGGTCTCCAACCTTGGCAACTTTAAGACTTGTGGACTTCAATTCCCAGAATACCTCAGCCAGCAAAGGTGGCTGAGGAATTCTGGGAGTTGAAGTCCACAAGTCTTAAAGCTGTCAAGGTTGGAGACCCCTGCTGTAAGCTGCTGCATAGAAGCAACCTGGAATTAAGGAGAAACTTCCCAACGGTGAGGATAATTAACCGCAAGATATTAAAAAGGACGTGGAGACTCTGGAAAGCATGCAGAGAAGGGCAACAAAGATGATTAGGGGACTGGAGGCTAAAACATATGAAAAATAGTTGCAGGAATTGGATAGGTAGGTCTAGTTCGGGTGTCGGCAACCTGCGGCTCCAGATCCGCATGCGGCTCTTTCGTCCCTCTTCTGTGGCTCCTTGTTGGGGGATCCCACCATTGGCTGGCCCCGCCCCTCACCCTTTCCTCCCAGTCACTCAACACATGAAGCTGGGCAGGAGACCATGGAGAGAGAGAGAGAGAGACAGTGAGAGAAAGAGAGAGAGAGAGAGAGAGAGAGCACAGAGAGACAGAGAAAGAGAGAGAGACAGAGAGAGAAAGAGAGAGAGAGAGAAAGAGAGAAACAGAGCGAGAGAGAGAGAAAGAGAGCACAGAGAGACAGAGAAAGAGAGAGAGACAGTGAGAGAAAGAGAAAAAGAGAGAGAATGACACAGAGAGAGAGAGAGAGAGCGCACACACACAGAGAGAGAGGCAGTTAGAGAAAGAGAGAGAGAGAGAGAATGAGACAGAGAAAGTGAGAGAGAGAAACAGAGAGAGAGAGAGCACAGAGAGACAGAGAAAGAGAGAAAGAGAGAGAAAGAGAGGCAGAGAGAGAGAATGACAGAGAGAGAGAGAAAGAGGCCGTGAGAGAAAGAGAGAGGGAGAGCGAAACAGACAGAGAGAAAGAGAGAGCACAGAGAGACAGAGAGAGAAAGAGAGGCAGTGAGAGAAAGAGAGAATGACAGAGAGAGAGAGAGAGAGAGAGACAGTGAGAGAAAGAGAGAGAGAGAAAGAAAGGGAGAGAGAGAAAGAGAGCACAGAGAGAGAGACAAAAAGGCAGTGAGAGAAAGAGAAAGAGAGAGAATGAGACAGAGAGAGAGGCAGGGAGAGAAAGAGAGAGAGAGAGAAAGAGAGAGCAGAGAGACAGAGAGAGAGAGAGAGAGAATGAGAAAGAGAGTGAGAGAAAGAGAGTGAGAGAAAGAGAGAGAGAAAAAGAAAAAGAGAGAGGGAGTGAGAGAAACAGAGAGAGAGAGAGAGAGAGGACAGAGAGAGAGAGACATACACAGACAGAAATAAATGTTTCCCACAGAAAAAAAACACTGGGAAGCACAAAACCTGGGTGGGTGTGGCTGGGGTGTGTGTCATGTGACTGGGTGGGAGTGAGTGATGTCGAGTTGGCCACGCCCACCCAGGTTTTGTGGCTCCCCGCGTTTTCTTTTTTGTAAGAAATGGGTCCAAATGGCTCTTTTGAGTGTTTAAAATTGCAGACCCCTGGTCTAGTTTAAGGAAAAGAAGGCCTAGGGGTGACATTATAGCAATTCCCCAATATTTGAGGGGCTGCCCCAAAGAAGAGAGGGGTCAATTTAGTCTCCAAAACACCTGAAGGCAGGACAACGGATAAAAACTAATCAAGGAGAGAAGCCACCTAGAAATAAGGAGAAATTGCACAGGTTTTCATGCTTCAACAGAGGGTTGTTGTTGTTGTTTTTACATTTATATCCCGCCCTTCTCCGAAGACTCAGGGCGGCTTACAGTGTGTAAGGCAATAGTCTCATTCTATTTGTATATTTACAAAGTCAACTTATTGCCCCCCCAACAATCTGGGTCCTCATTTTACCTACCTTATAAAGGATGGAAGGCTGAGTCAACCTCGGGCCGGGCTTGAACCTGCAGTAATTGCAGGCTGCTGTGTTCTAATAACAGGCTTCTAACAGCCTGAGCTATTATGGCCCTTTTTGGGTTGGACTAGAAGACCTCCAAGGTCCCTTCCAACTCTGCTTTTCTGTTAGTCCAGGGGCCTGCAACCTTAAAACACTCAAAAGAGCCATTTGGACCCATTTCCCACAGCAAAACAAAACAAAACACCGGGAGCCACAAAACCTGGGTGGGTGTGGCCAACTCGACGTTATTCACTCCCACCCAGTCACATGATGCACATCCCAGCCACGCCTAGCCAGGTTTTGTGGCTCCCAGTGTTTTCTGTGGCAAACATGTATCTCTCCCTCCCTCCCTCCCTCCCTCTCTCTCAGGCCAGGTGAGGAGTGATGGAAGGGGAGGGCCAGCCAGTGGTGGGCTCAGCCGATAGGGAGCCACAGCAGGGGGACGAAAGAGCCACATGCAGCTCTGGAGCCACAGATTGCTGACACCTGAGTTAGTCTAACAAAGAGAAGGACTGAGGGGCTGACATGACTGGATGGGGAGGAACAGGCTCAAGCTTAATCCCTCCAAGACGGAGTGGCTGTGGATGCCGGCACCCCGGTACAGTCAGCTGCAGCCGCGGCTGTCTGTTGGGGGCGAGTCATTGGCCCCGATGGAGAGGGTGTGCAACTTGGGCATGCTCCTGGATGGGCGGTTGTCTTTCGAAGACCATTTGACAGCCGTCTCCAGGAGAGCTTTTTATCAGGTTCGCCTGATCCGCCAGTTGCGTCCCTTCCTGGACCGGGATGCCCTATGCATGGTCACTCATGCTCTCGTTACCTCTCGTCTGGACTATTGCAATGCTCTCTACATGGGGCTCCCCTTGAAGAGCACCCGGAGACTCCAGTTAGTCCAGAATGCAGCTGCGCGGGTGATAGAGGGAGCAGTTCGGAGCTCCCATGTAACACCTATCCTGCGCAGACTGAACTGGCTGCCTGTTGTCTTCCGGGTGCGCTTCAAGGTGTACCAGGATACCTACGGGACCGTCTACTGCCAACGTCTATCTCCCAACGACCCGTGCGCTCTCACAGAGAGGGGCTCCTCAGGGTGCCGTCAGCCAAGCAATGTCGGCTGGCGGCCCCCAGGGGGAGGGCCTTCTCTGTGGGGGCTCCTACCCTATGGAACGAGCTTCCCCCTGGACTCCGACAAATACCTGACCTTAGGACCTTCCGCCGCGAACTTAAAACCTACTTATTTCGTCTTGCTGGAAAATTTTATATTAACAAATTGATTTATGGGTTTTAAATTTTTTGTAAATTTCAGAGGGTAATATTTTATCTATAAGTAGCCATATTAAATAGGTTTTTTAAGGGTTGTTTTTAGTTTTGTATTGTTGTTTTTTTCTGTATTTTATTCGTGGCTGTACACCGCCCTGAGTCCTTTGGGAGAAGGGCGGTCTATAAATAAAAATATTCTATTCTATTCTATTCTATTCTATGATAGCCGTCTTATTTGAAAATTTGAAAATTTGAGGAGGTGCCACAAAGAAGAAGGGGTCCACCTGTTCCCCAAAGCACCTGAAGGCAGGACAAGAAGGAGGGAAACTAAGGAGAGAAGCCACCTAGAAATAAGGAGGAAATTGCTGACAGTGAGAACTATTAATCAGTGGAACAACTTGCCTCCAGAAGTTGTGGGTGCTTCGTCACTGGAGATTTCGAAGAAGAGATTGGACAGCCGTTTGGTCCGGAATGGTACTATAGGGCCTTCTGCTTGAACAGGGGGCTAGGCTAGAAGACCTCCAAGGTCCCTTCCAACTTTGCTTTTCTGTTACATCCTGATAACTCCATGGTCTAACTCATAGAACCTTCTAAGGAAACCCGCTGGGTTTTCTGGATTGAACCGCAAACTAATCTATTTCAGTATGTACAGTAGTGGCCAAATTTGTGGAAATCTTTTGGGAAAAGTATATTTTCTAAAACTACCTCATAGTACCCCACTTTTTTTGGGGGGGGGAGAGTAGTACCATAAAATTTGATATCAATGGAAAGATAATTTAATCAAGAATGTAACGCGATGCCTTTGATAAAGGATTTGCTAATAGAATAGCAGTTACGGTATAAAGAAGAAAAGCGAAACACGTATAAAACGACGCGATACCCAAAAAGCGATCATTGTAGAAAAAAAACGAGAGATACAAAAATGATCGCCGTGTCAATGAATACTTTGTTGGGTCACCTTTCGCTTGAATGACGGTCTTATGACATCTTCCCATGGAGTGAACCCAGTCTTTGAGTCCTGCCGCTGTTACAATGTTGAAACCAAGATGGAAGGATGGCTTCGATTAACTGGGGTTTAGTGCTAGGTCATTTCCGATTAACAAGTTTCTTTAGTGGGCTCCATCGATTTTCAATCGGGTGAAGGTCTGGGCTATTCCAAGGGGAATAGGATTAGCTTGAAACTCCCCCCCCCAAAAAATAGTGTCATTAGCCATTCAACCTCTAGGGCCTTTCAAACTAGGGCCTCTGGTGGCTCAGCAGACTAAGTCTGTCTGTTATTAACACAGCTGCTTGCAATTACTGCAAGTTCAAGTCCCACCAGGCCCAAGGTTGACTCAGCCTTCCATCCTTTATAAGGTAGGTAATATGAGGACCCAGATTGTTGGGGGCAATAAAAGTTGACTTTGTATATAATATACAAATGGATGAAGACTATTGCTTAACACATTGTAAGCCGCCCTGAGTCTTCGGAGAAGGGCGGGATATAAATTCAAATTAAAAAAAAAAAAAAAACCTCAAAAAAAAATACACTTTTCCCAAAAGGTTTCCACGATTTTGGCTGCGACTATATAGTAGCTCGTGAGCGAGTACTGAACGATCCTGGGCATTCTCTCCTTCCTGCTGCTCTTCACAACAACCCTTTTCTCCTTCTCCCACTTCGTTTCCCCCAGGTACGTCCGTGATCCAGGTGACGGCCCACGACGCTGACGACCCCACCTACGGGAACAGCGCCAAGCTGGTCTATACGGTACTCGAGGGCTTGCCGTTCTTCTCCGTCGACCCCCAGACGGGTACACGATGGGGAGGGGGCGATAGCTTTGGGGAGGAACGCAGGGCTACAAATGTCAACCCCCACACCCCACCCCCATTGTAAGGGGAGAAGAAGCAGGTGGTCCAGGGGAAGTAGCTGGCGGGGACGGCCTGGTGGGGGACAGCAGATGCTCTGAACTGTACAAGTGTTAGAGAACCAGCAACATGTTTTAGAAGAGAAACCACTCAGCCCTCAAAGCCATGGTCTTACGCTCTTCACTTTCTTAGCTCTGGTTACACAGCTCCTGATCTTGGAAAAATGCTTGGTAGAGCCTCCTGTGTGTTGCTGGGTAGATGCCTTCGTATCTTCTCTGTTGGAACCGTTGATGTAGTCGAAAGAGAAGCTCCGTCTCTCAACATCCATCCATCTACCGCTAATTTTACTCCATCAGCGTCCACCCACCATCTATTGATCCATCCTTCCCTCTGTCCTTTCATCCTTCCTTCCATCCGCACCCACCCATCTACCGATCCATCCATCCATCCATTCTTCCCATCCAGCGATCCATCTATTAAACTATCCATCTATCCATTCTTCCCATCTATCCATCCTTCCACCCTTCCTTCCATCCTTTCCATCCATCCATTCTTCCCATCTATGCACCCCTCCATTCTTCCCAGTCATCCTTCCACCCTTCCATTCATCCATCTCTATCTATCTTTTTTGAATGGGTTTCTTCAGTTGGAAACCTGACACTTACCTATTTACCTATCTATCTATCTATCTATCTATCTATCTATCTATCTATCTATCTATCTATCTATCTATCTATCTATCTATCTATCTATCTACCTACCTACCTACCTACCTACCTACCTACCTACCTACCTACCTACCTACCTACCTATCTATCTATCTATCTATCTATCTATCTATCCATCCATCCTTCCACACTTCCATCCATCCATCTTTCCATTCCTCCCATCCATCCCTCCTTCCATCCCTCCCTCTCTCCATCCTTCCCATCCATCCTTCTACCCCTCCATCCATCCATCTTTCCATCCATACATCCATTATTCTCAACCATACTTCCACCCACCCATCCATCTTTCCATCTATCCATTCTATCTATCATCTATCTATCTATCATGTCCATCCTTCCATCCATCCATTCTTCCATCTATCCATTCTTTCTATCTCTCCCTCCCTCCCTCCCTCCCTCCCTCCCTCCATCCATTCCTATCTATCTATCTACCTACCTATCTACCTACCTACCTACCTACCTACCTACCTACCTACCTACCTACCTACCTATCTATCTATCTATCTATCTATCTATCTATCTATCTATCTATCTATCTATCTATCTATCTATCTATCTATCTATCTATCATCTCCATCCTTCCACCCTTCCATCCCTCCATCTTTCCGTCTATCCATTCTTCCACCCTTCCCATCCCTCTCTCCCTCCCTCCATCTTTCCATCCATCCCTCCATCTATCTTCCCATCCATTCTTCCCATCCATCCTACTCATCACCTGAACCTAGAGACCCAGTGAAAGTTTTGGTTTAACCACCCATATTTCTCCCCGTACCTTTTGACTCCGCTGAGTCTCGGGTTGTCTCCTCTGCCAATGTGGGGTTCTTCCCTTTCTCCATCATGGGATGGGATGGGACTCCGAAACCCAACTGCTTTTCCTACCCGACCCATCCGCCAGTTCTCCTGCTGTCCTTCTCTTGATTCTCCTCTTGCTTCCTTCTCCCCGTGATTTTAGGCGTCATTCGGACAGCCACTCCCAACATGGACCGGGAAACTCAGCAGGAATTCCTTGTCGTGGTGCAGGCCAAGGACATGGGCGGCCATACTGGTGGACTTTCTGGAAGCACGACTGTCACGGTCACACTTAGCGACGTCAACGATAACCCTCCCCGCTTCCCACAGAGTAAGTGAGAAAGAGCTGCTGAGAAGAAGGGCAGAGCTGGGGAGAATGGCCGTATTCAGGGGTGGGGCTTCAACAAGGCAGAACAAGGGCAGAGCTGGGGAGAATGGCCGCATTCAACAAGGCAGAACAAGGGCAGAGCTGGGGAGAATGGCCGCATTCAGGGGTGGGGCTTCAACGAGGCAGAACAAGGGCAGAGCTGGGAAGAATGGCCGCATTCAGGGGTGGGGCTTCAATGAGGCAGAACAAGGGCAGAGCTGGGAAGAATGGCCATATTCAGGAGTGGGCTTCAAAAATTTTAGCAAAGGGTTCTCTGCCTGGTTGCGGGGTGGGCGTGGCCATGGTGGGTGTGGCCTAGTCAGCCTCGTGCACCATGGGGGAGGCGTTTTTACCCTCCCCGGGCTCCGGAGGTTTTTCTCGAGCCTCTGGGAGGGCAAAAACGGCCTTCCCAGGCTCTGGAGGCTGAAAACGCGCCTTCCCGAACTTTGGGTAGGCCCATTTTTTACCCTCCCCGAGCCTTTGTGTGCGCCCTGCATTTACGTGCATCCAAAACGGAGCCGCGTGGGAACTCCTGGGAGGAGAGGGGAGGACTGGGCGGGGCCAGCCAGGGGTGGGATTTGGGGGACCTCCGAACTGCACAAAATCTTCGCTAGACGTTCTCCTGAACCTCTGCGAACCTTCGGCAGCAGACCCCTGGTGCGTATTTGTAGACCCAAAGAAGTGGAGATGTGGAAACATCAGCCCACCGGAACATGAGAAGAAGACAACCATGTCTATAGGGGGTGATTTGGGAGCCCACCGTTTGTTGTTGTTAGTTGCGAAGCCGTGTCCGACTCATCGCGACCCCATGGACAACATTCCTCCAGGCCTTCCTGTCCTCTACCATCCTCTGGAGTCCATTTAAATTCATGCCTACTGCTTTAGTGACTCCATCCAGCCACCTCATTCTCTGTCGTCCCCTTCTTATTTTGCCCTCAATCTTTCCCAGCACTAGGCTCTTCTCCAGTGAGTCCTTCGATCTCATTAGGTGGCCAAAGTATTTCAGTTTCCTCTTCAGGATCTGACCTTCTAAAGAGCAGTCAGGGTTGATCTCCTCTAGGACTGACTTATTTGTTCACCTTGCAGTCCAAGGGACTTGCAGGAGTCTTCTCCAGCACCAGAGTTCAAAGGCCTCAATTCTTTGGCGCTCAGCCTTTCTTATGGTCCAACCTTCACAGCCATACATTGCAACTGGGAAAACCATAGCCTTGACTATACGCACTTTGGTTGGCAGGGTGATGTCTCTGCTTTTTAGTACGCTGTCTAGATTTGCCATAGCTTTCCTCCGTTAGTATGTTCCTAATGACCATTGGTGGCCCAGAGAAGACCTGGGAAGCTGTGCCTAGGCTGACCTATGACCTACGGCCCATCTTCCGGTAACTTCCCATTTGTACCAATAAAGGAGAAAAATTGTAGCTCGGGGTTGAACTACAGGGTCCTTGGTGCTCTCTGAGGTTGGGGGTTTTCTCGCAGACATTTTGTGACCCAACTAGGGAACATCTTCAGTGTTAGAAGGGAGTGGGGTTTGTGAAGGAGGAGGAGGAGGAGGAAGAAGAGGGGGAGAAGGAAGAGGAGGGGGAGGACATATGGCTCCTTGGTAGTCTCTGAGCTTGGCGGTTTTCTCGCAGACATTTCATGACCCAACTAGGGAACATCATTAGTGGTAGAAGGGAATGGGGTTTGTGGAGGAAGAGGAGGAGGAGGAAGAGGAGGAGGAGGAGGAGGTGGAGGAAGAGAAGGAGGAGAAGGAGGAGGAGAAGAAGAAGAAGAAGAAGAAGAAGAAGAGGAGGAGGAGGAGGAGGAAGAGGAGGAGGAGGAGAAGAAGAAGAAGAAGAAGAAGAAGAAGAAGAAGAAGAAGAAGAAGAAGAAGAAGAAGAAGAAGAAGAAGAAGAAGAAGAAGAAGAAGAAGAAGAAGAAGAAGAAGAAGAAGAAGAGGGCTGTGGGGTCCTTGATGCTCTCTGAGCTGGGTGGTTTTCTCGCAGTCGTTTCATGACCCAACTAGGAACATCATCAGTGCTAGAAGGGAGTGGGGTTTGCAGGGAGGAGGAGGAGGAGGAGGAGGAGGAGGAGGAGGAGGAGGAGGAGGAGGAGGAGGAGGAGGAGGAGGAGGAGGAGGAGGAGGAGGAGGAGGAGGCGATGATGGGATCCTTGGTGCTCTCTGAGCTTGATGGTTTTCTTGCAGACGTTTCATTACCAAACTAGGTAACATCATCTGTGCTAGAAGGGAGCAGGATTTGTGGAATGGGGCAGGAAGGGGAGAGGGGAGGGAGAAGAAGAGGATTGTGGAGTCCTTGGTGCTCTCTGGGTTTGGTGGTTTTCTTGCAGACGTTTCATGACCCAACTAGGGAACATCATCAGTGCCGACGAGAGAGCACGGATGATGTTAACTCGGTTTGGGTCATGAAACACCTCACGTCTTCCAATCTGTTCTACTCCCGTAATGTCTCAAAACCTGTAACTGATGCAAGATATGACCCTAAGGCTATGATCTAGACATCCTTCAGAGACTTGGGACAGAGGGTTGGGCTACAAGACCTCCAAGGTCCCTTCCAGCCCTACGATTCTATGACCGCATACCACCGCCTCTGAATGAATTGTCCTAACGGTCCATGCCTTCTGGACTTCAAGGTTTAAGCCAACATTTCTCAAGGTTTCAAGGTTTAAGCCAATGTTTCTCCAGGTTTAAAGGTTTAAGCCAACATTTCTCAAGGTTTCAAGGTTTAAACCAAGATTTATCAAGATTTCAAGTTTTAAGCCAAGAATTATCAAGATTTCAAGGTTTAAGCCAACATTTATCAAGGTTTCAAGTTTAAGCCAACATTTCTCAAGGTTTCAAGGTTTAAGCCAATGTTTCTCCAGGTTTAAAGGTTTAAGCCAACATTTATCAAGGTTTCAAGTTTTAAGCCAAGAATTATCAAGGTTTCAAGGTTTAAGCCAACGTTTTTCAAGGTTTCAAGTTTTAAGCCAAGATTTCTCAAGGTTTCAAATTTTAAGCCAAGATTTATCAAGATTTCAAGGTTTAAGCCAACGTTTCTCAAGGTTTCAAAGTTTCAGCCGACGTTTCTGAAACCTCAGCAACTTTTAAGATGGGTGGACTGCAACTCCCAGAATTCCCCCAGCTACCAAGCCATCCAAGTCCACCCATCTTAAAAGTTGCTAAGGTTGAACATGCTGGTTTAAGCAACGGCATCAGAGGTGGGATTCAATTACCTTCCCTACTGGTTCACAAACGTGAGCGGGCACACGCTTGCGCTCGCTTCGCTCACACTTGCCTCCTCTGCGCATGTTCATGGCCTTCCAGGCTTGTGCAGTACTCACGCATTACATCCAGGCAGGTGAGCGGAGCCTCCCACAGTTATCACTACCGGTTCGCCTGAACCGGGCTGAACCGGCTGAATCCCACCACTGAATGACATCCAAGGTTCTTAATAGGTTGGAGACCTCCCACCCGGCCCATGATATGAAAGTATCTCCTTAAGCTCAAGGACTTGAATGAAAGGACCTCCCGGTATCTCTTTGTGTACAAGGACTGGAGGACCCCATGGGTGCATCATAACTCAAGCGATGCGCTGAGCATGGAAGCCAAAAGATTCTGGCTTGTTGGGGAAACGTCCTTTCCTTGGGATGTCAAGGAATATCAAGCATGACATTCGTCTGCCTTTCAACGCCCGGCTTTTTTCGTACTTGTATCTGGGACACGATGTCCACCTGTCTCTTCTGTCCCTCAAACGTGCCTCTCGGGGTTACCCGGCTGCCTCTGATAGATATTTACATCGCGGGATTGTTCCTAACGTTTTGCAACCCATCAACAGATGATCTGGAAAGCGGGGGGTGGGGGGGGAGGAGAGAGGAGGGGGAAACCTATAAATATTTTCAGCCAGCCAGCCATCCGTCAATTTTTAACAGCTACCTGACAGGTTCATCTTCACGGACGTGTGAAATTGATTGGCCAGAGAGGTAGGGACGAACGATCAGAGGAAGTAGCCCAAACATCTGGAATAATTATGTCCAGCAAACAATGCCCTGGAAATTTTCCAGCCTTGTAGCAGGGCAGATAATAGCGAAGGAAGAATATGGATTTGAAGTCGCTCCAATCGTAGAGCTTGTTAAAGTGTGTCTCAGCAGAGGCGAGGGGGGTGGCAGAACAGAAATGTTGAAACAGAATCCCTAAAGAAAGGATGTAAAAGAAGGGACGACATGAAATATGAACGGCAAAAAATTTTTTAAAAAATATTTTAAATAATTACAAGTAGTTCTCGATATACGCCCGCAATAGAGCCCAACATTTTTGTTGATAAGCGAGACATTTCCTAAGTGAATTTTGGCCCATTCTACAACCTTTCTCGACACAGTTGTTAAGTGAATCACCGCAAATGTTAGATTAGTAACACGGATGTTAAGTGAATCTGGCTCCCCCCGCATTGACTTTGCTGATCAGGAGGTCGCAAAAGATGAGGACATAACTGCGGAACACTGCGACCGTCGTAAATATGAGTCGGTGGCCAAGCCTCTGAATTTTGATCACGTGATGGAGAGGCTGTAATGGCCGTAAGTGTGAAAAACGGTCCTAGGTCACTTTTTTTCAGTGCTGTTGTAACTTCAAACGGTCACTAAATGAATTGTTGTTAAGTCAAGGACCACCTGTAAAATGAATTGTTGGATTGTCCCATTGTTCCGCAGTGTGTTGTCCCATTCTGTCAGCGGAGCAATGTGTAAATCAGTGGTGGGTTTCACATTTTGTTGCTATCAGTTTGCCACGCACATGCACACATGCTTTGCGCGCGCGCGTGTACCTTCCACAAATGAACCCAGCCTTCCGCATGTGTGTTTTGCTCATGCGCGCGTCTTCCACACATGAGCCCAGCCTCAAAGCCGTGCCTAAACAGGCCAGCATAGAACCAGGGCGAGCCCCACCTGCGATCTCCGCAACTGGTTTGTCCGAATCGGTACGAACCGACTGAATACCACCTATGGTGTAAAGCAGCGGTTCTCAACCTGTGGGTCGGGACCCCGTTGGGGGTCGAATGACGATTTGCCAGGGGTCGCCTAAGACCATCGGAAATATGGGAAGTATACTTGCGAGTCAAAGAATCGCGCTCCAATGGTTGACTCCACAAACCAGCTGCAGGCTCTTCAAATCGCTAGCCGAATTCGGCTCCAGGCGCGATGAATTAAAAAAAAAGAGAAATCTTTGCTCTGATGTCTCCCTCTCAAGCCAGCTGCAATCGCTCCCAATCGCTAGCCTAATCTGGCTTCAGGCGCCATAAACTTAATAGGGGAAGAGTCTCCGCTTTAATGCCTCCGTCCTCAAGGCAATCGCAAGCAGTTCAGATCGCTAGCCAATACAGCTTCAGGCGCGATAAAGTCAAAAACGAAAATAATTTTACGGTTGGGGTCGCCACATCGTGGGGAATTGTATTAAAGGGGTCGCAGCACTATAAAGGTTGAGAACCACTGGTGTAAATGGTATGTGAACAATGGCAACAGGGCAAAAAAATTCTACCTAGGGAATATGTCAGATAAGAGCAAGCAAAGCCCAGAACTGCTTAACGGGGAAAAGGGAAAATGGCTCAGAATAAACCTTCCTTAGATCCTCAGGCTCTAAAACAGACAGTGCGAGACTTGTATTTTCAGACTTCTGAAAGATTCTGTTAATTAGCCTTGCAATAATGTAGAATTAGCTCATCTGTTCTTGTTTCCTGTCTGGTTTATGGCTGACAAGATGGCTGAGTACGGTAGGATGGGACTTGTGGTCCAACGCACCTAGAGGATGCCAAGTTGTTGTGGTCCACCAGCAGCCTGCGGAGCTGGCAGGGGAGTCGGACAGTGAGGAAGCTGGGGAGAACAACGGGCCAGTCCTGAAGTCGGGGAAGGCCCAGACGAGGGCTCTGTGTCGGAGGCAGAGATGAGACCTAGGCTATCTGGGGGCAATGCGTGGACTCCGGAGCCTCCAGAGGCAGACAGCAGAGAGATAGAGGAACAGGATGAGCCTGTTCCTAGTGCACGCATGCGCAGAGCTGCCAGAAGGCAAGAGCAGCTGAAGCAAAAAGGACAACTCGGGAGTAAAGCCAGGAGATGATTGGCCCCTCTCATAAGGCTTAAAAGAGCAGCAACGGCTCTTGGGCTCTTTGTAGGAAAGCAACATTGCCAGATCTGTTTCTAGTCGGCATCTCTTGTTTCTGAACTTCGTGGGGCTTTGCCAGGAAAAGCCTTTGGCAGGGTGCCAAAGGAGATAAAGGTTCGTGATACGGCCGAAGGACTTTTTCTGAAGGACTTCGTTTTGGAATTAATTTGGACTAAGCTGGGAATGAAGTAATTCCCAGTTGTTACAATAAAACAGGTTTGTGTACGACTAAGTGTGTCTTTTATGCCTAAGTGAGTCTAGGTCACAACGTAAGTTCCGAAGGATGTAGAAACCCGCTTATCTTTCCACTCCGTTTCTCTCTAGGTTCCTACCAATTTTCCGTGGTGGAAACGGCGCCTCCTGGGTCCGCGGTGGGGAGACTGCGCGCGCACGATCCTGATGAAGGGGAAAACGCCCTGCTTGCCTACAGCATCCTGGACGGAGGAGATGGAGCCGAGGCCTTTGCCATTCACACGGACATGTTGGGACAGGATGGGATCATTACTTTGAAAAAGGTGGGGGAAGCGCCCCAGAAGTATGGACTTCTCGTGTCTCTCTTCCTTCTTGGAGCTTTGATGTGGAAGCCTCCATCTATCTATCTATCTATCTATCTATCTATCTATCGATCGATCGATCGATCGATCGATCGATCGATCTATCATCTTTCTTTCTTCCTTCCTTCTTCCCTTCCTTCCTCCTGTCCTTCCTTCCTTCCTTCCCTCCCTCTCTTCTGTCCTTCCTTCCTCCTTTCTCTTTCTTTCTTTTGTTTTCTTTCTCATTCTTTTCTTCCTTCTTCCTATCCATCTTTCCTTCCTGTCCTTCCTCTGTTCCTTCTTTCCTTTTTTCTTTTTCTTTCTTTCTTTCCTTCCTTCTTTCCCTCTTTCTTTCTTTCTTTCCTTCCTTCCTTCCTTCCTCCTGTCCGTCTTTCTTTCTTTCTTTCTTTCTTTCCTTCTTTCCTTCTTTCCTTCTTTCCTTTTTCTTTCCTTCCTTCCTTCCTTCCGTCTTTCTCTCTCTCTCTCTCTCTCTCTTCTTCCCTTTTTCTTTTTCCTTCCTTCCTTCCTCCTGTCTTTCTTTCTTTCTTTCTTTCTTTCCTTCTTTCCTTCTTTCTTTCCTTCCTTCCTTCCGTCTTTCTCTCTCTCTCTCTTCTTCCCTTTCTTTTCTTCCTTCCTTCCTTCTTCCTTCCTTCCTTCCTTCCTTCCTTCTTCCTTCTTCCTTTTCTTTCTTTCTTTCTTTCTTTCTTTCTTTCTTTCTTTCCTTCTTTCCTTCTTTCCTTCTTTCCTTTTTCTTTCCTTCCTTCCTTCCTTCCGTCTTTCTCTCTCTCTCTCTCTCTTCTTCCCTTTCTTTTTCTTTTTCCTTCCTTCCTTTCTTCCTTCCTCCTGTCTTTCTTTCTTTCTTTCTTTCTTTCTTTCCTTTTTCTTTCCTTCCTTCCGTCTTTCTCTCTCTCTCTCTCTTTTTCCCTTTCTTTTTCTTTTTCCTTCCTTCCTTCCTTCCTTCCTCAACTGTTGGCATAGAACTACTTGTATTTTTATACATAACTCAAGGCAGCAAAAATGGCCACCAGATCCTCCTCCTGCTCTTTTCCCCACAACCCTGTGAGGTGGGTTGGGATGAGAAAAAGTGAGAGGCACAAGTCCCCCAGCTGGCTTTCATGCCTAAAACAGGACTACTGTTGTGGTCTGCCAGCATCCTGCGAAGCTGGCAACGGAGTCAGACAGTGAGGAGGCTGGGGAGGAACATGGGCCAGTCCTGGAGTCTGGGGAAGGCTCGGACGAGGGCCCTGCATCAGAGGCAGAGACGGGGCTAGGGCCATCTGGGAGCCATGCGCGGACTCCGGAGCTTCCAGTCGGACATCAGAGAGGCAGAGGAACAGGAGGAGCCTGTTCCTAGTGTGCGCATGTGCAGAGCTGCCAGAAGGCAAGAACAGTTAAAACAAAAGGGACGACTCGGGAGTAAGGCCTGGAAATGATTGGCTTAAGGCTTAAAAGAGGAGCAAAAGTACGTGGGCCCTTTGCAGGAAAGCAACGTTGTTAATTCTGTTCCCAGTCGGCATCTCTGTTTGATTCTGGACTCTGTGTGGCTTTGCCAAGTAGGTCTTTGGCAGCATGTCAAGGGAGATGAAGGTTGGAGATTATCCGGAAGGACTTTTTGCAACTAATTGGGACTCAGCTGTGAATGAACATAATTCACAGCTGTTGCAATAAAAGAGGTTTTTGGGACTACTTGTGTGTTTTAATGACTCAGGAAGCCTAGGTCACAATAACTAGAACTCATCGTCTCCTGCTTTAAAGCTTTGTGCTTTAACCACTAGACCAAACTGGCCCTCGTTTTCTTCGGACGACACGGGATATTAGATACCTCACCAACCATTCTTGGCCGTTTGCACGTCCTTCACGAACTCGTTTGAACCGCTTGCCTTTGCTTGCTTCCAATCATGTTTTTTTTCTCTCTCATTGTTGTTCTTCTCTGCTTGGATGGGCATGGTAGCCTCTGGATTTCGAGTCCCGTCACTCTTATACCTTCCGAGTTGAGGCCACCAACACGCAGATCGACCCTCAGTACATCCGGAAGGGCCCCTTCAAGGACGTGGCCACCGTCCGCGTGACGGTAGAAGATGCTGACGAACCTCCGGTCTTCTCCCGTCCCGAGTACCATCTGGCCGTTTATGAGAATGGCCCACCGGGGACCCTGGTGGGCAAAGTCACGGCGGTCGACCTGGATACGCCCAGCAGTGTCATCCGGTAATGGCTGGGGAGAACACTGCTACTGCAGGGTGGGAAACCGGTGTTTGTTGTCTTTGTGTGTGTGTGAAGTTTCAGTTACTCCATTTATACTTCGTTGCCGTGACAACCTGATACCCCAGGTGCCCACCCTCCATCTTCCAGATACTCCATCCTGCAGCATACGGACCCCGAGCGCTATTTCAGCATCAACCCGCAGGATGGTGCGATTCTGACCTCGGTGCCACTCGACCGAGAGGTTTTGGCCTGGCACAATATGACTGTACTGGCAACGGAACTTGGTAAGAGCCAAGTTGAAATGGCGGGTCGTAGTCCAGGAGGCTCCAAGGGGATGGAAGCTTTGCATTGCAAACATGTAGTATTTTGTAGTATTTTGATTCATCGGGACAGTACAGATATGAAAATTCTATGTTTGCAATGAAACATATAAAGCCAGGGTGTCAAACTCAAGGCCTGTGGGCCAAATCTGGCCCATGGGGTGCTTGGATCTGGTCCATGGGGCAGGCCTGAAAGTAACAAGTGTTCTGTCCTCCTTCGCCTCCATCCGAGTGATGGCTTAATTAGCCGGCACTATCAGCTCTGGCAGCAAAATAGCGAGCGTCTGCCAAGTGTCTCTGTTATCTCCCTCGATGCCTATGAGTCACCCAGGAACAATCTTCAGCTTTTAGTTAATCAGTTGATTTGCCTGCTACGAAGAGGCACAGCAGCTCTCGCTGCCTTTATATCCTGTGAGGTGTGGCTCCATGACTCAGCACTTCCTAGGCCTGCCCCACCCCTGCTTCTGTTGTTCCCTCCTCTCCTGCCTACGAAACCTAGGGTCCAACCAAGCCTGATTGCCATCAGCTGGGTCTGAAGGCCTGGCCTGGGGGGGAGAAGAGTCAGGGGACGGAGGCCTCGTTATCTGTTCCACCTGGCCTGCCTCCGGTTCCTGGAGCTGAGCCAGGGAAGCCGGTGCTCCCGAGGTAACTCCTGATGGCCCTTCCCCCTCACTTTCCAAGTCACTTTCTGGCAGGAGGCCTGGCTCCAAGTCACTTTCTGGCAGGAGGCCCAGCTCCGGGGGGTGCAGATACAACAACAAGGGACCGGCCTGCGGTGCCTCTGCTAGAGAAAAATGGGGCGCAGAGAGAGCGCACAGCATCCCCCGTGCCCTGTTTTCAGCCTAGACGGCCTTCTGCAGCACTCTGCCAGCCAAAACAGGGGTGTTGTGTCTTGCCCGCCCTCAGAGCAGCCGGGGCCTTCTTACCTGCTCCCGAACACTGAGGAATGTATGCCTCCCGGTCCCAGTCCTGGCTCCATGCCCACACAAACTGCAGAAGAAGGAGAATCTCCCTGCCCCAGCCCTGACTCCATGCCCAGGCAAACAGAGCAGCTAGACCCCTCCCCCTCCTCCACAGCATGTGAGCCTGAGGAGGGTTTATTACCAACAGCTGATTGGTGTGACCCTCGCATCAGAAGATTGGATAGGCGGAGGCAACAGAGGGAAGGGAGGGGCAGGCCTTAATGAGTGCTGAGTCATGGAGCCACACCCCATGGCCTATATAAAGGATCTGCTTTCTGGCAGTCTCTGAGTCAGGCAAAGTCGAACTTATCTTGCTGAAGTCACTTACTGGTCTCCTGCCTGCTCTGAGGACTTTGCTAGGACTTTGGGCAGAGCTGCAGAGGCAAGCCTGATTCGGATTTCCCTGACCCGGCCGTCAGCGGAGGAGTGGGACACGACAAGGGCCGCACACGGCTCCCCCCTGCCCCGTTTTGGCTGCCAGAGTGCTGCAGGAGGCGTCTGTCCCGCCTGCCATCCATCCCCACCCCCACACTTGGCCGGCCCACCGAGGACAATTACAATGCTGATCCGGCCCTTGAAGAAATCCAGTTTGACACCCCTGATATAAAGCATACTTACAACAGGTCATTCAGATCATTTGTTTGACGTTACAAAAGTGACTGGGCACCATTTTTCACACTTAACGACCACTGCAGCATCCCCAGGGTCACGTAATTTACATTCCGATGCGTGTTTCATATTTATGAGAGCCGCGGTGTCCCGGGGGGTCACGTGATTTCCTTTCTGCGACCTTCTGCGACAAACAAAGTCAACGGGGGAGCCAGATTCACTTAACAACCGTGTGACTCACTTAACAACTGCAGCGATTCACTTAACAAACGTAGCAAGAAAACTCATAAAATGGGGGAAAACCTCACTTAACGAATGAACAAATAAATAAATGTTAGCAAACGAACAAATAAATTTTGGCCTCCAGTGTGGTCACAAGTCGAGGATTGCCTGTAGTTCTCGACTTACAACCATTTGTTTAGTGACTGCTCAAAATCGCAAAAGCACTGAAAAAAGTGACGTATGACCAGTCCTCAGACTTATGACTGTTGCAGCATTCCCCACTATCTGATCGAAATTCAGGTGGTTGGCAACTGGAAAGTCAGTTGCAGCGTCCCGGGGTCAGGCGGTCCCCTTCCCAACTGTCTTCCAACAAATAAAGTCAATGGGGGGGGAAGTGGATTCACTTAACGACCACACGATTCACTTAACAACGGCAGTGATTTGGTTAACCGTCATGGCCAAAAGAAAAAGGTCACTTGAAGAACCGTCTTGCTTAGCAATCAAAATTTTGGCTCTAAATGTAGTCATACGTCGAGGACGTCGAGGAGAAAAAGCAATGGCAATTGTGTATTAATTTTCTTCTCCCTTTCTTTTCCTTCTTCCTTTCTGCATCCCCGTGTCTGTTTGGTGATCTTTCGGAATGGTTTCTGCTCTCTGTTTTCGTTTTGCGTGTCGAACGTGCGCAACGGTGCATTTTTTGCGCTCCGACATTGTGGAGTGGGGCTGCGCTTTCTGTGTGTTTTTCCCCCGTGACTGACTGATTGATTGATTGCCTAATGTCGGCTGGATGGTTTTATATATCGGCGGCCTGTGATTTCACTTGTTGGCCACATTGGACATTTATGTTCGCCCACCCATGCGCAAATGTGCTTCATCGTGCACCGTTGCTCGCTTCCGTCTCCTTCACTCTGCACGTCTGCCCACGTCTTTCAACCTCATGACGTGATTCTTGCCTGTCTGGTTCTGCCGGTGGTACGACGGTGGACTCTTTCGGGGTGTGTGTGTGTGCGGGGTTATGAATGGGATCCAACCCCCTCCCGCTGGATTTGGGACTACGGATTGCACTGGCTCCCCCATGAATGACCTGTACGGCTTTCTCGCATGGCTGAATCATTTGTCCCATATCCTTAACGGTCGACTTACTCGTTGGGATGTTCTTGGTGTTACCTTCCTGCCTTCCCCGTTTTTCGACTGGATCGCCCTGCACATCCCGTCACGTGGTTCCACGTTGCTCCTTACCCCCGCCTCTTACCCTCAGACAGTCCCACACAAGGTTCCCAGATACACGTGGCCGTTCAAATCCTGGATGTCAACGATAACCCACCCCAGCTGGAACAGAGCTACGAACCTTTTGCCTGTGATAACGCCATCCCGGGCCACGTAAGTAAGGGGTCCCTAGGACACTGATGGGGCAGGGTGGGATGGGAAAAGAAAGCGCTGCCTGAAAATAATTTTTGCCTTTTTTTTTTTTCTTGGCCAGCTGGTGCAGTTGATCCGAGCGGTCGACCGAGACGAGGATGGTAACACGAGCCGTATCATCATCCGTTCCCCGTCCATGGTCAGAGAACCAAACGTCACCGTGCGGGATAACAAGGGTAAAACACGCATGCCTCTCCTAAAATGTAGAACAGATTTCAGAACGTTCCTTATGGACTAGGAACTTGCACTGTTGATAAAAGGAGAGTAGACATTTTCAAGAATATGTCACGAGCTGTGTACAGAACGTATAGCAGTGCTTCTCAGTTTTAACAACTTTAAGAGGTACAGATTTCGGCTCCCAGAATCCCCCAGCCGGCAATGCTGGCTGGGGGATTCTGGGAGTCAAAGTCCAGATCTCTTAAAGTTTCCAAGGTTGAGGAACACTGATCTAGTAATTCAGAAATCTATACGAAAATATAGTATTAATCAACATTATATTGTCCCCTTGAAGATGGCTGTACGTACCTACAATCTAAGACAGGGATGTCAAACTAGATTTCATTGAGGGCCACATCAGGGTTGTGTTTGACTTTGGAGGGATGGGGTGGGTATGGCCAGGATGGGCGTGGCCAGCTCAACGTCACTCATGTCGGGAGGGCCTGTGGTGGCCCGAGCCCTCTGCCAGTGAAAACAGGTTCGCGAGCTTCGTTTTTGGTGCGACGGCTGCGCACAGTACTCCCAAGCTCTGTTTTTGCCAGCTCAAGGTTTACTCAGCCTTCCTTGCATCCTTCCGAGGTTGGTAAAATGAGGACCCAGATTATTGGGGGGCAAGAGGCTGACTCCGTAAACCACTTATAGGGCTGTAAAGCACTGTGAACTTCCATAGAAGTCTAAGAGGCACCGCGGGCCGGTCCTATGCTGTTTCCAGGGCAGCCCCATGGGACAGATCTAAGCACCGCATGGGCCGGATCCAGCCCCCGGGCCTTGAGTTTGACACCCTTGATGTAAGGCTTGGGTTATTACTGCCTACAAGGAAACATTTCAAAAATATAATGGACCTCAATTCAATCGTCTCCTTCGAATCTTCTCATCTCCAGACAATTCGGCGTCCTTGTTACTCCGGGCCACCCGTCTGCCTCCCCAAGGTGGATTTCTGCTTGTGCCGCTGGAACTAGTGGACGGCGGTTCCCCCACTCGCACGGGCTCCCCAACTCTGACAGTCAGCATCTGCCGGTGTCGGCGAGACGGGGCCATGCAGACCTGTGGTCCTGAGGCCCTTGGATCTCCTGCTGGCCTCAGCACTGGGGCTTTGCTGGCCATCCTCGCCTGCGTTGGCACCCTACTTGGTGAGACTTCGAGCTGGCATTCGGATGGCATGGGTGGACAGAGAAAGGAGGATAGCACAGGCGGCCCTCAACTTACGATCGCAATGAGGCTCGAAACATCAACCGCTAGGCACGACAGTTGTGTCCTCTGTTTACAAACTTTTTTTTGCCACGGTTGTTAATTGAATCATGAGATTGTTAAATGAATCTGGCTTCCCCCTGTTGATTTTGCTGGTCAGAAGCCATCTGGGAAGGTTACAAAAGCTGATCAGGTGACCCCCAGGACAGTGCAATTGTCATAAATACATGCCAATTGACAACAGCCGTGGTGGCGCAGTGGTTAGAACCAGAGGGGAGATTCACTTACCTTCCCTACCGTTCGCAAATGTGCATGCCTTCTCTGCACATGCGTAAAGCCTTCCACGTATGCGCAGTACTCGCGTATTATGTCCGGGCGAGTGGGCAGAGCCTCCTGCAATTGCCACTACCGGTTCACCCGAACCGGATAGAACCGGCTGAATCCCACCACTGGTTAGAACACAGTATTGCAGGCTACTTCTGCCGACTGCCAGCTGCCAGCAGTTCGGCAGTTCGATCCTGACCGGCTCAAGGTTGACTCGGCCTTCCTTCCAGCCTTCTGAGGTTGGTAAAATGAGGACCCAGATTGTTGGGGTCGATAAGAGGTCGACTCTGTAAACCGCTTGGAGAGAGCTGTAAAAGCACTGTGAGGCGGTATAGAAGTCTAAGCGCTATTGCTATTACTGATCACATGACAACGGTTGCGCGAAAACCAGTCAGAAGTCACTTTTTTTTTTGGTGTCGTGGCAACTTTGCGCGGCCGCTAAACAAATGGTTTAGCTTCCTGTATTATGGGTAGTTCAGCCATAGGTGGGGGTGTTTGCAATGGCTTGTTGTGATTAACATCTCACCTTCTCCTCCCATTGGTCCATCTGACTTCACCAATGCACCAACTTCCCGATCGCCTCTAGCCCTGGTGCTGCTCTTTGTCGCCCTCCGGAGGCAGAAACAGGCTGCATTGCTGCCCTTTGAGGAGGAAGACGTCCGTGAGAACATCATCACTTACGACGATGAGGGCGGAGGAGAAGAAGACACAGAGGCCTTCGACATGGCTGCCCTGCAGAACCCGGACGCTGCCCCTCCACCCTCGCAGCAACGGCGCCTCCTCCGGCGGGACGTCCTGCCCCGTCCACACTTCCCACCGTCCCTGTCCACCCGGATGCCACCGCAGCCCCACGACGTGGCCAGTTTTCTCACAGCCCGCTTGAGCGAGGTGGACGCCGATCCTTCCGTGCCTCCGTATGACTCCATCCAGGTGTACGGCTACGAAGGCCAGGGCTCCTCCGCCGGGTCTCTCAGTTCCCCCGGCTCTTCCTGCGCTGGGGACAGCGACGCCGGCGGGTACGAGTATCTGGAAGAATGGGGGCCCCTCTTCCGAACGCTGGCCGAGCTGTACGGGGCACCAGAGGGTCCTCCTCCAACTTGATCCCTTGTGGGCCCGATGCCTCCATGGAAGAGCGTGGACCTCGAACCCCTTCCTTTTTTTTCCGGTTGCTTGTTCTCCGTTCCGTCCACCAGCTTCCTTGTTTCTCAGTTTTGGATTTGTCCATGATAAACTCCATCATCTCATGGATTCCCAAATCCTTCCTGTTGACCTCCTCTTGTTTTGCTGTGTTTGTCAATCAACGTTTTTCTTTCCGTTTCTTATGTCTGTGTAGCCTGTTCTTTTCTTTTCTCTTTTCCTTTCCTTATTTTTCCTTTTGTTCCTTTCCTTTTCTTTCTTTTTTCTATCTTCCTTTCCTTTCTCCTTTCTTTTCCTTCCCTTCCTTTCTTTTCCTTCCCTTCCCTTCCTTTTCTTTCCTTTTTCTATCTTCCTTTCTTTTCTATCTTCCTTTCCTTTCCTTTCCTTTTCTATCTTCCTTTCTTTTCTATCTACCTTTCCTTTCCTTTTCTTTCTTCCTTCCTTTATCTGTCTTCCTTCCCTTCCTTTCCTTTCCATTCCTTCCCTTCCTTTCTCCTTTCTTTTCTTTTCCTTCCTTTCCTTTTTCTATCTTCCTTTTCTTTTTCTATCTTCCTTTCCTTTCCCTTTTCTATCTTCACTTCCTTTTATCTGTCTTCCCTTCCTTTCCTTCCCTTCCGTTCCCTTCCTTTCTCCTTTCTTTTCCTTCCTTTCCTTTCCTTTCTCTCCTTTTCTATCTTCCTTTCCTTTCCATTCCTTCCCTTCCTTTCCTTTCCTTTTCTATCTTCCTTTCCTTTCTCCTTCCCTTCCTTCCTTCCCTTCTTTTCTTTTCCTTCCTTTCCCTTCCTTTCCTTTTTCTATCTTCCTTTCCTTTTTCTATCTTCCTTTTCTTTCTTTTCCCTTACCCTTACCCTTTCCCTCCCCTCCCCTTTCTTTTCCTTCTTTTCCCTTCTCTTTTCTCTTCTTTCCCGTAGCTTCTCATCCTTCTCTGCCCACCCTTCGCTTTCTCCTCATTTCCTCGTCTCGTCTTCCTCTGTTCAACTGCTCGTATCCTCTCCGCCACCCACTCCCCGCTGTCTCGTCTGCCTTTCTCGTCCCGTCCTGTCCCATTTTGCTCCCCGTTTCATTTTTGACGCGATCTGTGCCGTGTTTCTTACGTTTCCTTCCCCCCCACCCCACCTCACCCCAATTCCTATCTAAAATATTCTATGCATTCATCTTTCCTTCCTTTCCTTCCTTCCTTTCTCCTTTCTTTTCCTTCCTTTCCTTTCCTTTCTCTCCTTTTCTATCTTCCTTTCCTTCCTTTCCTTTCCTTCCTTCCTTTCCTTTCCTTTTCTATCTTCCTTTCCTTTCTCCTTCCTTCCTTCCTTCCCTTCTTTTCTTTTCCTTCCTTCCTTCCTTTCCTTTTCTATCTTCCTTTTCTTTTCTATCTTCCTTTTCTTTTCCTTTCCTTACCCTTTCCCTCCCTCCCCTTTCTTTTCCTTCTTTTCCCTTCTCTTTTCTCTTCTTTCCCGTAGCTTCTCATCCTTCTCTGCCCACCATTCGCTTTCTCCTCATTTCCTCGTCTCGTCTTCCTCTGTTCAACTGCTCGTATCCTCTCCGCCACCCACTCCCCGCTGTCTCGTCTGCCTTTCTCGTCCCGTCCTGTCCCGTTTTGCTCCCCGTTTCATTTTTGACGCGATCTGTGCCGTGTTTCTTACGTTTCCTTCCCCCCACCCCACCTCACCCCAATTCCTATCTAAAATATTCTATGCATTCATCTTTCCCCTTCCCAGATCTCTCGGTTCCAGACTCCCCTCCCCTCCCTGGATCCTATACTTATCCAGTCTTGCCAGCATGGATTGACCTCTATCATTCAAAGTGCATCTCCCATGCCCTGACAGCAGAACCAAACCACTCTCCGATGACCTGTCGGGTCACTTCAATTCTATCGGTGGAGTTTTGGCAGCCTCCGCGGAAGGACTAAAAAAACCGTGGATTTTGGGGACGCCCTCCCCCTTTTCTGACACCAAAGGGAGGGGGGGAGCGAAAACGCTGCGTCTCCAGACTATTGTTCTACAATCTAGGGAGTTCAGGTGAAATCAGTGTCAGGTGGGAACATCCATGTTATAATTTCGTAATAAACGATTTATTTTCTAAAAAAAAAAAGAGAGAGCGAGAGAAGGCCAAGGTGAGTTGTGTGCGCGAGCCACAAAGCAGGATCTTGTACTAGCTTCTTTTTTCGCGGTTTCAAATTTATCAATTATTTTATCAAAATATAAGACAGAAAAGAGGAGTGGTGCGGTGATCTAGCGGTGGAGCTCTCGCCTTACAATCAGGAGGCTGTGAGTTCAATCCCAGGTAGAGGCAGATATTTCTCTTTCTCTCTCTGGGCACAATGAGACTATATCTGCTGAACAAAACTCCAGACTGGCAACAGGGAAGGGCATCCGGCCAGTAAAAAACACTCTGTTAGCTCCATTCAGTTGCCCAGACTCCACCGCGCAAGGGATGATGTGGTTGTTAAATGATAAGACAGAAAAAATAATTAAAAGTCCAGGTAGCCCTCGACTTAACAACAGTTCACTTAGTGACCGTTCAAAGTTACAGTGGCACTGAAAAAAGTGACTTTTTCACACTTGTGACCGTTACAGCATCCACATAGTCTCGTGATTTACATTCGGGTGCTGGACAAGTCGGCTACTATTTATGACGGTTGAGGTGTTTCCCGGGGTGGCACAATCCCTTTTTGCGACCTTCTGACATGCAAAGTCCATGGAGGGATGCCAGATTCACTTAACGACCGTGTGTCTAATTTAAAAAACCGCAGGGATTCGCTTCACCCAGCGTGGCAAGAACAGTCGTAAAATGGGGCGAGACTCGCTTAGCCCGTGTCTCACTTAGCAACGTAAATGTTGGATACAGTTGCGGTCGTAAGTCGAGGACCACCTGTAATGGAAAATTCGGGGAAGGAAAAAGGGAAGAAGAGGAAATGTGGGGTAGAAAGGGGAAAAGTGGGGGGAGGCATTGGCTTCCAACTCTCTTTGGTATCGTAGAAAATAATATTATATTTAACGTCATATTACCCTGTTTCCCCCAAAATAAGACATCTCCTGATAATAAGCCCAATCAGGCTTTTGAGCGCATGGCAATAAGGCCAAGCGTTTATTTCAGGGTTCAAAAAAATAAAAGACAGGGTCTTATTTTCGGGGAAACAACCTAATCAAGGAGAGAGGCAACCTGGAATTAAGGAGAAACTTCCTAACAGGGAGGACAATTAACCAGTGGAACAGCTTGCCACCAGAAGTTGTAGGTCCTCCATCACTGGAGATTTTTAAGAAGAGACTAGACAGCCACTTGTCTGAGCAAGGGGCCGGACTAGAAGACCTCCAAGGTCCCTTCTAGCTCTATTATGATTGATTTAATGTTTTACTTTTATACAATAGTATATACTAGCCATTTCTATAACAACAAAACCTATCTAATCAACCCAAAAAAGAATCAAAATTTCGTTTCCTCCCTCTCATCACGAGCAAAAAGTCCAGAAGCGATTTCCGAAGAGAAACAAAATTAACTATATTCTCTTCATTTTAACAATCTCTGCTGTGGGATTAATCTTTATAGACTATCATTAATCTTTATAGACTAATTTATATTAATAAAATCAGCTGCAATCTTTTAAATGTTTAACCCTAAAGGGGGGGAAAAACCCACCCTTTCTAAATTTTAAAGCCATTGCTTAAAACTTTGCTTTTTTAAAAAAAACTTCCTCTTAACACACATGCTTTAGAATTAGAATTAGAATTTTTTTTTTTATTGGCCAAGTGTGATTGGACACACAAGGAATTTGTCTTGGTGCATATGCTCTCAGTGTACATAAAAGAAAAGATACGTTCATCAAGGTACAACATTTACAACACAATTGATGATCAATATATCAATATAAATCATAAGGATTGCCTTATTACCGACTCACTTTCGATAGCGCTTTTCACAAATTTTAAAAATTACTCAAGCATTTTATAGATAAAGGAAGAAAAAGAATTTTTTTTTTCATTTTCAAAGCCACTTTACAAAACCGGTACCCAAAAGTACATGAAAGCTTCAGGACTCCGCCGGTTCAGACCGGTTCAAACGAACTGATAATGTCAACCTGCAGGTGGGCCCGCCTGCCCGGCTACCTGCCCCGGCGCTATGCCGTCCTATTTAATCATGCATGTGAGCACGCATGCTCACATTTTCGGTGCGCGGCGAACCGGCGGTAAAATTATGTGAAACCACCTCTGGAAACCTTCCTTTCAATGACCATCGCACCGATACAAATCCAGCTCTTCTTCTCTTTTAAGAAGAAGGGGTTATTACCAAAACTACGGCTGCAATCCAAAAAGCGCTCCGGTTGGGAATCCGGAGTTTCCCCTTTGCCTAGTCACATCCGTCACCGACATAACTAATTGGAGGAAGGATTTTTATTTGATCAAGCTGCAGAAACTCCCAGAAAGTGGACATAAGTGGTTTCTAATATACTGGTCCCTCAAGGACCTTTATAATTGCAAGCAGAAGCAATTGATTAAAATGGATAGGCAAGAGAGGGGGGGAAAAACGATATTTTTTTTTCAGATGTCGAAATGGAAAGAACTTTTCCACTGAAAAGCTGCTGAATTTGGTTTAAAGCAAAAAAAAAAAAGTCCGTAGCTCCCCCAATATGGGGAAGTCCTTGAATTTCCAGAATATTAATAATAATAATAATAATATCAGAGTTGGAAGGGACCTTGGAGGTCTTCTAGTCCAACCCCCTGCCCAGGCAGGAAACCCTACACCATTTCAGACAAATGGTTATCCAACATTTTCTTAAAAATTTCCAGTGTTGGAGCATTCACAACTTCTGCAGGCAAGTTGTTCCACTGATTAATTGTTCTAATTGTTAGGAAATTTCTCCTTAGTTCTAAGTTGCTTCTCTCCTTGATCAGTTTCCACCCATTGCCTCTTGTTCTACCCTCAGGTGCTTTGGAGAATAGTGTGACTCCCTCTTCTTTGGGGCAGCCCCTGAGATATTGGAAGACTGCTATCATGTCTCCCCTAGTCCTTCTTTTCATTAAACTAGGCATTTCCGTTGCCCAGGGAGGTCTACGGTCCAGAATTTCCTTTATAAAGCGAGGCGTTTAACTCAAAATCGTCCCCGATGTTACCGATTTTATTCGCCTCACCTGTTAAGCGGATCACGTGATCCTAGGACGACGCGAACATCCTCGAGACGTTGTGCTGGTTGCCAAGCGATCATGTGACTATGGAGAATGCCAAGATAGTCGTAAGCGCGATGACTGGTTTACATACCACTTTTTTGGGTGTCATCGTGACTAAACGGTCGCGAAACAAATGGTTGTAAAAATGGAGAGCGGCCTGTATTTCGTAATATCCATACTAGGGAAACACACCCTTCGCTAACTCCCATCGCTCCCAGCCTTGTTTGGCTTCGGGATCTCTTCGACCGACGCAATCTACTTCACGCCGAGAAACGAGGGAGAAAAATGGGCCCGATTTTCCAAAAACTCTTAACTGAAAAATAGCCCACGACAAAAAAACAAAACAAACAAAAACAAAGAAGAAGAAGAAGTAGAAGCATCTGGAAAAGAATTAGGGGGGAAAAAATGATTTTTTTTTTTTAAAAAAATTGAAATTTATTTATTTATTCGGTCAATGACCAGTAAGAATTAGAAGGGGGGAAAAACGGTAGTTAAATACAGGCAGTCCCTAAACTTACGGCTACAGTTCAGCACCAAAATTTCCATTCGTTAAGCGAGTGTCGCTTGCCATAATCGCGAAGCGAATCCCAGCAGTGCCGACTGGCGACACCCAGGGGAAGGGCCTTCTCTGTGGGGGCCCCCCACCCTCTGGAACGAGGGTCCCCCCAGGACTAGGTCAACTTCCTGACCTTCGAACCTTCCGCCGCGAGCTTAAGACGCGTCTATTTATTTGTGCAGGGCTGGCCTGGGGTTTAATTTTAAAATTAATTTTAAATGGGGTTTTGTATTTTTTTAACCGTAGTTTTAAATTTGGCCTAATGGAATAAGTTTTTTAAATGTTGTTTTAACATGTATTTACATAACATAACATAACATCAGAGTTGGAAGGGACCTTGGAGGCCTTCTAGTCCAACCCCCTGCCCAGGCAGGAAACCCTACACCATCTCAGTCAGATGGTTATCCAACATTTTCTTAAAAATTTCCAGTGTTGGAGCATTCACAACTTCTGAAGGCAAGTCGTTCCACTTATTAATTGTTCTAACTGTCAGGAAATTTCTCCTTAGTTCTAAGTTGCTTCTTTCTTTGATCAGTTTCCACCCATTGCTTCTTGTTCTACCCTCAGGTGCTTTGGAGAACAGCCCGACTCCCTCTTCTTTGTGGCAGCCCCTGAGATATTGGAACACTGCTATCATGTCTCCCCTAGTCCTTCTTTTTGTTAAACTAGACATACCCAGTTCCTGCAACCGTTCTTCATATGTTTTATCCTCCAGTCCCCTAATCATCTTTGTTGCTCTTCTCTGCACTCTTTCTAGAGTCTCAGCATCTTTTTTACATCGTGGCGACCAAAACTGGATGCAATATTCCAAGTGTGGCCTTACCAAGGCATTATAAAGTGGTACTAACACTTCACGTGATCTTGATTCTATCCCTCTGTTTATGCAGCCCAAAACTGTGTTGGCTTTTTTAGCAGCTGCTGCACACTGCTGGCTCATATCTAAATGGTTGTCCACTAGGACTCCAAGATCCCTCTCACAGTTACTTCTATTGAGCAAGGTACCACATATCCGGTACTGGTGCATTTTGTTTTTTTGGCCTAAATGTAGAACCTTACTTTATTTTATACTTTATTTATACTTTATTTATTTATTTTATACTTTATGTTTTATAAGGCTGTCAAACCGCCCTGAGTCGCCCTTCGGGAGATAGGGCGGTATAGACATTTGAATAATAAATGAATAATAAATAAAATGAAGCGTCCTTGAGCGCGTAAGGCCGTTGTTAAGCCAAGCTGGCTTCTCCATCGACATAGCGCCTCCGAAGGTCACAAAAGGAGGTCACACACGACCTCGGGACACCGCAACCGCCATAAATGTGAGTCAATTGCCAAGCGTCCGAATTTCGATCTCCTGACCACGGGGATGCTGCAACGGCCGTTAAGTGTGAAAAGACAAATCCTAAGTCATTTTGGACGGTCGTTAAACGAATGGGCAATCTATAATAGGAAACTAATCTGATACCTCGCCTTTTTTTTCCCAGTCTTCTCCTCTGTCCGTATCAATGAGCCTTTCTGAGGTTAACAGAATAGAACAGTTGAAAGGGGACCTCGGAGGTCATCTAGTCCAATCCCCTGCTCAAGGAGGAAAGCTATACAGATAGTCCTCAATTCACAGCAGTTCACTCAGTGACCATTCGCACTTACGACGGCACCGGCAGAAGTGACTTGCGTCCGTTTTTCACCCTCACGACCGTTTCAGCTTTCCGTGACGTTTGGTCACGTGATCAAAATTCAGACGCTTTGGCCACCGACTCCTATTTACGACGGTTGCGGGTGTCCCCCCGGGGTCACACGGTCCCCTTTTGCGACCGTCTAGTAAGCCAAGTCCAACGGGGAAGCCCAGATTCGCTTAACAACCATGCGACGGACTCAACGACCACCGCGATTCGTTTAACAACCGTGGCAAGAGAGAAAGGCGGTAAAGTGGGGGCCAACTCGCTTCGCGAATGCCTCGCTTAGCGACAGAAACGTTGGGCTGAGTTGAGGTCGTGAGTCGAGGACTCCCTGCGTTATGTTGCTTTTATTTTCCATTTTGTTCTTCCTCGCTCCATTTCGAACAGAGGCACGTGAAACAGCTGCCAAAAATATCAATTTTTCTTATTCCCTCACCTGCTCACCCTTACCTGAAGCGTGTGTACACACATACACAAACACGCACACTCCTCCAAATTCTTAATTTCTTTCTCCTGCCATTTAAAAATAACCACATTCCCCCTGCAGGAAATTGGCAAACTTGGTTTCCCCTCTGCCCGTTGGAGCATATATCTATATCTATATTTATATCTATATGTCGCTCTGTCTCTATCTATCTAAATCTATCTATCTATCTATCTATCTATCTATCTATCTATCTATCTATCTATCTCTGTCTATCTGTCTGTCTGTCTGCCTCTCTCATTTAGCTATCATTTAACTATCCATCTCTCTCTCTATATATATATATATTTCTATCTATCATCTGTCTCTATCATTTATCATCTATCTTTCTATCATCTATCCATCTCTCTCTCTCTATCATCTATGTATTTCTATTAATCCACCCATCTCTATCTATCTATTTAATTTAATCTATTTGTCACCTATCTATCTCTGCCTATCTATCCATATATGTCTGTCGATCCATATCTCTCTCTCTCTCTCTCTCTCCTATATATATATATATATATATAGTGGAAGTGTCTTGGCGACGTTTTGAAATCCCATTCGTCATCTTCAGGCTTCAGCTTGCTTCTTGCTACCAGAAGCACGGCTGAAGCCTGAAGATGACGAATGGGATTTCGTCGAAACGTCGCCAAGACACTTCCAATTTTACGCGGAGAAAACCCGAATAACCAAAGACCTATATACAAACACCGTGAAAACCTCAGAAAATATATATATATATATATATATATATATATATATATATATATATATATATATATATATATATATATATATATATATATATATTCTATTTGTCTATCTGTCTGTGTCTGTCTGTCTGTCTGCCTCTCTCTCTGTCTGTCTCTGTCTGTCACTGTCTCTCTCTCTATATATATATATATATTTGTTTTCTGAGGTTTTCACGGGTGTTTGTATGTAGGTCTTTGGTTATTCGGGTTTTCTCCCGCGTAAAATTGGAAGTGTCGTGGCGACGTTTTGAAATCCCATTCGTCATCTTCAGGCTAGGTGAAGACGACGAAGACCTAGCCTGAAGATGACGAATGGGATTTCGTCGAAACGTCGCCAAGACACTTCCAATTTTACGCGGGAGAAAACCCGAATAACCAAAGACCTAAACACACACACACACACACACACACACACAGTATCTATCTATCTATCTATCTATCTATCTCTAATCTATTTGTCTATCTACCTGTGTCTGTCTGTCTAGCCATCTCTCTCTCTCTCTCTCTCTCTCTCCCTCTCTCTCTCTCTCTCTTTTCCAGAGTTTCATTGGGACACATACAGGTTCAAATCTGTTCACTGAAAAGATACAGATCCTTGTTTTGTCGCTCACCCACCCCAAGAAAACCCACCCTCCAAAAAAACCAGCATGCAATATTAAACAGCCTGGAAAACGCTTGCGTGAACACGGAGGCTGCATCGGGCTGAGCCTCCGCAGCCTGCAAATCACGAAGGCCAGAAGAATAGCTTTGGAAAGAGAGTTTCAATGTGGGCAAATAAAAGGGGGAGGGAAGGTGGAAGGTCGTCTTCCTCCCCCCCTCTCCCCAACGACTGGGTTAAATGGAAGGAGCATTGAGGGAGGAAGAAAAAAGGGAGGGAGGGAGGGACTGAAAGGAGGGAGGGAGGGAGGAAGAGATTGAGGACGGAAGGAAGGAAGGAAGAGGTTGAGAAAGGAAGGGATTGAGGAAGGAAAAAGAGATTGAGGAAGGAAGGAAGGAAGGAAGGAAGGAAGGAAGGAAGGAAGGAAGGAATTGAAAGAAGGACTTGAAGGAAGGAAGAGGTTGAGAAAGGAAGGGATTGAGGAAGGAAGGAAGAGATTGAGGAAGGAAGAAATGAAGGGGTTGAGGAAGGAAGGAAGGAATTGAAGGAAGGAAGAAATTGAAGGAAGGAAGGAATTGAAGGAAGGAAGGAAGAGATTGAGAAAGGAAGGGATTGAGGAAGGAAGGAAGAGATTGAGGAAGGAAGGAAGGAAGGAAGGAAGGAAGGAAAAGTTTGAGGATGGAAGGAAGGAATTGAAGGAAGGAAGGAAGAGATTGAGGAAAGAAGGAAGGAAGGAAGGAATGGAAGGAAGAGATTGATGAAAGAAGGAAGGAAGAGATGAAGGAAGGAAGGAAGGAAGGAAGGAAGGAAGGAAGGGATTGAGAAAGGAAGGAAGGAAGAGATTGAAAAAGGAAGGAAGGAAGAGATTGAGGAAAGAAGGAAGGAAGAGATGAAAGAAAGAGGAAAGGAAGAGATTGAGAAAGGAAGGAAGGAAGGAAGCAAGGAGAATTGAAATGAAATTCTCCCTGGATTTGCAGAAAAACCCCTTTGGAGTTTTCTGCAGGGAGAGAAAAGGGGGGGGGTCTTTCTGGAGCCCCCTTGCTCCAAATTGACCTCCAGTTACAACGGGCTGGGGAGTCCCCGTCCTTCCTTGATGATGGTGTTTGTAGTCCTAATGCGTCCCAATCAAGAAACGCCACGTCCCGAAATCCGAAGCTGCTCCAGAGGGAAATGATTTCTGAGGGGATTCGAAGCCACGGTTCAATGTCCTTGCTCTCCCCCCACCCCACCCCCACCCCCAGCAGCCCCCATCATAACTGGCCACATCATGGTTTATTCAAACTGGGGTTTTCAGGCCAGGCCCTTCCTTGCACTCGGCTGTCCCAACCTCCGGTATGGCTAGCTGGTCGGCGGAGTGACAAGGCCTAATAATACCACATCGATCACATGGGGCCTTTGGAGAAAGCCACGCGGTCTCCAAACAGGGGCAGTGGGAGGTAGGCTTCCTTCCTTCCTTCCTTCCTTCCTTCCTTCCTTTTTTCTTCCTCCCACAATCCCTTCTTCCTCTCTCCCTCCCGCTTCAATCCCTTCCTTCCCTCCTCCGTCTCTTTCTCAAGCCTTCCTTCCCGCCTTCCTCCCTCCCTCCCTTTCCTCCTCCCTCCCTTCCTTGAGCCCTTCCTTCTTCCCTCCTTCCCTTCCTCAATCCCTCCCTCCCTCCCTCCTCAATCCCTTCCTTACTCAATCCTTCCGCCTTTGTTTCCTTCCTTCTTTCATCAATCCCTCCTTTCCTTCGTTCCCCCTTCCATCCCTCCATCCTTCAATCTCTTCCTTCCTTCCTTCCTTCCTTCCTTCCTCCCTCACTCTTCCTTCCTCTCTCCTCCTTCCTTCCTCAATCTCTTCCTTCCTTCCTTCCTCAATCCCTTCCTTCTTCCTCCCTCCCTCCCTCCTTCCTTTCTGCAATCCCTCCCTCCCTCCCCCCTCCATCCCTTCCGCCTTTGTTTCCTTCCTTCTTTTCTCCTTCCCCCCTTTCCTTCGTTCCCCCTTCCATCCCTCCATCCTTCAATCTCTTCCTTCCTTCCTTCCTTCCTTCCTCCCTCACTCTTCCTTCCTCTCTCCCTCCTTCCCTTCCTCAATCTCTTCCTTCCTTCCTTCCTCAATCCCTTCCTTCTTCCTCCCTCCCTCCCTCCTTCCTTTCTGCAATCCCTCCCTCCCTCCCTCCTCATTCCCTTCCGGCTTTGTTTCCTTCCTTCTTTCATCAATCCCTCCTTTCCTTCGTTCCCCCTTCCATCCCTCCATCCTTCAATCTCTTCCTTCCTTCCTTCCTTCCTCCCTCACTCTTCCTTCCTCTCTCCCTCCTTCCCTTCCTCAATCTCTTCCTTCCTTCCTTCCTTCCTCAATCCCTTCCTTCTTCCTCCCTCCCTCCCTCCTTCCTTTCTGCAATCCCTCCCTCCCCCCTCCCTCAACCCCTCCCTCCCTCCCTTCTTCTCAATCCCTTCCTTCCGTCCTCCGTCTCTTCCTCAATCCTCCCTTCCTTCCTCCCTCCCTCCCTTCTTCTCAATCCCTTCCTCCTCAATTCCTTCCTTCCAGCTCGGTCTCTTCCTCAATCCTCCCTTCCCCCCTTTCTTCCTTCAATCCTTCCTTTCGTCTCTTCCTCAATCCTTCCTCCCTTCCTTCCCTCCATCCTCCCTTTTTTCCTGCAATCCCTCCTTCTTTCCCCTTCTCAATCCCTTCCTTTCTCCCTCTTCCTCAATCCTCCGTCCCTCCCTTTCTCCCTTTCTTCCTTCAATCCCTCCCTCCTTCTCTTCCTCAACCCCTCCCTCCCTCCCTTCTTCTCAATCTCTTCCTCCTCAATTCCTTCCTTCCCCCTCCTCCTTTTCTTCCTGCAATCCCTCCTTCCTTCCCTTCCTTCCTTCCTTCCTCTTCCTCAATCCTCCCTCTCTTCCTTCCCCCCCTTCCTCCCTTTCTTCCTGCAATCTCTCCTTCCTTCCCTTCCTTCCTTCCTTCCTTCCTCCCTCTTCCTCAATCCTCCCTCCCTTCCTTCCGTCCTCCCTTTCTTCCTTCAATCCCTCCTTCCTTTCTCAAGCCCTTCCTTTCTTCCTCAAGCCTCCCTCCCTTTCCTCCTTCCTTCCTCAATCCCTTCCTTCTTTTCTCCTTCTCTCCCTCCCTTCCTCCCTCCTCTCTCTCTCTCTCTCCCTCTATCGCTTGCACACAGGGAGGGCATCTAAAAGAGCAGGCAAAAGAGAAACAAAATGAGAAAAAAGGCATGCCCACCAGGGAAGAAAATAAGTATTTCTCCCTCTCTCCCTTAGCAGCAGACCTCAGCCTTAGCCAGTGTTGCTGATCAGCCAGAAAAATGCCCTTTTCACCGTCCACTCAAAGGCAGCAACCACAACTGCCTGCCATCTCAACAGCGGCTGTTCGCGACAGCGATCGATCCAAAAACATCACATTCACACATGAGCTGAGTTCCCCGAACTCCTCTCTAACAGGGGTCTTGGCAATGCTAAGCTGGCAGAGACAGAATGATCTAGATAGAGTGCTGTTTCTTGGCAGGTTGAAGGTACGTGGACTTCAACTCCCAGAATTCCCCAGAATCCCAGGGGTCGACAAACTTAAACATCCAAAGAGCCGTTTGGACCCGTTTCCCACAGAAAAGAAAACACCGGGAGCCACAAAAACCCTTCCCGTGCCTGATTATTTCCCGAGCGGCCACAAAACTAGCATGTTTTTGTGACCAAGGCCCAAGCAGGTAATAGTAAACTCAGTTTAAAAACAAACAAACTTTATTAGAACAGCTGAGAATTAACTTGTGCTCAGCGTCATCCAAACTAAAACCGAAGCAAATTCTTCCCAACACAATTCCTCGGTCTTATCACCAACCTTGGTTTTCATTAGGCAAAGGGCTTTCTTGGCAAAAGTTCAAAAGCAGCAAGACGAAGCTATAACGTTGTTTTCCGGCAAAGAGCCCAAAAGCCATTGCTGGTCTTTTAAGCTTTATGGGAGGGCCCAATCATCTCCTGGCCTTACTCAACCCAAGTCGTCCTCTTTGCTTGAGCTGTTCTTGCCTTCTGGCAGCTCTTCTCATGCGTGCATTAGGAACAGACTCCTCCTGTTCCTCTGTGTTGTGTCTTGCCCGCTTTCACAGCAGCCGGGGCCTTCTTACCTGCTCCCGAACACGGAGGAATGTATGCCTCCCGGCCCCAGTCCTGGCTCCATGCCCAGACAAGCTGCAGAGGAAGAAGCACCTCCCAGCCCCAGCCCTGGCTCCATGCCCAGGCAAACAGAGCAGCTAGACCCCTCCCCCTCCTCCACAGCACGTGAGCCTGAGGAGGGTTTATTTCCAACAGCTGCTGATTGGAGTGACCCTCGCATCAGAAGACTGGATAGGCGGAAGCAACAGAAGGAAGGGAGGGGCAGGCCTTAATGAGTGCTGAGTCATGGAGCCACACCCCATGGCCTATATAAAGGATCTGCTTTCTGGCAGTCTCTGAGTCAGGCAAAGTCGAACTTATCTTGCTGAAGTCACTTTCTGGTCTCCTGCCTGCTCTGAGGACTTTGCTAGGACTTTGGGCAGAGCTGCAGAGGCAAGCCTGATTCGGATTTCCCTGACCCGGCCGTCAGCGGAGGAGTGGGACACGACACTCTGTCTCACTACTGTCAGCCTCTGGAGGCTCCGGAGTCCGCACCTCACTCCCCGATGGCCCTGGCCTCACCTCTGCCTCTGACGCAAAGCCCTCATCCGGGCCTTCCCCAGCCTCCAGGACTGGCTCACGTTCTTCCTCAGCCTCATCACTGTCCGACTCTGTTGCCAGCTCTGCAGGCTGCTGGCGGACCACAACACATGCGTAGTTGAATTAAACGTTCTGTTTTCTTCTGAAACTTTTCTTTTCTTGGATTTATCCATGATTGGCCTACCAGGCTCGAAAAGCTCAATAAATGGTGTGCCGGCGGGTGTTGCACAGTGGCGGTTGTGACACATATTTTGAGCGACAGGGAGCCGCAGCCGAGGGATGAAAGAGCCACATGCGGCTCCCGAGCTGCGGGTTGCTGACTCCTGCCCCACACAGACCGATCAAGTCGCCAATCCTATTAAATTCCTAAAATCTCCTACAACCCTGTAAAACCTTGATTTACAACAGTTTGCTTAGTGACAATTCGAAGTTACAACGGCAATGGGAAAAAGTGACTTACGACCGTTTGCACACTTACGACCAATGCAGCATCCCAATCATCATGTCATCCAAATTCAGATCACTGACTCACATTTACGACGGTTGCAGGGGGGGGTCACGCGGTCCATTTTCGCCACCTTCTGTTGTGCCTCGCCCGCCCCCCTCTCCGCAGCCGGGCCCCTCTCATCTCCTGTTATCTCAGCCAGGGACTGATAGTGCAGACGAATGGCCTGGCTTGCCTCCAGCCCCCAGTCCTGGCACCATGCCCGGACAAACCGAGCAAATAAACCCCTGCCCCACAGCATGTGAACATGAGGAGCATGAAGCGAGTCACGAGCTGGAATTGACGGCCGCCGGAGGATAGACAGATCCACGCTTTCGGAGAATGGAGAGGCGACGTCAGCAAAAGGAAGGGAGGGGCAGGCCTGGATAAGTGCTGAGTCATGGAGCCACACCCCATGGCCTATATAAAGGATCTGCTTTCTGGCATTCTTTGAGTCAGGCAAAGTCTAATTTGGATTGCTGAAGTCACATCTTGGACTCCTGCCTGCCCTGAGAACTCTGACAGAACTTTGGCAAAGCTGCAGAGGCTTTGCAGCCACGCTTGATACAGACTTCCCCGACCCGGCCGTCAGAGGAGGAGTGGGACACGACACCTTCTGATCAGCCACGTCAATGGGGAAACTCAGATTCGCTTAACAACTACGGCATGAAAAGCCGTAAAAAGGGGACAAAATTCACTTAACAGCTGTCTCGCTTAGCAGCAAAAAAAAATTGGCCTCGATTGTGGTTGTACGTCAAAGAGTGCACATACATGGAAGTGATGCACCGTTTCCTCCTTCCATGTTGAGGTTCCAATTTCCCTGTCTAGTCTGAAACCATGAGATTTCCTCATTGTCTCTCATCCCTAAATGTCCAGCCCAGTTATTAAGTTTCTGTTACAGGCCGAGATGCTATTTTCTTAGACCAGGGGTCTCCAACCTTGGTCCCTTTAAGACTTGTGGACTTCAACTCCCAGAGTTCCTCAGCCAGCTTTGGGCCGTTTCTGGCTTCTGGGGGGACCTCCGGGGGTGGTGGTGAGAAGGCTGTTTTTGCCCTCCCCAGACTCCTAGAAAGGCTCTGGAGGCTGGGAAGAGAGAAAAACAGACCTTCCCCACTGCTACCCAAGGCCTCCGGAGGGAGGAAATAGCCTGTTTCCCTACTTCTGGTGGGCCCAGAAGGCCTGAAAAACAGCTGGCTGACTAGACTAGACTAGACTAGACTATAGACTAGACTAGAATAGAATAGAATATAACTTTGGAGGTAAACTGGGAGTTGGCAAATGGCCCATTTCTGGCCTTTGGAGGGCCTCCGGGGGTGGTGAGAAGGCTGTTTTTGCCCTCCCCGGACTCCTAGAAAGGCTCTGGAGGCTGGGAAGAGAGAAAAACGGGCCTTCCCCACTGCTACCCGAGGCCTCCGGAGGCAGGAAATAGCCTGTTTCCCTACTTCTGGTGGGCCCAGAAGGCGTGAAAAACAGCAGGCTGAGTAGAGTAGAGTAGAGTAGAGTAGAGTAGAGTAGAGTAGAGTAGAGTAGAATAGAATAGAATAGAATAGAATAGAATATTTCAAAGGGGCCTCTGTGGCTCAGACTGGTAAGACAGTCTGTTATTAACAGCAGCTGCCTGCAATTACTGCAGGTTCTAGTCCCACCAGGCCCAAGGTTGACTCAGCCTTCCATCCTTTATAAGGTAGGTAAAATGAGGACCCAGATTGTTGGGGGC
The DNA here is from genome assembly GCF_028640845.1 of Ahaetulla prasina. NCBI lineage: Eukaryota > Metazoa > Chordata > Lepidosauria > Squamata > Colubridae > Ahaetulla > Ahaetulla prasina. Next base: position 5,961,918 of record NC_080542.1, read on the forward strand.
AATAAGTTGACTTTGTATATAAATATACAAATAGGATGAAAACTATTGCTAACATAGTGTAAGCCGCCCTGAGTCTTCGGAGAAGGGCGGGATATAAATGCAAATAAAAAAACAACAACAGAATAGAAGAGAACCTTGGAGGTCAACTGGAAGTTGGCAAATGGGCCGTTTCTGGCCTCTGGTGGGCCTTCGGGGGGTGAGAAGGTCGTTTTTGCCCTCCCCAGACTCCTAGAAAGGCTCTGGAGGCTGGGGAGAGAGAAAAACAGGCCTTCCCCACCACTACCCTGAGGCCCTCCGGAAGCAGGAAACAGCCTGTTTCCCTACTTCTGGTGAGCCCAGAAGGCCTGAAAATCAGCTGGCTGACTAGACTAGACTAGACTAGACTAGACTAGACTAGAATAGACTAGACTAGACTAGACTAGACTAGACTAGAATAGAATAGAATAGGAGCATTATCCGCTGCTCTTCTGGGTTCCAGCGCCCACATGCACCCTGGCAGCTGGTCTTCGCGCCACGCAGGAGCACCGGAAACCGGAACAGCAGCTCCCTGGCGCGCATTCCCGCGCCGGGAAGCTGAGCTTCCGGTTTCTGCTGCGCGCATGCACGTAGGCCAGCTGATCTTCCCGCGCACAGGCACGCCAGAAACCATAAGACCAGATGAGCGGCGTGCATGTACACGCTGGAAACCGGAAGCTCAGCTTCCCGGCGTGCACATGCGCGCCCGGGAACTGCTCTTCCGGTTTTTGGTGCTCCTCTGCACACGTGCCAGGGAGCTGCTCTTCCAATTTCCAGTGTTCTCTCGCTCCGCGTGCGCGCATTCCCGTTTCGGCACTTGGTTCTGAAAAGGTTTGCCAACACTGGAACAGAGGGAGGGGAAGATAGGATAGGATAGGATGGAATAGAATAGAATAGAATAGAAAATATGGAATGGAATGGAATGGAATGGAATGGATTGGAGTGGAATAGAATAGAATAGAATAGAATAGAATAGAATAGAATAGAATAGAATAGAATAGAATAGAATAGAATAGAAAATATGGAATGGAATGGAATGGAATGGAGTGGAGTGGAGTGGAATGGAATGGAACAGAATAGAATAGAATAGAATAGAATAGAATAGAATAGAATAGAATAGAATAGAATAGAAAATATGGAATGGAATGGAATGGAGTGGAGTGGAGTGGAATAGAATAGAATAGAATAGAATAGAAAATATGGAATGGAATGGAATGGATTGGAGTGGAATAGAATAGAATAGAATAGAAGAGAATAGAATAGAATAGAATAGAATAGAAAATATGGAATGGAATGGAATGGATTGGAGTGGAATAGAATAGAATAGAATAGAATAGAATAGAATAGAATAGAATAGAATAGAAAATATGGAATGGAATGGATTGGAGTGGAATAGAATAGAATAGAATAGAATAGAATAGAATAGAATAGGAAATATGGAATGGAATGGAATGGATTGGAGTGGAATAGAATAGAATAGAATAGAATAGAATAGAATAGAATAGAAAATATGGAATGGAATGGATTGGAGTGGAGTGGAATAGAATAGAATAGAATAGAATAGAATAGAATAGAATAGAATAGAATAGAATAGGAAATATGGAATGGAATGGATTGGAGTGGAATAGAATAGAATAGAATAGAATAGAATAGAATAGAATAGAATAGAATAGAATAGAATAGAATAGGAAATATGGAATGGAATGGAATGGATTGGAGTGGAATAGAATAGAATAGAATAGAATAGAATAAACAGAGCTGGAAGGGACCTTGGAGGTCATTATTTATTTATTTATTTATTTATTAAAATGGATACCGTGAACAGAATAGAACAGAATAGAACAGAATAGAATACAATACAATAAATACAAATTAAAATACAATTAAGAAACTTATTAAAATTGGCCAGGATTAAAATTTAGAGCTAAAAACCCATTAAAACCCATTAAAACACTAACCCAGTCCAGCGCAGATGAATAAGTAGGTTTTAAGCTCGCGGCGAAAGGTTCGGAGGTCCGGAAGTTGACGAAGTCCTGGGGGGAGTTCGTTCCAGAGGGCGGGAGCCCCCACAGAGAAGGCCCTTCCCCTTCATCTAGTCCAGACCCACCCACCCCCAAGCAGGAGACCCTGCCTCCACCATTTCTGACAGATGGCAGTCCAGTCTCTCCTTGAAAAGCTTCCAGTGACGAAGAAGCTTCTCTTCACGGCCCCCGAGGACATTTGCTGCCTTCGCCCTTTTTTTATTTATTGATTGATTGATTGATTGATTTTATTTGCATTTATATCCCGCCCTTCTCCGAAGACTCAGAGCGGCTTACACTCTTCATCCATTTGTATATTATATACAAAGTCAACTTTTTATTGCCCCCAACAATCTGGGTCCTCATTTTACCTACCTTATAAAGGATGGAAGGCTGAGTCAACCTTGGGCCTGGTGGGGCTTGAACCTGCAGTAATTGCAGGCAGCTGCTGTTAATAAGACTGTCTTACCAGTCTGAGCCACAGAGGCCCTTTCAGGCGACCAGCCAGCTTTCGCCGCTTCGCAAATACGCAATGGCGGCAGTAAAGTGGGGAGCATTCTTCAAGGAGTCATTCATCCCAGCCTCGGTTTTGAAAAATCTCCACTTTCATTCAGTCCGTGCGCAGCCGATGCTCGGGAGAAGGATCCACGTGTCATGTGAATCCCCAGATCCAGTGGGAGTGGGGTTCAGGGATTTGCGGGGATTGGGAGGAGGGGGGGAGAAAGCTTATCTGGTGGTGGTGAAATTCAATTTTTTTTTTACTACCGGTTCTGTGGGCGTGGCTTGGGGGGCGTGGTGGGCATGGCAGGGGAAGGATCTTGCAAAATACCCATTCCCATCCCACTCCTGGGGGAAGGATACTGCAAAATCTCCATTCCCACCCCACTCCTGGGGGAAGGATACTGCAAAATCTCCATTCCCTCCCCATTCCTGGGGGAAGGATACTGCAAAATCTCCATTCCCACCCCACTCCTGGGGGAAGGATACTGCAAAATCTCCATTCCCACCTCACTCCTGGGGGAAGGATTCTGCAAAATCTCCGTTCCCTCCCCACTCCTGGGGGAAGGATACTGCAAAATCTCCATTTCCACCCCGCTCTGGGGCCAGCCAGTGGTGGTATATGCTGGTTCTCCAAAATACTAAAAATTTCCACTACTGGTTCTCCAAACTACTCAACATTTCCGCTACCGGTTCTCCGAACTACTCAACATTTCCGCTGCCGGTTCTCTGTACTACTCAAAATTTCCACTATCGGTTCTCCGAAATACTCAAAATTTCCACTACTGGTTCTCTGAATTACTCAAATTTTCCGCTACCGGTTCTCTGAAATACTAAAAATTTCCACTACCGGTTCTCCAAACTACTCAACATTTCCGCTACCAGTTCTTCGAACTACTCAACATTTCCGCTACCGGTTCTCTGTACTACTCAAAATTTCTACTACCGGTTCTCCAAAATACTCAAAATTTCCACTACCAGTTCTCCAAACTACCCAACATTTCCGCTACCGGTTCTCCAAACTACTAGACATTTCTGCTACCGGTTCTCTGTACTACTCAACATTTCCGCTACCGGTTCTCCGAAATACTCAACATTTCCGCTACCGGTTCTCCAAACTACTCAACATTTCCGCTACTGGTTCTCTGTATTACTCAAAATTTCCACTACCAGTTCTCCGAAATACTCAAAATTTCCACTACCAGTTTTCTAAACTACCCAACATTTCCGCTACCGGTTCTCCAAACTACTAGACATTTCTGCTATCGGTTCTCTGAATTACTCAAAATTTCCGCTACCGGTTCTCCAAACTACTCAAAATTTCTGCTACCGGTTCTCCGAAATACTCAACATTTCCGCTACCGGTTCTCCGAAATACTCAACATTTCCGCTACCGGTTCTCTGTACTACTCAACATTTCCGCTACCGGTTCTCTGTACTACTCAACATTTCCGCTACCGGTTCTCCGAAATACTCAACATTTCCGCTACCGGTTCTCCAAACTACTCAACATTTCCGCTACTGGTTCTCTGAATTACTCAAAATTTCCGCTACTGGTTCTCTGTACTACTCAAAATTTCCGCTACCGGTTCTCCGAAATACTCAACATTTCCGCTACCGGTTCTCCAAACTACTAGACATTTCTGCTACCGGTTCTCCAGAACCTGTCAGAACCTGCTGGATTTCTCCAGAACCTGATCTGGGGGCTGCATAAGCGGGCCTGCGGAGGTGGGGGTGTGTCGGATTGGAAAGCCTGGCATTGCAATGGCTTTTCCTTGGCTGGCGGCTGCGGCGGCTTTTGTCTGGAGTTTTTAATTTAGATGCAAATGAGGAGGGCGGGGCTGCTCTTCTGCCAGCATATTAATGCAGACTTCTCTTTTCTGCGGTGGAGGTGGAAGGGTGGGGGACTCTTGGATTCCCACATGCAGTCCTGTTTTTTGGGGATTGTCCAAGCCTGATTTCACCTCTCTGGCTTGGAAGTAGCCCTGTTCATCTGGTGGTTTTTGGCCTGATTCCTGGGGTTCAGAAAGGATCCCCGGAATCCAGGGATCGACTTGGTCTCTGGAGAACAAGCTGGAACAACTTTCCTTTCCTTTCCTTTCCTTTCCTTTCCTTTCCTTTCCTTTCCTTTCCTTTCCTTTCCTTTCTTCTTTCTCCTCCTTTCTTCATTCCTGAATCCCTCCCTTTTTTCTTTCCTCCTTTCCTTCCTCCTTCCCTCCCTCCTTCCGTTCCCCAATCCCTTCCTTCCTTTCTCCCTCCCCCCTCAATCCTCCCCCTCCCTTCCTCCCTCCCTTTCCTCCTCCCTTCCTTCCTTCCTTCCTCAATCCCTCCCTTTCTTCTTTCCTCCTTCCTTTCTTCCTTCCCTCCCTCCTCCCATTCTCCAGTCCCTTCCTCCCTCCCTTCTCAATCCTCCCTCCCTTCTTCCTCCCTCCCTTCCTGAATCCCTTCCTTCTCCCCTCTCTTCCTGAATCCTCCCTTCCTCCTTTTCCTCCTTCCCTTCCTCCCTCCCTCCTCCTTCCCTTCCCCAATCCCTCCCTCCTCCCTCCTTCCTCCTTCCATCCTTCCTCAATCCTCCTTTCTTCTTCCTCCTTCCTTTCTTCCTTCCTCCTCCTCCCATTCTCCAGTCCTTCCTCCCTCCTTCTCAATCCTCCTCCTTCTTCCTCCTCCTTCCTGAATCCCTTCCTTCTCCCCTCTCTTCCTGAATCCTCCCTTCCTCCTTTTCCTCCTTCCCTTCCTCCCTCCCTCCCTCCTTCCCTTCCCCAATCCCCCCCTCCCTCCCTCCCTTTCCTCCTTCCATCCTTCCTCAATCCCTCCCTTCCTTCTTTTCTCCTTCCCTTCCTTCTTTCCTCCCTTCTTCTGTTCCCCTATCCCTCCCTTCTTTCTTCCTCCCTCCCTCCCTCCTCAATCTCTTCCTCCTTCCTCCCTCCCTCCCTCCTCCCCTTTTTCAATTCCTCCCGCCGTCCTCTTTTTTCGGTCTTCCCGTTTCCCAATCTGGAGTACCAATCTCGGGCTCTCCTCGTGGTGCCCCATCCCTTTTGGAGATGAGACAACGGAGGGCTAGATTGCTGCTTCTCAACCTTGGCCAGTTGAAGATGCCAGGGGGTGGGTGGGAACGCATCAAGGTTGAGAAATACTGGTTGAGATGACTGGAGGTTTTCTTTGTGTGTGCGCATGTGTGTATATGTCTGTGTGTGTCTGTGTGTGAGTGTGTGGTGGTTTGGGGGTAGCTTGCCAGACCTTCCTCCCTCTGGGACCTCCTTGTGGTCTCCCATCCCTGGCCTAAAAAGCCAATCGGCTCGCTTCTCTCCCCTTCCCTCCTTCCCTCCTCCCCATCTCTCCGCCTGGCCTCACTTGCTCTACGCTCCCCTTCCCTCCGCCTCCAGGTGACAGCGTCCAAAAAAGCCGATAATTGCCTCCCCCCACACATCAGTTAATGGTTTGACCCCCCCACCGCTCTGCAGCGTTGATTGACAGTTCCGGCGGCTGGTATATACGCCCCCTGTCCCATGACGGGGAGAAGCGTCAATACGATGTGGCAGGAGTGGAGTGGGATGGAGGGGTAGACAGAGAGAGGGAAAAAAGGAAAGGAAAGGAAAGGAAGATAGAAAAGGGAAAGGAACAGGAAGGAAGATAGAAAAAGGAAAGGGAGGTAGAAAAAAGGGAAGGAAGATAGAAAAAAGGAAAGGAAAGGAGAGAGAAAGAGAGAAAGAGAAGAGAAAAGGATAGAAGACAAAGGAAGGAAGGACAGAAGAGAGGGGGAGAGAGAGAGAGAAAGGGAAGGAAAGGAAGATAGAAAAAGGAAAAGAAGATAGAAAAGGAAGGAAGAGAAAGGAAAGAAAGGAAGATAGAAAAGGAAAGGAGAGAGAAGAGAAAAGAAGAGAAATGGATAGAAGAAAAAGAAGGAAGGACGGAAGGAAGGAAGGACGGAAGAGAGAGAGAGAGAGAGAGAGGAAAAGGATAGAAAAGGAAAGGAAAGAAGATAGAAAAAGGAGAGGAAGAGAAGAGAAGAAGAGAAAAGAAGAGAGAAAAGGATAAAAGAAACAGGAAGGAAGGACAGAAGAGAGGGAGAGAGAGAGAGAAAGGAAAGGAAAGGAAGATAGAAAAAGGAAAGGAAAGGAAGATAGAAAAGGAAAGAAGATAGAAAAGGAAAGGATAGAAGAAAGGAAGGAAAGGAAAGGAAAGAAGATAGAAAAGGAAAGGAAAGGAAAATAGAAAAGGAAAGAGAGAGAAAGAGAAGAGAAAAGGATAGAAGAAAAAGGAAGGACGGACGACGGAAGGACGGAAGAGAGGGAGAGAGAGAGAAAGGAAAGGATAGAAAAAGGAAAGGAAGATAGAAAAAAGGAAAGGAAAAGAAGATAGAAAAAGGAGAGGAAGGGAAAGAGAGAGAAAGAGAAAAAGAGAAAAGGATAGAAGAAACAGGAAGGAAGGAAGGACAGAACAGAGGGAGAGAGAGAGAAAAGAAAGGAAGGGAAGATAGAAAAAGGAAAGGAAGATAGAAAAAGGAAAGAGAGAGAAAGAGAGAAAGAGAAAAGGATAGAAGAAAAAGGAAGGACGGATGGACGGAAGGACGGAAGAGAGGGAGAGAGAGAGAAAGGAAAGGATAGAAAAAGGAAAGGAAGATAGAAAAAAGGAAAGGAAAATAAGATAGAAAAAGGAGAGGAAGGGAAAGAGAGAGAGAAAAGGATAGAAGAAAGAGGAGGGAGGGAAGGACAGAAGAGAGGGAGAGAGAGAGGGAAAGGAAAGGAAGATAGAAAAAGGAAAGGAAAGGAAGATAGAAAAAGGAAAGAGAGAGAAAGAGAAAGAGAAAGAGAGAGAAAAGAATAGAAGAAACAGGAAGGAAGAGTGGGAGAGAGAGAGAAAGAAAGAAAGAAAGAAAAAGAGAGAGAGAGAGAGAGGGAGGGAGGCAGGGAGGGAGGGAGGGAGGGAGGAAGAGGAGGGCTGCAAAGCCAGTCGGGGATGGGCAGAGAGAAGAGGAGGGGGCCCAGGACACGGGGACGGGGACGGCTAGAGAGAAAGCCTGGCAGGTTGGCAGGCGAGACATTTCCGCCCCCCACCCCCACCTCAGTCCCCAAAACAAGCCTGCTTGGCCGCGCACGAGAGATGCCAATTAAGATAGCGGCAGACCGTGGCGCGCCAGCTTTGAAACGTGGCGCGCACCCGGAATAGCAATCAGCTCCAGGCTCCCACACGCCAAGCCTATCCCATCGCAAGCACTGGGGGTGGGTGGGTGGAGAGGACAGCATCCTCTTCTTTCCACCCCCTCCCGCCAAAATAAGGCAGGCCCTTCCCTAAGAGGGGGGGTCTCTTCCTAGCTCTTCCTGCCCTTCTTTGCAGCGCCCAGAGACCAGGTGCGAGAACAGACCCCACCCCCCATTTGAGGGTCCCTTGCCCCCCCTCCCACGCTCCCAAGAATTAGAGGCCGGGCCGGCTGCCTACTGTTTTGTCACATTTGCACGATTCCCGCAATACACCGAGCCCTCCTTCTGGGTATCAGAGTAACAGAGTAGGAAAGGATCTTGGAGGTCATCTAGTCCAACCCCCTGCTCACGCCGGAGACCTGCGCTAGGGATTCGAACCGCCAAACTGCCGACCTTTCGGATCGACAAGCTCCGTGTCTTAGCCACTGAGCCACCTAGTCCGGCGACTAATTTGTGCAAGCTTCCGAAATAAACAAACTAGCTAACTAACCTGGGTCGGCATGAGCTAAACTGGCTGTGTGAATGAATCCAAGCTTGCCGGTTTGGTCAGCTGATAGTCTGGAGTGGCAGCCTCCGATATCCTTAGTCCCATTGGAAGGTATCTAGAGAGCCCCGATTCACACAAAGTGAGGACCGCATGAGCCCATCCTCTCCCAACCAGCGTTCAGAGGTAGCTGACTTACTTGCCCCGTAACCCGGTTTGGCTGACTGATCTCGCACCTGGTTGCCTTAGTTTATGGCAAGACTCAGAACCCGTGTGGCCTGTCCTCTATCCTGGTTTATACTGGCCTCCGGCTTCCTGTAATGGATGCGATGTGGCCATCTGTTCCTTCCCGACATTGTCTAGCTTATGTGAGGTCATGCTGGTTTACGTCGGCTCAAGCCAGTGGCTTGTGTCGATTATTCCCCATCATGTCGGCTAATGATTTCATTTTTGGAGGCCCCGTGAGTCCTGAAAATGGATCCCTCTTTGATCTGGAACCGAACAAAAGAGCCCAGACTGATATCGCTCAAGCTGGTTTATTTTGCACAGTTTCCCTTCCCCACCTGACAATCAATCTATGGCATTCTCCGTGCTCAAAACAATAGATTTCTCGATCAAAATAGACCATGATTGCTGCTAAAGGGTTACAGAATAACAGTTGGAAGGGAACTCGGAGGTCTTCTAGCACAACCCGCTGCTTAAGCAGAAAAGACGGGTGTTAGTTGGTCTCTTCGTGAGGATCCTCTTTGCGGTCTCCATCCTCTTCAGCACGGAACTCCAAGCCACGATAAACTTGACTCAGATCTTCCCGCGACACGAAGACCCACCCGTTGGGCCGGACGTGATAGAGATCCACGTTGCCGCCGGAATAAGCGTCTCGGTGGGTAGCGTGAGCCACCGCTTGGCGAGCCAGCCAGAACGCCTCCGCCCGGGGTAGATCGTACCGATAGGTGCCATCCAGCACTCCGTAGGCGTAAGTTGATCCGGACCCCACAGCCAAAACGTCCCCGGAGAACCGGGTCCCGTCGCTGTAGACATAGTGCAAGCCGGGTCCCTGGCGATCCCAACCGCAGAGCAAAGTGGCCACGCAGAGATCCTTCTGGGTGCATCCCCGCAGCATGAGAGCGAGCAGCTTGGCTGCCCCAGCCACGCTCGGCTGCCGTCCTTCCGAAAGGTGTCTCAGGCGGAGCGCACAGCGCAGGAGACGCAGCCAGGTAGCGCAGTCGGCCGAAGTCCCTGACGTGGTTGCTATAAGATGTTGGTGCAGCGTGACGACTTTGCGGGAAGACGGGTCGGATACCAGACCCGCGCAGGAAGAGCGAGTGTCCGCTGCTACCACCACCCCGTGGCTGCAGCGGAAAGCTAGCGTGGTGGTGCCGTGGGACAGCAGGAAGGGACGGGGCACCTCGGGCCCACCGGGTGATGGCTGAACCCAAGGAGGTGCCTGCGAAGGGTCCCTCTTTCTGACAACGTCCTGGAGCGCCATTTGGCAAGAAAATAGAAAGCGAGGGGAGGAGAGCATTTAAAGGATGAGCCCCTTTGCTCGGATGGGGAGAGGGGGGCCCAGGTCAACTGGAGGAGGAAGAGGGGAGGGTGACGCGGAGGAGCTAAGGATTATATTTCTTGGGACGTGGAGCAAGATTTGAGAGAAGCAGCAGCATTAGGTTGCAAGCGTCGGAGAGCAGGTCTGGGCCCATGTCAGGGCTCAATTATCTCCCTAAATGGGATGCTTTTAGATGTTTTCATCAAACGGAGGTGGAATTCGATGCCGCAGCCTATCTTGGCCCCCAGCTTCAAGCTTTTCTAAAGAGTGGTACGGTGCACCTTCTTCTGGATTCGAATTCGGGACCTCTGTATCCCAAGCAGTCTTAGAAAAGCACACCGGTGTGGGAAGAAAGGAATAAAAATTCGTCTTGAAGAATAGTCTCGGCGAGCAAGGCCGATAACCCAGTATGGAGAGTCCTCTACTTACAAACAGTTCATTTAGTCATCATCATCGTTTAACGACCCAATAATCCCTTGAGAGTGTGGGGTCTAGGCAACTGAATGGAGCTAGCAGAGTGTTTTTTACTGGCCGGATGCCTTTCCTGTCACCAATGTGGAGTTGTGTTCAGCAGACATATATTCTCATTGTGCTGAGAGACAGAGAGAGAAATATCTGTCTCTACCTAGGATCGAACTCACAGCCTCCTGATTGTGATGCGAAAGCTCCACCTCTAGGCCATGGCACCATTCCACATGTCCCCATAATCATTGTCCTCTTTTAATTACTGTAAAATCCCTTGCGGGTGGAGTCTGGGCAGCTGAACGGAGCTAGCAGAGTGTTTTTTTACTGGCCAGATGCCTTTCCTGTCACCAATGCGGAGTTGTGTTCAGCAGACATATATTCTCATTGTGCCGAGAGACAGAGAGAGAAATATCTGTCTCTACCTAGGATCGAACTCACAGCCCTCCTGACTGTGAGGTGGGTGCTCCATCTCTAGGCCACCACACCACTCCACAAACAGTTCATTTAGTGACCGTGCGAAATTACAACTGTGCTGGAAAAAGGGACTTAGGACCAGGGGGTGGGATTCAAAAATTGCTGTGGGCACCACAGGGATGGGCATTTTCGCCCTCCCCAAGCTCCGGAGGCTTATCTCAAGCCTCAGGAAAGGTGAAAATGGCCACCCCGGGCTCCAGAGGCCCTCCAGAGGCTGAAAATGAGCCCAGAACCCTGTTTTTCACCCTCCCAGAGCCTCCACATGGGCACTACACTTACCTGGCATTCAAAACGGGCCATATGGAGACTCCTCGGAATGGCGGGGAGGGGCAGATGGGGCCAGCCAGTCCTTGAAACTACCGGTTAGACCAGCGGTTCTCAATCTGTGGGTCGGGACCCCGCTGGGGTTCAAATGACGATTTGCCAGGGGTCGCCTAAGACCATCGGAAATATGGGAAGTATACTTGCGAGTCGAAGAATCGCGCTCCAATGGTTGAGTCCACAAGCCAGCTGCAGGCTCTTCAAATCGCTAGCCAAATTCGGCTTCAGGCGCGATGAATTAAAAAAGAGAGAAATCTTTCCTCTGATGTCTCCCTCTCAAGCCAGCTGCAATCGCTCCCAATCGCTAGCCTAATCTGGCTTCAGGCGCCATAAACTTAATAGGGGAGGAGTCTCCGCTTTAATGCCTCCGTCCTCAAGGCAATCGCAAGCAGTTCAGATCGCTAGCCAATACGGCTTCAGGCGCGATAAATTCAAAACGAAAATAATTTTACGGTTGGGGTCGCCACATCATGGGGAATTGTATTAAAGGAGTCGCCACATCGTGTGGAATTGTATTAAAGGGGTCGCAGCACTATAAAGGTTGAGAACCACTGGATTAGACAAACCAAATGTAAAATTAGCATCCGGTTCTCCCAAATTGGCTGAATCCCACCCCTGTTTAGGACTGGTTTTTTTTAGCCTAACCCTTTGGGATGGGGCTGAGCAAAACATAAGACAAGGAAAGAATCTCTCTTTTGTTCCAAGAGTGTCTTTGATTGGCACCCACTGCTCCCTCTTGGGAGGGAGAGAAACAACTTGATTTTTACTCTTGGGATGCTGTTTTTAGGACAATTTCTCTTGAGCAATCCGGCAGTTGCGTTTTGGTACCCAAGATACCTTCGCTGCATGCGGCGTTCAATGTCGTTTTTTGGGTGACCTGTCCTGGAATACAAGGACAGGACACAAAACGGCTGGCGAATAAGAACACCTTAATTCAGGTTTGACTTTCCCTGCGGCCGAGACTGGCGTTCCCAACCTAAAAATGGTTTGTCCTCTTGCCAAGGTTATTCCTGGCTTTGTCTCTTCCTCGCCTGACCCCAAAACGATGCTTATTGTTAACAGCTGTTAGTCTTTCCTAACCACGCGTCCTCCGCGGGGGCGACGTTGAATTGTCTCCACCCCACCCCACCGCACCCCTGCCTGTCCTTCCCGAGGTTGGGAAACAAGAGTGAACAAGAAAAAAAAAGTGTACGTGCCACAGATGTGCCGGAGGTGTGTATCTGGATAGCGGGAGACAGCTGGGGACTGTCTTTACACACTTCATTGGCGCTCCAAAATCCCGTGGAGATTCTCTTCGAATTTATTCTAATTTACTTCTCGAGCGGTTTAACTTTATGGCAAGAACTGAGCATATTTTGGCTCCTGCGATCTTGGGAAAAGTTGCGACGCTTGTTCCAGATGTTGGAAATTGCAGTTGTCAGTAGAATAATTTGGGGTTCCAATTTGGGGTGAGTTGAGCGAGCAAGCTTAAACATGAGATTCAAGGTGTTGGTTACCATCTTTAAAGCGCTCCATGGCATAAGACCGGGTTACTTACAGGACCGCCTGCTGCCACCAATAGCCTCCCAGCGACCTGTGCGCTTCCTCAGGGTACCGTCAGCCAAACAATGTCGACTGGCGGCACCCAGGGGGAGGGCCTTCTCCGTGGGGGCTCCTGCCCTCTGGAACGAGCTGCCTCCAGGGATACGCCAACTCCCCGACTTCCAGACCTTCCGACGCGAGTTAAAGACCTTCTTGTTTCGCCATGCAGGGCTGGCCTAACGTATTTTAATGTGGCTTTTTACTATGGTTTTATTACTGTTTTATTCGTTTTGGCCGAATTGAATTTTAGATTTTAAAATGTTTTTAATTTTTGTATTTTGCTTTTTATTTGGCTGTAAACCGTCCTGAGTCCTTCGGGAGAAGGGCGGTATATAAATGGAATAAATAAATAAATAAATCTGTACAATTGTGAGGAAAGAAGAAATATTTATTTCCCGAAAGCAAACCTTTTGCCGTTAAGGGCAGCTGCAGAGAAATGGGGTACGGCGACCGATTTTCATGGTGGGAGGGGGGGCAGCTTGGCTGAGGTGTGGAAGTGTCTATGTGCTGATTTTAAGGTGACACTTGAGTGGCGTTTGTATATGTGTGTGTGTATATGTTTGTTCATGCCGTTCCGCTGGGAAATCTAATTTAATTAACTCTTCTTTGTGTTTACAGACCTTATCCTTTGATATGTGGATTAGGGGGTTTGAGGAAGTTCGAGTAAAAGATTTCCCTCCATTTTGCTATTTTTACTTGATTAACTTAGTTTCATTTTGACTGTCGGTTATCTAGTGGGGAGGCTGATTCTCTGTCCGTTGGGGATTCTATTAATGTTTTAAGAGACAATGGAAGCAGCATAAAGAATGAAGTATATTTTGATATTAAACTTCCCACAGGGTCAAAGAGAAAGAGAGGTCTAGAGACTTGAAGTGGTTATTTTAGTTCTTCCAGTTCCACCTTTTGAAAAAAAAAAAAGTTAGGTTATTGTTAGAGATAGTCCTTGATGCACAACCACAATTGACCCCAACATTTAGATTGCTAAACAAAGACATTTGTTAAGTGAGTTTTACCCGATTTTATGACTTTTCTTGCCTCCGTCGTTAAGTGAATCATGGCAGCTGTGAAGTTAGCTACACGGTTATTAAGTGCATCGGGTTTACCCCATTGACTTTGCTCGTCCGAAGGTCACAAGAGGGGGAAATCGCGTGATCTCGGGACACTTCAACCGTCGTAAAGGTGAGTCGGTTGGAGGATGCTGCAGTGACTGTAAGTGTAAACAATGGCCGTAGGTCCCTTTTTTTTCCAATTATGTTGAACGGTCACTAAATGAACCAATGGAACGGCTTGCCTCGAGAAGTTGTGGGCGCTCCATAACTGGAGGTTTTAAGAGGACAGCCATTTGTCTGAAATCAGAGGTGGTATTCAGCCGGTTCGCACCGGTTTGGGAGAACCGATCGCGGTTACTGTGAGTGGGCCCGCCCTCCCGCCCTGGCATAATGCCATCCTATTTAGCCACGTTTTCGAGAGCGGGCACATGTGTGGAAGGCCGGGCACTTGTGCGGAAGGCAGACGTGCAAAGCGAGCGTGCGCGCGGCGATCCGGTGGTAAGAATATGTGAAACCCACCACTTTCTGAAATGATGCAGGGCAGTAATAGCTAACCTTTTTTTTTCCTCGGGTGCCAAAAGCTCACACCCATAATGCAATGCCCCCCCACGCACGCCCCGCACCCCTGCGCATGCACGCGCAATTCCCCCTGCGGTCCCCATCCCCCCCTGCGCAGGCACGTGCGACTCTCCCGCGCTTCCCCACCCCCGCACACGCGTGTGTGACCCCATTTTGAGCGTCGCAGGCCTCCCTCAAGCCTCCGGAGGCCGGAAATGGCCTGTTTCCGGACTTCCAGTAGGCCCATTTTTTTGCCCTCCCAGAGCCTCCGCGCGAGCCCTGCAAAACAAGCTGCATGGAGACTCCTGGGAAGGGAGGGCCGGCATAGGCATGAGCGCACATCCTGCGTGCGCGGCAGAGACCCAAAAATCCGCTGCCCGATGGAGGCACGCGCGCATCGGCAGTGGAGCTGACCTAAGGCAGTGATAGTTAACCTCTTTGAGGTTAAAAGCGTGCCAAAAGTGTGGGGAGCATGGGGGAGGTCACGCGCACACGTAGCCACACCCATAATTCAATCCCCCTGCCCCCACCCCTTTGGGCATACATGCACTCCCCCATCCCACGCTCCCCACACTTTTGGCACGGTGGGCCTGATAGGCCCGTCTTTTTTGCCCTCCCCAGCCTCCAGAGACTTTCTTGGAGCCTGGGGAGGGCGAAAATGGCCTTCACCACCATCCCGGAGGCCCTCCAGAGGTCGGAAACGGCCAGTTTCCTGACTTCCGGTGAGTCTGGAAGGCTTGAAAATCAACTGGCTGGCTCACACCTGCGCGCTGGAGCTGGCCTAGGGCCTGTGGCACGCGTACCATAGGTTTGCCATCGCGGACCTAGGGTGACGGCTCAGATGCCCGCAGAAATGGCTACATCACGGATGTAGGGTCTCCTGCTTGAGCAGGTGGTTGGACTAGAAGACCTCCGAGATCCCTTTCCCACACTGCCATTCTGTGATTCTGTAAGTCAAGGGGAACCCTTACAAAATTTAATGGAATTGACTATGATTAATTCCACCTGTTCGGTGGCCCAAATGTCATTAGTTCCTTGATCATTTTTAAAAGAAGATTAAAGAGGAATACGAACGCCAGGTACAGGGAATAAACAGGAACAAAAGCACACCAAAAAAAACAAAACCCACCAAAGCTATTTTCTGTAGAGAGATCACAAATCTTAAGAGACACCTTCCCATGGAGAATGTTCAGCGCATCAGCATGGAAGCGAAACTATTACGACCGTTCTAAAGCTTTCTACAGATATAAAATTGGGATTGAATTTCCTTTTTTCTGCGGGGAAGAAGGTAAGTGTTCCGGGAGGTCCTTGGAAGGGGGTCCATCCATGCAAGTAATAACCTGGCCTGATGTAAAAAAAAAAAAACATTTATTTTGTAAAAGAAAATAAATTAGCAACCTATCAGCGATGATGTATTGGTTTACCTTTGCTTTTGTTTTGTGGTGGGTTAGCCCCTCAGAGTCACCTGTTAGAGATGGGCAGCCATGTAAACTAAATTCATTTTATCTATCTCAATCTCTACTATCTATCAATCTATCTATCTATCTATCTATCTATCTATCTATCTTATATATCTCTCTCTCTCTATCTATATCTATCTATCTCTAGCTATCTATCTATCTCTAGTTATCTATCTATCTCTCTCTAGCTATTTACATCTATCTATCTATCTATCTATCTATCTCTATCTATCTCTAATCTCTTATAGCTATCTATCTATCTCTAGTTTATCTATCTATCTATCTATCTATCTATCTATCTATCTATCTATCTATCACCATTTCTATAACCATCTATTATCCATCTCTCTCATCTATCTACATTTATTCATCCATTGTCTGTGTCTATCTCTCTCTCTCTCTGTGTGTTCCAGCATAACTCTGGAACGGCTCGAGCAATTTCAATAAAACTTGGTACATAGATGACTTACACTCTGGAAACAAATACTGTGGGGGGTAAGACACTCCTGGTGTGTGTGGGTGTGTGGTTGTGTGTGTCTGTGTGTGTTCCACCATAACTCTGGAACACCTGAAGCAATTTTAACCAAACTTGCTACACAGATGACTTACTCTCTGGAAAAAAATATTGTGCGGGTAACACACCCATAACATCCCTCAGTGTGTGTGTGTGTGTGTGTGTGTGTTCAGCATAACTCTGGAATGGCTCAAGCAATTTCAACCAAACTTGATACACAGATGACTTATTCTCTGGAAACAAATTTTGTGGGGGTAAGATACCCCTAACACCCCTCGGTGTGGGTGGGTGGGTGTGTATTTCTAAGTGTGTGTGTTCCAGCATAACTCTTGAACGCCTTGAGCAATTTTAACCAAACTTGCTACACAGATGACTTGCTATCTATCTATCTATCTATCATCTATTTCACCATCATTTCTATAATTACCTATTATCTATCTATCTACCCATCTATCTATATCACCATCATTTCTATAATTACCTATTATCTATCTATCTATCTGTCTATCTATCTATCTATCTATCACCATTTCTATAACCATCTATTATCCATCTCTGTCTCTCTCATCTATCTACATTTATTCATCCATTGTCTTGTCTGTCTGTCTGTGTCTTTCTCTCTATTTTCCTTTCAATCATATCTATCACCATCATTTCTATAATCACCTATTATCCATCTCTCTCTCTCTGTCTATCATCAATCTACATTTATCCATCCATCGTCTGTCTGTCTGTCTGTCTATCTATTTTCCTTTCAATCATGTCTGGTTCTTGAAGACTGTCTCTGCACCTTTTCTTGCCAAGTTTTTTTTTTAAAAGTGGTTTGGCATTGGCTCTTTTGTTGGGCTCAGCAAGTGACCGGCCCAAGGTGACCCAGCTGGCTCGGTACCCAAGGCAGGACTAGAACTCATTGTCTCCTGTGTCTAGAGCCCAAAGCCTTAACCCACTACACCAAAATGCCTCTTGTGTGAACGTTACAGTATCGATTTGCTATCGTTGAATCTCTTTGTACTCCAGTGCCATCATGAGGCAGTGAGTTCCCCGGGAGAACTCTGCGTGGCACAGATTGCATCCTGCAGAAATCAAAACGGACTCCTTTTTGGGTTATTTACTTCCCTAAAGTGGAATAAATTTGGATTTCAACAATGTTTCTTTCTTTTTTTGTTTCCCTTCCCAGAACTCATAAAACATCGGGCGGACCAACCGGCCTGGCAAGCTCAGCCTTGCCCTCATCCAACATGGCATCTCCCCCATTGTTATCCAAAGCAGCTAAATCCGGCACCGAAGTTAAATTCTGCCCTCATCCAACATGGCGTCCCCCCATTGTTATCCAAAAGCAGCTAAATCCGGCGCCGAAGTTAAATCCTGCCCTCATCCAACATGGCGTCCCCCCATTGTTATCCAAAAGCAGCTGAATCTGGCGCCGAAGTTAAAATCTTGCCTTCATCCAACATGGCGTCTCCATTGTTATCCAAAACAGCTAGTCCGGCGCGGTCGCGTCTTTTTTTACGACTTGACGCGGTCTCTTGCCCTCACCCGACATGGCGCCCGGCATCTATATAGCCTGGAGGCCGTAAGCGCTTTCCTGAGTCACGGTGAATTGCCCTCACTTAAGATGGCGCTGGCCAGTTTGTTGGAGCCTCAAGTCCCCTCGAATGGGCCCGGTTTCTTCGGCGTGGGGGCGCCGGGCCTTCGCGGCGGGGCGAAAATGTCAGGAGACCTGGCGTTGGCCGCCCCTTACGCCGGGCTGACGGCGGGCGACGCCAAAATCGAGCTGGAACACGGGACCACCACCCTGGCTTTCAAGGTAGGCAGGCGGCGGGAGAGCCAAGGTAGACTTTGAGAGGAGCTGGAGGCTCTGCGGAGCTGGTGAGGGCTGCCCAGAGGACGGGAAAGCCCTGCAGGGCTGGGGAACCTCGCTGAGCTTCACAAAGGGCCCAAAATCGTGATTTTTTAAATTAAAAAAAATGATTTACGTGCCTCTTGCGCTATTTTTATGGTAGTCCTCGACTTACGACCACAACCCCCAAAAAAGCAGCTGTTAAGTGCGATCTTGATTGAGTTTTGCCCCATTTTACAACCTTTCTTGCCGCAGTCGTTATGTGGGTTGCCCTAGCTGATAAAGTAGTAAACCTGGTTGTTAAGTGAAACCCCCACCCCTGGACTTGGCTGGTCGGAAGGTCGCAAAAAGGGGATCGCATGACCAGAAGGGGACCCTGCCACGGTCGTAAGTGTGAAACAGTTTCCCGGCCTCTGTATTACGATCATTGGGGGATGCTGCGATAGTCATAAGTGCGAAAAATGGTCGTAAGTCACTTTCCCCCAACCCATGCCGTTGTAACTTTGAATGGTCACTAAATGAACTGTTGTAAGTTGAGGAACTACCTGTCTAGGCTGGGTCAGAGGGCGGTGCTCAATTGCACTTTGCAGGTGTCTTTTAATAATCCTTGATTTACGACCACTGTTGAGCCTGAGACATTGGTTAAGTGAGTTTTGCCCCCTTGGACGACTTTTCTTGTCACAGTCGTTAAGTGAATCACTGCCATTGTTAACTTAGGCCGGTGGTTGTTAAGTGAGCCCGGCTTCCCTGTTGACTTTCTTGGTCAGAAATTCGCAAACGATGATCGCATGAACATTGCAACCGTCGTAAATGTGAGTCGGTTACCAAATGTCTGGATTTTGAGCACATGACCACGGGGAAGGCGACAAGGGTCGTAAGTGTGAAAAACGGTCGTAAGTCCCTTTTTTCAGTGCTTGTCAGAAGGTTGCAAAAAAAGGAGATCCCATGACTTTGGGGACACCGCCACGGTCGTAAGTATGAAACAGTTGCCCGGCCTCTGAATTACGATCATTGGGGGATGCTGCGATAGTCATAAGTGCGAAAAATGGTCGTAAGTCACTTTCCCCCACCCCGTGCCGTTGTAACTTTGAATGGTCACTAAATGAACTGTTGTAAGTTGAGGAACTACCTGTCTAGGCTGGGTCGGAGAGTGGTGGTGCTCAATTGCACTTTGCAGGTGTCTTTTAATAATCCTTGATTTACGACCACTGTTGAGCCTGAGACATTGGTTAAGTAAGTGTGAAAAACGGTCGTAAGTCCCTTTTTTCAGTGCTTGTCAGAAGGTTGCAAAAAAGGAGATCCCATGACTTTGGGGACACCGCCACGGTCGTAAGTATGAAACAGTTGCCCGGCCTCTGAATTTACGATCATTGGGGGATGCTGCAAAAGTCGTGAGTGCGAAAAATGGCCATAAGTCACTTTTTCCCCCACGCCATTGTAACTTTGAATGGTCACTAAATGAACGGTTGTAAGTCGAGGACTACCTATCTAGGCCTGGGTCGGAGAGTGGTGGTGCTCAATTGCATTTTGCAGGTGTCTTTTCATACAGGTAGTCCTCGATTTACGACCACCATTGAGCCTAAGATTTCTGCTACTAAGTGAGACATTTGTTAATTGAGTTTTGCTCCATTTCATGATCTTTCTTGCCTCAGTTGTTAATTGAATCATCGCAGTTCAGTTAGTGACGTGGTTGTTAAGTGAATCTGATTTCCCCATTGACTTTCCTTGTCAGAAGGTCACAAAAAGGGATCACATGACCCCCCCAGGACAATGCGATCGTCATAAATGCGAGTCAGCTGCCAAGCATCTGCATTCTGATCACGTGACCACAGGGGGATGCTACAAATGGTCGTTAAGTGTGAAAAACGGTCGCAAGTCACTTTTCAGTGCCATCGTAACTTTGAACGGTCGCTAACCAAACTCTTGTAAGTCAAGGACCGCCTGTAATTCGAAAAGGTGCCATCGGAGTCATCCAAACTCTTCAGCTACGGGGCTGAATTTAGAATAATCTCTTTTAACGCAGATTTTTCTGCAGGTCGTCGTTTCACGGAAAAATAGGGGAAGGGATCACTGAATAAAAGGAGTTAATGAAGATTTAATCCAGTGTTTCTCAACCAATATGGTTTGCCGGTCCAGACAATTGACACTAAATGATTGACAGTCAAGGTTTGAACTCCCAGAATTCCTGGCTGGCTGGGGAATTCTGGGAATTGAAGTCCCCACATCTTGCCAAGGGTTGTGAAGCTGCTTTAAGAAATAAAAATGGGAGTTTTGACTTGTCTGCCTCTTTAACATCCAGAGGCTGTGAGGGCCTTCCGGAACAACCCAAGATATACCTGTACAGGTAGTCCTCGACTTATAATTTATTTAGTAAAAGCACTGAAAATATGACTTAACGAGTATTTTTCACACGACCGTTGCAACATCCCCATGATTACACGATCAAAATTCAGACGCTTGAAAGCAAATTAGATACCCAGACAACACAATGTTTATAAAGTGCTAAGAATTGCATTTAATAAAAAAACAATTTAATAAAAAAATTCAGACGCTTGGCAACCAGCTCCTATTTATGACCCTTGCAGTGTCCCGGAGTCACAACTCTCCCTTTTGTGACCTTCTGACCAACAAACTCAATGGGAAAACCCGAATTCGCATAACGACCCACAGTGACCAAGTTACTACCTTTGGCCAATTTAACAATTGTGGCCATTCACTTAACGACGGTGGCAAAGTGTCAAGACTTTGTTGTTGCACACATACTCAGGCGCACAATTACCGTATATACTCGAGTATAAGCCGAGTTTTTCAGCACGTTTTTTGTGCTGAAAAACGTCCCCTCGGCTTATACTCGGGTCTATACGGCTTATACTCGAGTTTTTTTTTTAAGCCCTCTATACAGTATATATCTTTATACTTTTTTTCTTTTTTTCACATTTTGAAGCCCTGCCGGTGCAGTGAGAGGCGGGCGGGGGCCAGCCTTCTCAGCTGAGGGAGGAGGTTTCAGGTGGTGCCTCATTTCCCTCCCTCGGCTTATACTCGAGTCCCCAGTTTACCCCAGTTTTTGGGGTAAAATTGGGGACCTCGGCTTATACTCGGATCGGCTTATATTCGAGTATATACGGTAAATAATTGTGTGGTATGGCTCAGCCTTTCATCCTTTATAAGGTATGTAAAATGAGGACCCAGATTGTTGGGGAGGGCAATAAGTTGACTTTGTATATAAATATACAAATAGGATGAAATTATTGCCTTACACAATGTAAGCCGCCCTGAGCCTTCGGAGAAGGGCAGAATATAAATGTAAAAAAAAAATAATAAGAAATAATCCTGCAGGATTCATCTACATAAGAAAATGTCTTTATATACAATACCGTTGTAGGTTTTTCCATGTTGTAGAGAAGAGAAATAGCAAGTACAAACACAGCACAAAATGGAAGCAGTGCCCTCAAGCTTTTATACAGAACAGTTAAGCCAAACCCAGGCTCCAAACTGTCTCTTATGATCCCATATAAATATTATGTTTCAGTTACCAAACAGCCCTCATTGGCTGACCTGTTGCTATGCCCTATTCCAGTTCATGAATATACTCCGACAGTTACTACCTTTGGCCAACTTAACAATTGCAGCCATTCACTTAATGACCGTAGCAAGGGAGCTTATAACAGGGGGACGAAGCTCGCTCAACATTCTCCCTTAGCGATGGACGTTTGGGGCTCAATTGTGGCCGTAACACATAGATTTGACCTAATTTTTGATCTTCGGCGGTCTCTCTTGCTTGGTTTCTCCAGTTCCAGCACGGTGTAATTGTGGCGGCGGATTCGCGGTCCACGGCTGGCGTGTACGTCGCTTCGCAGACTGTCAAAAAAATCATTGAGATTAACCCTTACCTGTTGGGCACCATGGCTGGCGGGGCGGCGGACTGCAGCTTCTGGGAACGGCTCCTCGCCCGGCAGTGTCGTATTTACGAACTCCGCAACAAGGAGAGGATTTCGGTGGCAGCTGCCTCCAAGCTCTTAGCCAATATGGTGTACCAGTATAAAGGCATGGGCCTGTCCATGGGCACCATGATCTGTGGCTGGGACAAGAGAGGACCAGGTGAGGAAAAAAATTACCTCTTTCTTTTGTAGATTAATGGAGGGGGGGAATTGAATTTCAACAATGGCAGAATCAGATTGCAGCATAACAAAATGGACAAAACTGGCGAAAGTCTGAATGCTCTCTGAACACGTTGTGCATTTCGTTTATTATTGGCTTTATATCATCGTCTTTTTAACGGCCCTGTAATCCCTTGTGGGATGCAGTCTGGGCAACTGAATGGAGCTGAATGTTTACTGGCCAGATGCCCTTCCTGTTGCCAGGAGAGGAGGGAGGACAGGCAAAACACAACGCTTTTCTCTGATGCTTCTGAGAAAACGTTGATATCGAAGACATTTGGGGGTCTTTATTGACCGAAACTGTCTCGGAGGGACAGTGAGCAAGAGAGGCACAAACTGGCTAACACAGGGAAATTGTAATTCCCTGGTTAGGCAGAAGTAGCCTTTCAACCAGACGACTGAGATAGCGGCCATTGAATGAGCCGCAGCGAAGCTGGGGCAGTCACAGCGGAAGCAGAGAAGCAACGGACGTGGAATCATCTGGAGTAGAAGCCGGCTTTTTGATTTTATATTTCTTTTCATAAATCCCGAGAAACATCTTGAAGAAAAGTAAAGGGCACAAAGAGAGCCTGATTGAGTATTTTTAAATGTTGGTCTTTTGGAGACATTTGCTTTCAAATGAGTTACTGAAAACCAGAATTTTCAACTCTTCTATTTTGTTGACACGTTATGCAGTTCTTTAAATTTTGCTGGAATGGCTCTGGTGTCCGTTATCGTCGTTTCTTGTCTTGACTTGCTTGCCGTTCTCTCTGTATGTTGCACGTTTAGCCACGCAATATTTCCCTGCATAATTGTTCACAGAAGCGGAGCCAGGAGTTCTGTGCGCCAGATGCAATTGTCCAGTGGTCCCTTGGAAAAATTACATCCAGTGTATCGTTTTTGTTTTGAGAAGTTGTGTTCTGACCCAGGCAGGCTTCCCTAAAAAGCAGGAAGCAGAGTCTTGATCCCGGCCAAAACCCCTTCACACATGACTGAATTCCTTTCATTCACAGTCGGCAAGGCCTGCCCAAACAGTTTTTTCAAAGGAATATTTATCAACACAGACCTTCTCTCGCTTGGCAAGCTGCAATGTAAATGCAGTGCAAGGCCAAACTTGGCACAGAGTCTCTGAGTCACAGACAGATCTTCCCACTCTTGAAACCACCAAACGAACGAATTGTTTCCTGCAAAAGCCCCTTCCCTGTTCGCTCCTCTTTTGATTCCTCTGGGAGGGGCCAGTCGCCTCCAAGGTGTGGCTTTACTCCCAAGTCGACCCTTCTTTCTTAGTTGTTCTTGTCTTCTCGCAGCTCTGCGGCTGCGCACACTGGGAATGGGCTCCAGCTGTTCCTCTGCCTCACTGCTGTCTCTGCCTCCGACGCAGAGCCCTTGTCTGAGCTTTATTGGCCAAGTGTGATTGGACACACAACGAATTTGTCTTTGGTGTATATGTTCTCAGTGTACATAAGGAGAATATTCATCAAGAATAAAAAGATAGAATACTTAGTGATAGTCAAGGTTACTAATAAGCTATCAATTCGTACTAGGAAACAAAAACAATATAATTGAAAGATACAAGCAACGTGGTTATAGTAATAAGTGGGAAGAGATAAGATACTAGTAAGGAAGAGAAGAATAGTAATATAGTCTTAGTAAATTATTTGACAGTGTTGTGGGAATTAGTTTCCCACTCTGTTAAGCAGAGTGATGGCATTCGAGAAAAAAACTGTTCTTGTGTCTAGTTGTTCTGGTGTGCAGTGCTCTATAGCGTCGTTTTGAGGGTAGACATTGAAACAATTTATGTTAGGATGCGAGGGGTGTGTAGATATTTTCGCAGCCCTCTTTTTGATTCGTGCAGTATACATGTCCTCACTGGGAAGGCAGGTTGGTAGCAATTATTTTTTCTGCCGTTCTAATTATCCGTTGAAGTCTGTGTCTGTCTTGTTCGGTTGTAGCGCCAAACCAGACAGTTATAGAGGTGCAAATGACAGACTCAATCATTCCTCTGTAGAACTGGATCAGCAGTTCTTTGGGCAGTTTGAGCTTCCTGAGTTGGCGCAGATGTGCAGGGTGGTCGCATCCAGTTCTCAAAGGGTCCCCCCCTTATAATGGGACAAAATTCACTTTACAACTGCCTCGCTCAGCAAGACAAGCTTCGGGCCCAACTGTAATCATAATAACAACAGTAACAGAGTTGGAAGGGACCTTGGGAGGTCATCTAGTCCAACCCCCTGCTCACGCAGGAGATCTATACTAGGGATTCGAACCGCTGAACTGCCGACCTTTCCGATCGACAAGCTCAGCGTCTGAGCCGCCCAAAATCTTGCCCAAAATCGGGACATTCAAAACTCCCAGCATTGCAAAATATATATATATGTGTGTGTGTGTGTGTGTGTGTGTGTGTGTGTGTGTGTGTGTGTGTGAGCATTTTGCAAGGTTAATGAGGCGGATTCTATCTTGCAATTTGCCTTTTTATTCCTTTTTTCCTGAGCAGAATGCCAACCCATTAATGGAGATGCCACAGGTTTATTTATTTAGTCATCTTTATCTTAACGCTGTAAATTTGAGGCATTGGCAGCTCGGTTTTTGCAAAGTATGCGGTGTTTGCCTCCCGCCATACATAACTTTTTCCCCTGCGTTTGGGCTGTGCCACAGCTAGACAAGAGATAACCCAGAAGCCCGAAAACCCTTCACACATGACTGAATTCCTTTCATTCACAGTCGGCAAGGCCTGCCCAAACAGTTTTTTCAAAGGAATATTTATCAACACAGACCTTCTCTCGCTTGGCAAGCTGCAATGTAAATGCGGTGCAAGGCCAAACTTGGCACAGAGGCTCTGAGTCACAGACAGATCTTCCCACTCTTGAAACCACCAAACGAACGAATTATTTCCTGCAAAAGCCCCCTCCCTGTTCGCTCCTCTTTTGATTCCTCTGGGAGGGGCCAGTCGCCTCCAACGTGTGGCTTTACCCCCAAGTCGACCCTTCTTTCTTAGTTGTTCTTGTCTTCTGGCAGCTCTGCGGCTGCGCACACTGGGAAGGGGCTCCAGCTGTTCCTTTGCCTCACTGCTGTCTCTGCCTCCGACGCAGAGCCCTCGTCTGAGCTTTATTGGCCAAGTGTGATTGGACACACAACGAATTTGTCTTTGGTGTATATGTTCTCAGTGTACATAAGGAGAATATTCATCAAGAATAAAAAGATAGAATACTTAGTGATAGTCAAGGTTACTAATAAGCTATCAATTCGTACTAGGAAACAAAAACAATATAATTGAAAGATACAAGCAACGTGGTTATAGTAATAAGTGGGAAGAGATAGATACTAGTAAGGAAGAGAAGAATAGTAATACAGTCTTAGTAAATTATTTGACAGTGTTGTGGGAATTAGTTTCCCACTCTGTTAAGCAGAGTGATGGCCTTCGGGGAAAAAACTGTTCTTGTGTCTAGTTGTTCTGGTGTGCAGTGCCCTATAGCGTCGTTTTGAGGGTAGACATTGAAACAATTTATGTTAGGATGCGAGGGGTGTGTAGATAC
Source organism: Ahaetulla prasina (assembly GCF_028640845.1). Classification (NCBI taxonomy): domain Eukaryota; kingdom Metazoa; phylum Chordata; class Lepidosauria; order Squamata; family Colubridae; genus Ahaetulla; species Ahaetulla prasina. Next base: position 5,987,605 of record NC_080542.1, read on the forward strand.
TTTCACAGCCCTCTTTTTGATTTGTGCAGTATACGGGCCCTCACTAGGAAGGCAGGTTGGTAGCAATTATTTTTTCTGCAGTTCTAATTATCCTCTGAAGTCTGTGTCTGTCTTGTTGGGTTGCAGAACCAAACCAGACAGTTATAGAGGTGCAGATGACAGACTCAATCATTCCTCTGTAGAACCGGATCAGCAGCTCTTTGGGCAGTTTGAGCTTCCTGAGTTGGCGCAGATGTGCAGGGTGGTCGCATCCAGTTCTCAAAGGGTCCCCCCCTTATAATGGGACAAAATTCACTTTACAACTGCCTCGCTCAGCAAGACAAGCTTCGGGCCCAATTGTAATCATAATAACAACAGTAACAGAGTTGGAAGGGACCTTGGAGGTCATCTAGTCCAACCCCCTGCTCACGCAGGAGATCTATACTAGGGATTCGAACCGCTGAACTGCCGACCTTTCCGATCGACAAGCTCAGCGTCTGAGCCGCCCAAAATCTTGCCCAAAATCGGGACATTCAAAACTCCCAGCATTGCAATATATATATACATATATATATGTGTGAGCGTTGTGCAAGGTTATTGAGGCGGATTCTATCTTGCAATTTGCCTTTTTATTCCTTTTTTCCTGAGCAGAATGCCAACCCATTAATGGAGACGCCACAGGTTTATTTATTTAGTCATCTTTATCTTAACGCTGTAAATTTGAGGCACTGGCAGCTCGGTTTTTGCAAAGTATGCGGTGTTTGCCTCCCGCCATACATAACTTTTCCCCCTGCGTTTGGGCTGTGCCACAGCTAGACAAGAGATAACCCAGAAGCCTAAAAACCCTTCGGGCTATTGTGTTGTCGTCGTCGATTTGTACTCTTGTGTTGATTCTGCTCGGCTGGGCAGGTTTGCCATCGTCCTGAGGAGGAGGGGGGATAAAAGCTATAAATTTCACTTAAATTGCTTGTGGCCTGAAGGGTTTTTCCGAGGGTCCCCGAAGCCACCTCTAGAAATTCTCCAAGCGTTTTGTGTAAATAGATCCGTTTCCATTAACTCCCGGGGGATCAAGCTGGCTGGTACTTGAGAGAAATGTCACCAAATGTGCGTTTGGTGGATGGCGCTACGGTTCTGAAATAACACGGCGAGAATAAATTTCTGCTGAAGTACCTGAACGGGGAAGTAAATAAATTTTGGAGTGGGATTATCAATCATAGGCATGGTCTTTCTCCCTCCCCTCCTCCCTGTGCTGTGGGGTTGTTCTTCCAAGCTTAGTGTTTCTTCACCTCAGCGATTTTAAGACGGGTGGACTTCAACTCCCAGAATTCCCCAGCCAGCCATCTTCTCTCAAAGTCCTTCATTGGTTCCCTGGAAATATAGTACGGGGTCTCTCTTTCTTCTCTGTCTCTTTCTCTGGGTGTCTCTCTCTTTCTCTCCTGTCTGTCTCTCTGTGTCTCTCTTACTCTGTGTCTCTGTCTGTCTCTCTCTCCTGCCTGTGTCTCTCTGTCTCTCTTTCTCATCTGTCTCTCTTGCTCAGTCTCTCTCTCTCTCTCTCTCTTTGTGTTTCTGTCTCTCTCCTATCTGTCTGTCTGTCTCTCATCTGTCTCTCTCTATATCCCTCTTTCTCCGTCTGTCTCTCTCTCCTGTCTATCTCTTGTCTATCTCTCTTTGTGTTTCTGTCTCTCTCCTGTCTGTCTGTCTGTCTCTGTCTTTCTCTGTGTGTCTCTGTCTCTCTCCTATCTCTGTCTGTCTCTCATCTTTCTCTCTATATCCCTCTTTCTCCGTCTGTCTCTCTCTCCTGTCTATCTCTTGTCTCTCTCTTTCTCAGTCTCTCTCTCTCTTTCTCTGTCTGTCTATCTCTCTCTCTCTCTTTCATTGTGTCTCCATCTCTCTTTCGTGTCCGTCTCTTGCTCAGTTTCTCTCTCTCTCTCTCTCTGTTTCTGTCTCTCTCTCCTATCTCTGTCTGTCTGTCTCATTTGTCTTTCTCTGTGTCCCTCTTTCTGTCTCCTCTCTCTCTCTGTTTTTTTCTCTGTGTCTCTTGTCTCTTTCCTGTCTGTCTGTATGTCTGTCTGTCTCTCTCTCTTTCTCTCTCTCACCTTTCTCTCTGTGTCTCTCTCTGTCTGTCTCTTGTGTCTATCTGTCACTCTCTCTGTCTCTCTCCTGTCTGTCTGTCTGTCTGTCTGTCTCTGTCTCTCTCTGTGTCTCTGTCTCTCTCCTATCTCTGTCTGTCTCTCATCTTTCTCTCTGTCCCTCTTTCTCCGTCTGTCTCTTTCCTGTCTCTCTATCTTTCGTCTGTCTCTCTTTCTCAGCTTCTCTCTCTCTTTTTCTCTCTCTCTGTGTGTGTCTGTGTCTCTCTCTCTCTGTCTCTCTTTCATTGTGTCTCCGTCTCTCTTTCTCGTCCGTCTCTTGCTCAGTTTCTCTCTCTCTCTCTGTTTCTGTCTCTCTCTCTCTCTCTCTCTCTCTTTCTTTGTGTCTCTGTGACTCTCTCCTATCTCTGTCTGTCTCTCTCATTTGTCTTTCTCTGTGTCCCTCTTTCTCTCTCTGTCTCCTATCTCTCTCTCTCTCTCTCTCTCTCTCTCTCTCTCTCTTTTCTCTGTGTCTCTCTCTTTCCTGTCTGTCTGTCTGTCTGTCTGTCTGTCTGTCTCTCTCTTTCTCTCTCTCTCATCTTTCTCTCTGTCTCTCTCTCTCTCCGTCTGTCTCTCCTGTCTCTCTCTCTCTCTCTCTCTCTCTCTCTCTCTCTCTCTCCCCTGTCTGTCTCTTTGCCTCTTTCTCGCTGTCTGTGTGTCTCTCCCTTCCCCCCCACATCTCTACAAATCTGTTCTAATTTTGAACCCCTCCGTGAATTTTTATTTGAATAACCCCATAATACGCTTTCCTTGTATTGTCTTGAAATGGTTTCTTTGAAGACCTCTTCCTCTGTTTACACTATGGCTTACTCCCTGTAGACAGCAGCCGCTTTGCTGCTTGGATGGCAGTGCTATGGTTTCTTAGCAAAGCTTTAGAATAAAAGGCCGGAAAACAACTTGGAAGAATTCCTCTTCCTTCTCCCCTTTCCCCTTCCTCTCCTCTTTCCTCTTCCTTTCCTTCCCCTTCCTCTTCTCCCCTTTCTACTGCTCTTCTTTCTCTTCTTTTCCTCCTCTTTCCTCTTTCTCCTCCTCCTCTTCTTCCCCTTCTCCTCCTGCTCTTTTTCCTCTTTCTCTTTTTCTTTCTCGTCCTCCATTCCCCTTTCTCCTCTTCTTTCCCCCCTCTTTCTTCCTCCTCCTTTTTCCTTTCGTTTTCTTTCTCCTCCCCCTCCTCTTCTCTCCTTCTGCTCTTCTCTTTCTTTTCCTCCTCCTATTTGGGAGGGCTGAATGGCATGAAATATGCCAAGGTAGAAATATAAGCAGCGCCCTGCTGGAGGGGGAACCTGCCCTCATAGTAGCCAAATATGATTGGACACACCAGGAATTAGTCTTTGGTGCTTAAGCTCTCACTGTACATGAAAGCTATAAGTGATAAATCATAGTCATCATAAAAATACATTCATCATAAATCATAAGATACCGCACTTTGTGATAGTCATAGGATACTAAATAAGCAATCAGAAACAAGAGTTGGAAGGGACCATGGAGGTCATCTAGTCCAACCCCCTACTCAGGCAGGAGACTTAGGGATTCGAACTGCCGACCTTTCTGATTGACAAGCTCGGTGTCTTAGCCACTGAGCCACCTAGCCAATCAACATAAATCGCACTAGGAAACTCAATTAAAAAAATACAAATCGTACAGATCCAAACAACAAAGTTCTAGTCATAAGTAGAAAAGGAATTAGGTAGTCAGAAAGATGAAAAGACGACTATTAATGCAGACTCTCTGTATTTGAAGGTGGTAAAATTTGGAGTAACTCGGTAGATTTCAACCAGAAAGCGTGTTTCGCCTAATTAAAACCTTTTTAATTTTTTAAAGGAAGAATGCCACATGCTTAGCTGCGGTTTAAGGCAGGGGTGAAATTAAAAAATTTCCCCTACCGGTTCTGTGGGCGTGGCTTGTTGGGGGAGGTCATGTGACTGGGTGGGCGTGGCCAACTCGACATCGCTCACATCGAGGGGCTCCTCACCTGCCACTCCCCTCCTAGCCACTCCTTGTCACGAATGGCAGGAAAATGGGGAGGGGAACATTCCTGCCTACCATCCTTCCCTCAGTCTGTGCTGAGATTGAGGAATGGATGACAGGCAGGAAAATCCCCTTCCCCGTTTTCCTGCCTTTTGCAAAAAAACGGCTCAGTTCCAGCTGCTCTCTCCCCACCCCCTTCCTCCTGGGGACTACCTTAAAGTAACGTCCCGCTTCTGGCGGGACAGTCCCGTTTTTTAATAATTTGTCCCGTGTCCCGCGGCATTTCAAAAAAGTCCCAATTTTTTTAAAAAAATCCCACCTTCAGACGCAGACTCCATTCACTCCCATTCTGAAAATGGGAGGCGGCAACACAAGAGGAGGAGGCAGAGGCGGGGGAGTGGGTGTTACAGACATCAAGCAGCGTCTTTCCTCTGCCCGCTCTCGCGAGATTTCCCGCTCTCGCGAGAGCGGGCGGAGAAGAGACACCGCTTGACTTTGCCCGCCAGAGGCAGCCTGGAAGAGCCGAGAGCCGAGAGGAGAGGTGAGCCTGCCTGGAAGAGCCGAGAAGCAGTGCAGCAGCTGCTCCTCCTCCTTCAGCCAGGTGGCGAGACCCAGCGCGCATGCGCAGCCCCCCCCCCCCGGTCAATGGTGTCCCGCTTTGCCATCGCTGAAATCTGGTCACTTTACCTTAAAGGGACAGGCTGCAGCAGCTCCGTTCTGAATGGAGGGAGAAAAGTTAGCAGTCTCTCTGCTGCATTGAACATTGAATTCTGTGGCAGAGAGAAGGCTAACTTTTCTCCCCCCATTCACAGTGGAGCTGCTGCTCCCTTTATGGTTCCCTCCCGGCCCCCTCCCTCCTGGGGACTACCTTAAAGGGACAGGCTGCAGCAGCTCCGTTCTGAATGGAGGGAGAAAAGTTAGCAGTCTCTCTGCTGCCTTTAACATTGAATTCTGCCGGAAGAGTTGAGCGGCGACCGGCCGAGTGTGGGTGGAGCCAAGGAGGGGTAATTGCTACCGTTTCGGTGAACTGATGCCCATAATCTCTAGCGGTTTGCCCGAACTGGTCCAAACCGGTAGGATTTCACCCCTGGTTTAAGGCCATTGTAGAAAAATTACGGTCGATTCCATTAACCCTGGTTTCTTTGCTTTGTCTTTCAGGTCTCTATTACGTGGACAGCGAAGGGAACCGTATCTCGGGAACCGTCTTCTCAGTGGGCTCCGGTTCCGTCTACGCCTACGGGGTGATGGACCGTGGCTACTCTCACGACCTCTCGGTGGAAGACGCCTACGATCTGGCCCGCCGAGCGATCTATCAAGCCACGTACCGGGATGCTTACTCCGGTGGCTCGGTCAACCTGTACCACGTCCGCTCGGACGGCTGGATCCACGTCTCCAGCGACGACGTCGCTGAACTGCGAGAATTGTTCGTTGACACGTCCGCAGAAGCCGTGGCTTGAAACCGTGGACCGAAAGGGGGGGGGGGAGACAGCAGGCCATGGGGTCTACAAAGGCGTGTATGTTCAAAACCGTCAAGAAGCGAAATTGTAACTCCAACTGTTAGCAGAGGCCGCAAGTTGTTGAAGACGTCTTGACCAGTGTTTTATGTAATAAAATGTCCGGTTTCTTCGGAATTAAACTTTGCTTGTCCAAGCTATTTGGTGTTCTCATTGGAAGAAAGGGAAAGTGAGTGGTGCGGTGGCCTCGAGGTGGAGCTCTCGACTCACGATCAGGAGGCTGTGAGTTCGATCCTAGGTAGAGGCAGATATTTCTCTCTCTGGACACACCGAGAATATATCTGCTGAACAAAACTCCGCATTGGCGACAGGAAGGGCATCCGGCCAGTAAACACTCAGTTCCATTCAGTTGCCCAGACTCCACCCTGCAAGGGATTATGGGAACATTAAATGATGATGATGATGATTGGAAGAAAGGGAAAGCAAGTTGGATCTTGCCTACTGCAGTCCCACTGAGTGTGCGCATATTCACACAATGCCCGTGTTATACAAATAGATTCAACTTCACGACCATAAGAGAGCCCCAATCATTTGGACACATCTCTTAAGGTGAATTTTGTTCCATGTTACAATCTTTCTTGCCACCGTTGGTAAGTGAATCCCTCCAGTGGTTCAGCTAGCGACACGTTAAAGTGCCTTTCCCCTTGGTTTGTCTGAAGATCGCAAAAAGGGAATCAAGTGACCCCGGGACAATACCACTGTCATAAATACGAGTCGCTCACCGAGCGTCCAAATTCTGATCACGCAGACCATGGGGATGCTGCTATAAAAACCAGTCTTAAGTCGCCCCCCCCTTTTTTTTTTCATTTTGTAATGGTCACTAAATCTGTTGTGTCCCCCTCCCCCTCCGACGACCGGGTCAGGGAAGTCTGTATCAAACGTGGCAACGAAGCCTCTGCAGCTTGCCAAATTCCTTCGAGGTTTATCAGGGCAGGCAGGAGTCCAAGTTGTGACTTCAGCGATAGAGTGATATCAGCAAACTAGATGAGACTTTGCTTGACTCAAGGTTGGAATGCCAAAAGTAGGTCCTTTATATAGGCTGTGGGGTGTGGCTCCATGACTCAGCATTTATCCAGGCCTGCCCCTCCCTCCCTTCTGCTGGCGTTGCCTCTCAGATCTCCGGAAGCGAGGATCCTCCCACTGTGAATTCTCTTCAGCTGGATCTGCTGTCAGTAATTCCAGCACGTGGCTGGCTTCCTGCTCACATGCTGTAGGAGTGAAGTTTATCGGGTTTGTCTGTTCACTCCTGACATCCTCTCCGGGCATGGGGCCGGGGGCTGGAGACATGACAGGCCGTTCATCTTCATTATCAGACTCGGAGTCTGATAACAGGCCCGGGTGGAGACGGGAGGGGCCCGGCTGAGGAGAGGAGGGAGGACGAGACACAACAAAATCAGTGCTGGTATTCAGCCGGTTTGGATCGGTTCGTGCGAACTGGTAGTGGTGACCTGCGGGTGGAGGGGTGGTGGCTATGCCATCCTATTTTGCCACGTTTTCTAAGCCGCGCGTGAGAGAGCAAAGCGCATGCGCGGCGAACCGGTGCTAAAATTACCGTGAAACCCACCTGTGCGCTAAATGAATGGTTGCATTCTCCAAAGCATTCCGAGAGGCCACAAAAGAAACGGGGAAGCTGGAACGGTCGCCATTCGCTTTTTCCCCCCAAATGCCGTTTGCAGCTTGGAACGGTCACTTCAATGAACCGTTCGTAAGGACGAGGACTATCTCTAGTTTTAAAAGATCCTCGCTCAGACAGAGCGTGAACGTCTGCAAGGATGTTGATTGAGCAGATGCTGGAGCTGGGTATCTGATTGGAAGGTTTAATTTGGGGACAAACCCCCTGCCCCCCTTCCCCATGCCCAGCTGAGTCGTGTGATCATCAGAGCGTTTTGGTTTTTTTTACTTTTAAAAGCATTTTTTTCTTTGGCCGAAAAAATGCTTTTAAAAGTTTTTTTTTAAAAAAAGTTGGCCACGCCCACCCAGTCACATTATTGCCCCCCAAGCCCCTCCCACAAAACTGGTAGTAACAAAATTTACATTTTACCCCTGGCCTGAACCCCCAAGATCCAATGCACACGCGGCCCCACATATGGCCCCCCCTGCACGGTTCCGCCTCTCCCGTGCATGCCAAGTCCCCCCCCCCCGCTCATGCGACACTTCCCCCGCATGCGACCCGTGCGTGGTTCCCCCCACGTGTTCTGCCCACCGTGCATGCACATTTATTTATTTATTTATTATTTATTTATTCATTGAATTTATATACCGCCCTACTCCCGAAGGACTCAGGGCGGTTTACAGCCAGATAAAAACACAATAGCACAAAAATTAAAACGATTTTAAAAATCTGATTCAATTAGGCCGAAACAAAATTTTAACACTATAATAAAACCATAATAAGCCCCTATTAAAATTACTTTAAGTCAGCCCTGCGCGGGAAAAACAAAAAAGTCTTCAGCTCGCGACGGAAGGTCCGGAGGTCAGGGAGTTGTCGTATCCCTGGAGGGAGCTCATTCCAAAGGGCAGGAGCCCCCACAGAGAAGGTCCTCCCCCTGGGGGTCGCCAGTCGACATTGTTTGACGGCACCCTGAGGAGACCCTCCCTATGGGAGCGCACAAGTCGATGGGAGGCTATTGGTGGCAGCTGGCGGTCCCGTAAATAACCTGGTCCTATGCCATGGAGAGCTTTAAAGGTGATAACCGACACCTTGAACTGCACCCGGAAGACCACCGGAAGACAGTGCAGCTTACACAGGAGAGGTGTTACATGGGAGCCTCGAGTTGCTCCCTCTATTACCCGCGCGGCCGCATTCTGGACCAGCTGGAGCCTCCGGGTGCTCTTCAAGGGGAGCCCCATGTAGACAGCGTTACAGTAATCACAGTAGTCACATCAGAAACCCGAAGAACAGCTGGCCGCAGCAGAGCTAAACTGGGGCGACGGCTCGGGTGCTCAGAAGGAGGGCGCTGCGTGTTTCCTCTGGCACGCGTGCCATAGGTTCGCCATACAGGTCTAGACTCTTCTTCAAAATCTCCACTGATGGAGTGACCACGATTTCCAGTGGCAAGCTGTTCCATTGGTTAATTGTCCTCGCAGTTAGGAAGTTTCTCCTGAATTTCAGGTTGCTTCTCTCTTTTGATTAGTTTCCAACCATTGTTTCTTGTCCTCCCCTCCGATGCTTTGGAGAATAATTTTTTTTTTGTCACAACATTATATACAAGCACGTACATTGAAAGGAAACAATAGGACAGGAACGGTAGGCACTTTTGTGCACTTATGCACGCCCCTTACAGTCCTCTTAGGAATGGGGTGAGGTCAATGGTAGACAGTTTTTGGTTGAAGATTTTGGGAGTTTGGGAAGAGACCACAGAGTCAGGTAGTGTATTCCAAGCATTAACAACTCTGTTACAGAAGTCATATTTTCTGCAATCAAGGTTGAACATTAACATTAAGTTTGAATCTATTGTTTGCTCTTGTATTGTTGCGATTGAAGCTGAAGTAGTCTTTAACGGGAAGGACATTGCAATAGACGATTCTGTGTGTTAAACACCGGTCTTGTCAGAGTCGGTGGAGTTCTAGGTTTTCTAATCCCAGGATTTCAAGTCTGGTGGTATAAGGTATTTTGTTGTTTACAGAGAAGCGGAGAACTTTGTTGACTTTGTATATAATATACAAATGGATGAAGACTATTGCTTGACACATTGTAAGCCGCCCTGAGTCTTCGGAGAAGGGCGGGATATAAATTCAAATAAAAAAAAAACTCTTCTTGTAAAATATTTCTGGACGCGTTCAATTGTATTAATGTCAGAGATGTGGTGAGGGTTCCAGACAGGTGAGTTGTATTCAAGAATAGGTCTAGCAAATGTTTTGTATGCTCTGGTTAGTAGTGTAGAGTTTTTGGAAAAGAAGCTACACTTCTTTGGGGGCAACCCCTCAAATACTGGAACACTGCTATCATGTCGCCGTCCCTCAAAAATTCTTCTTTTCTTTAGACTAGCCAGACCCAAAACCTGCAGCCGTTCTTCATATGTTTTTAGTCTCCAGGCCTTTGCTCTTCTCTGAACTTTTTCCAGTTTCAGCATCCTTTTTGACAGGCTCATACCTTAGATAATCCTCTGCCTTCCTCTCAGCTTTCTCTGAGGTGGGCAGTACCAACCATCCCTTTCCTCCCTCTCTCTCTTTCTCCCTCCCTCTCTCTCTTTTCTCTCTCTGTCTATCTCTGTGTCTCTTGTCTCTCTCTTTATTTCTCTGTTTCTGTTTGTGTGTTTCTGTATCTCTGTTTCCCTTTCTGCCTGTCTCTGTCTCTCTGTGTGTGTCTCTTGTCTCTCTATCTCTGTCGCTCTGTCGCTGTTTCTGTGTGTCTCTCTTTCTGTTTCTCTGTGTGTGTCTCTCTCTTTCTCTCTGTCTCTTGTCTCTCTCCTTATCTCTGTCTCTCTGTTTCTGTCTGTGTGTCTCTGTATCTCTTTCTCTCTGTGTGTGTCTCTTGTCTATCTCTGTCGCTCTGTTTCTGTGTGGCTCTTTCTGTATCTGTTTCTCTGTGTATGTGTCTCTCTCTCTGTCTTTTGTCTGTGTGTGTGTGTGTGTGTGTGTTTCTCTCTGTGCCTCTGTTTTTCTCTCTGTCGCTCTCTCTCTTTGTTTCTCTATGTGTGTGTGTCTCTATCTGTTTCTCTCTGTCTCTTTCTCTTTCTCTGCCTCTTTCTCGTTTCTTGTCTCTATCTGTGTGTGTGTTTCTCTCTCTGTCTCTCTGTTTCTCTGTGTGTCTCTATCTGTTTCTCTCTGTCTCTGTCTCTTTCTCGTTTCTTCTCTCTCTCTCTCTCTCTCTGTGTATCTCTCTCTCTGTTTCTCTGTGTGTGTCTATCTGTTTCTGTCTCTTTCTCTTGTTTCTTCTCTCTCTCTGTGTGTGTCTGTTTCTCTCCCTGTCTCTCTGTTTCTGTGTGTCTCTATCTGTTTCTCTCTGTCTCTGTCTCTTCTCTGTCTGTCTGTCTCTGTCTCTTTCTCTGTCTCTTTCTCTCTCTCTCTCTGTCTGTCTGTTTCTCTCTCTGTCTCTGTTTCTCTCTTTCTCTTGTTTCTTCTCTCTCTCTCTCTGTGTTCTCTCTCTGTTTCTCTGTGTGTCTATCTGTTTCTCTCTGTCTCTTTCTGTTTCTTCTCTCTCTCTGTCTCTCTGTGTGTCTCTCTGTCTCTGTTTCTCTGTGTCTCTATCTGTTTCTCTCTGTCTCTCTGTCTCTCTCTCTGTCTCTCTGTTTCTCTCTGTCTCTCTTGTCTCTCTTGTCTCTCTCTGTTTCTCTCTGTGTGTGTCTCTGTCTCTTTCTCTTCTCTCTGTCTCTCTCTCTGTTCTCTGTCTCTGTTTCTTGTTTCTGTCTCTCTCTCTCTCTCTCTCTCTGTCTGTTTCTCTCTCTGTCTCTCTCTCTGTTTCTCTGTGTGTCTATCTGTTTCTCTCTGTCTCTGTCTCTTTCTCTTGTTTCTTCTCTCTCTCTCTCTCTCTCTCTGTGTCTCTCTCTCTGTTTCTCTGTGTGTCTCTATCTGTTTCTGTCTCTGTCTCTTTCTCGTTTCTTCTCTCTCTCTCTCTCTGTGTCTGTTTCTCTCTCTGTCTCTCTCTCTGTTTCTCTGTGTGTCTCTATCTGTTTCTCTCTGTCTCTGTCTCTTTCTCTTGTTTCTTCTCTCTCTCTCTCTGTGTGTCTGTTTCTCTCTCTGTTTCTCTGTGTGTCTCTATCTGTTTCTCTGTCTCTTTCTCGTTTCTTCTCTCTCTCTCTCTCTTTGTCTCCCTCTCTGTGTTCTCTGTGTTTCTCTCTCTGTTTCTCTCTGTGTCTGTCTCTTTCTCTTGTTTCTTCTCTCTCTCTGTGTGTGTTTCTCTCTGTGTCTGTTTCTCTCTCTCTGTCTCTCTCTCTGTTTCTCTGTGTGTCTCTATCTGTTTCTCTCTGTCTCTGTCTCGTTTCTTCTCTCTCTCTGTGTGTGTGTTTCTCTCTGTGTGTGTTTCTCTCTGTGTCTGTCTCTTCTCTGTCTCTCTCTGTTTCTCTGTGTCTCTCTCTGTTCTCTGTGTGTGTGTGTGTGTGTGTGTGTGTGTTCTCTCTGTGTCTCTGTTTCTCTCTCTGCTCTCTGGGTCTCTCTTTTTCTGTTTCTTTGTGTCTGTCTCTCTGTATCTGTTTCTCTCTCTGTGTGTCTCTTGTCTCTCTCTCTGTATGTTTCTCTCTGTCTCTGTTTCTTTCTATCTCTTATCTCTCTGTTTCTCTTTCTGTTTCTCTGTGTGTGTCTTTCTGTCTGTCTCTTGTCTCTATCTGTCTTTGTGTGTGTGTGTTTCTCTGTGTCTCTTTCTCTCTATCTCTGTATTTCTCTGGTTTTCTCTATTTCTCTTTGCCTTCCTCTTCCCCCCCCCCTCTCTGTATCTCTCTTTCTCTCTCTCTTTCTCTCTCTCTCTCTCTCTCTGGCCTTTCTCCTTTGTTCTTCACTTGGCACTGTGTGTGTTCAACGCCTAGACCTAAATGTGAAAGGAAAAGATCATTGCAAGCTTCGGGGGAGTAAAAAGGACGAGGAGGCAGGCCACACGCTTGCAGAAAAGGTGTTGTAATCTTTTCTTCTTAAACAAAGGTGGCTTCTGAAGTGTCGTCTTTCTTCGGCGTGCGGCTTTCCAGCTTGCAAAGAGGAACGGATGAAAGAGTTTGCCAAAACAAAAACCAAAACCCAAAGTATAGGCCAAGCGTAAAAATGTTTCGCACCCGTTGCAAAGTGGATTACTAGACAGGTGAGAGAAGGATGGGGATGTTTGCCCTGGGTTCAAAACTCCCGTGCAAATAGGGGTAGGCCTCGAAGTATGGCTGCAAGTGAGCCCCAGATTTCTGTCGTTCAGCGAGTTTTGCCCCGTTTTCCTGCCACCGTCGGTACGTGAATCGCTGCCGTTGATAAGTTAGGAAGCCGGTTGTTGAGTGATGCTGGAAAGCTGGTAAGTGTGAAAAACGCGCAAGTCACTTTTTTTCTAGTGCTGTTGCAACTTCGAACGGTTGTTAAATGAACTATTGTTAAGTCGAGGGCTATCTGTCCAGCAGTGGTGGGATTCAGCCGGTTCCCTCCGGTTCGGGCAAACTGGTAGCGGCGACTGTGGGAAGCTCCGCCCACCAGCCAGGATGTTATGCGCGAGCACTGCGCATGCTCAGAAGGCCGTGTGCATGCGCAAGATAGAGGCGCATGTGCTCACATTTGCGAACTGGTAGGGCTTGAGGGGACGCGGTGGCTCAGGGGCTAAGACATTGAGCTTGTCGATCGAAAGGTCGGCAGCTCAGCGGTTCGAATCCCTAGTGCTGCTGTGTAACGGGGTGAGCTCCCGTTACTTGTCCCAGCTTCTGCCAACCTAGCAGTTTCGAGAGCCTGTAAAAATGCAAGTAGAAAAAATAGGGACCACCTTTGGTGGGAAGGGAACAGCGTTCCATGCACCTTTGGCGTTGAGTCATGCTGGCCACATGACCACGGAGACGTCTTCGAACAGCTCTGGCTCTTCGGCTTTGAAACAGAGATGAGCACCGCTGCCCCCTAGAGTCGGGAACGACTAGCACGTATGTGCGAGGGGAACCTTTACCTTTAGGGAAGGTAAGTAAATCCCACTGCTGCCATCCAGGTAGCAGTTCATTTAGCAAGTGTTCCAAGTTACACCGAGTCACACGATCAGAATTCCGACACTTGGCCACCGACTCGTATTTACGACGGTTGAGGTTTTCCCCGGGTTCACGGGATTCCCCTTTGGCGACCGGCAAAGTCCACGAGAAAAGCCAGATCTGCTGAACAACCGTGTACTGATTTAACGACGGGCAGGGATTCACGGAACGCCTGTGTTGGCAACGGTATATTCCGGCTTCGATTGTGGTCGTAAGTCAAGGATTCACTTGTAGTACTGCTGGTTAGAGCCAGCAAGGGAAGCGATCTAAAAAGCACCCAGAATTAAGAGGTGAAATGTTCATGTCAAGGAGAAGGGAAAAAAACAAAAAAATTGGAGGTGCCCAGTTTTGGTCGATGTTCCCTGTTGGGGCCCTGCTTAGGAATGCGTGTGCAGCTCTGGCGTGTAATTGTGTGTGCGCACGTGTGCAGGAGACTGGCCAATCAGGGCAGGAGGGTGGGGGGGAAGGCACGGGGGTGTGGCGGTTGGCAGCAGGATGCACAACCCCTCCCCTCTCTTTATTTGCACACACACACATGGACACGCAGGCGAATACAAAGAGCTATACGACCTTCCCGTATCCTTTGCCCAGGGATGCGTGTGCATGAATGCATGTGGGGGGAAGGGGCGGGATCCAGGGGAAAATGTGGGGTGGGGGGGAAGGATGGCGGGAAGGAGAATCCTCCCCAGTCTGCCCTGTTTTTTTGGCCTTGCCAATAAGAAAAAAAAACCAGGAAGCAGAATGAGGGCGGGGGAAGAATTGGCAGGAAAGGTGTACATGTGTGTGTGTGTGTGTGTGTATGTACATATACACACACACACACACACATATATATATATATGTATATGTATATGTATAGATATGTTTTCTGAGGTTTTCGCGGGTGTTTGTATGTAGGTCTTTGGTTATTCGGGTTTTCTCCCGCGTAAAATTGGAAGTGTCTTGGTGACGTTTTGACGAAATCCCATTCGTCATCTTCAGGCTTGTTCTGCACCGCTGTAAACATAAGATGACGAATTTATAGACCTTTAATTACGGGAGAAAACCAGACAACAAGATATATACAATGTGTGTGTGTGTGTGTGTGTGTGTGTTTTTTTGTAGGTTTTCACGGGTATAGGTATGTAGGTCTTGGCATTTTCGGGTCTTTTCCTATGTCAGGTTGAGAGTATCTTGGCGACGTTTCGACGAGGTCTCACTCATCACCTTCAAGCTGGTGTTTTCAGGTTCATGCTTATGGACTAGCTCGAGAAGCACAAAGCCAAAGACACCAGCCTGAAGATGATGAGTGAGACCTCGTTGAAACGTCGCCAAGATACTCTCAATCAAAGATAATAAAAGACTGTACACACCTATATATATATATATATATATATATATATATATATATTTTTTTCTGAGGTTTTCATGGTGTTTGTATGTAGGTCTTTGGTTATTCGGGTTTTCTCCCGTGTAAAATTGGAAGTGTCTTGGCGACGTTTGACGAAGTCTCATTCGTCATCTTCAGGCTTCAACCGTGCTTCTGGGAGCAATGTGTGATTGCAGCTGTTTCTTCCTTTTAACTGCTAGTGGGGTTTGAACTGATTGGGTGGGAGCTTGGCTGTGCTCTGATTGGATGGGGTTTTTGTGCTCTGATTGGCTGGGGTGTGTCCTGTTTGGGTGGGGGCTTGGTTGTGCTCAGTTAGTCTGAGTTGCAGGGGATCTGGTGAGCTGCACTGCTGCTGTTTGGCTTCGTGTTGGTGGTGGTGCTACATCTTCATAGTGGGTGTCAGTCTGCTGCATGTATGGATTGGAGGGGTTTGAAATGGCTAATGTTGCAGCTGCGGTCTGGCTTCTGGTCCTTGGTCGTGCTTCCTGATCAGTGTGGGTTTGGGTGTGCTTTCTGGGTGGATGTGTGGTGGTGACATCCTGTGTGGACCTCGTGAGTGTGGGTCTGGTGTCATTCCTCGTGTTAGGGACACGTTTGTCAATAAGGGCAGGTTTCCAAATGGCTGGTAGGCGGGAGGTATCATCTCGTTTGTTCATGCTGTGTGGGCGTTTTTCTATCTCGATGGCTTCTCTGATTATTCTGTTGTTAAAGTGTTCAGTTTTGGCGATAGTTCTGGTCTTTTTAAAGTCAATATCATGTCCTGTGACTTTAAAGTGTTGGACCAGGGAAGAAGTTGGTTCCTCTTTTTTGAATGAGTTCTTGTGTTCTTCAATCGTGCACTTATTCTTCTGTTGGTTTGTCCAATGTATGTGGTGGGGCAGGCGGTGCATGGGATTTCATATACTCCTTGATTTTCTAACTCAATTTTGTCTTTGGGGTTTCTTAGGATGGTGGATATTTTTGGTTTGTGCAGAATGCTGTCTTGATGTTATGTTTGTGGAGGATCTTGCTGATTCTGTCTGTGGTGCCTTTTATATATGGGAGGAGGGCTGTGCCATTTTCTTGCTCTCTGTCTTGGGTTTTAGTGGGGGTTCTTTTGGATTAGTTTGGTAATCTTATTTCTCTGGAATCCATTGGATGTTAGTACGTTTGTGAGAGTGTGTAGTTCGGTTTTTAGGTGTTGTTCGTCAGCTAAGCATTTTGTTCTAGAGATGAGTGTCTTGGCTACGGAGTTGATCTGTGCTGGGTGGTGGTGTGAGAGTGCATGCAGATAGCGGTTTGTGTGTGTTTTCTTCTGGTAGATGGTGTGTCCTAGGGAGCCATTGGGTTTCTTGTAGACTAAGACATCTAGGAAGGGAAGTTGGTTGTTAACTTCTGTTTCCATGGTGAACTGTATTTTGGGGTGTAGGCTATTGAGGTGTGTGAGGAAGTTTTCAAGTTTTTCTTTCCCGTGTGGCCAGATTATGAAGGTGTCGTCTACGTATCTGAGCCAGAGTTTGGGTTTGTGATCAGATTTTTCTAGTGCTTGGGTTTCAAAGTGAGAGAGCAAGACAGAGAGCAAGAAAATGGCACAGCCCTCCTCCCATATATAAAAGGCACCACAGAGAGAATCAGCAAGATCCTCCACAAACATAACATCAAGACAGCATTCTGCACAAACCAAAAAATATCCACCATCCTAAGAAACCCCAAAGACAAAATTGAGTTAGAAAATCAAGGAGTATATGAAATCCCATGCACCGCCTGCCCCACCACATACATTGGACAAACCAACAGAAGAATAAGTGCACGCATTGAAGAACACAAGAACTCATTCAAAAAAGAGGAACCAACTTCTTCCCTGGTCCAACACTTTAAAGTCACAGGACACGATATTGACTTTAAAAAGACCAGAACTATCGCCAAAACTGAACACTTTAACAACAGAATAATCAGAGAAGCCATCGAGATAGAAAACGCCCACACAGCATGAACAAACGAGATGATACCTCCGCCTACCAGCCATTTGAAACCTGCCCTTCTTGACCAACGTGTCCCTACCAGGAGGAATGACACCAGACCCACACTCACGAGGTCCACACAGGATGTCACCACCACACATCCACCCAGAAAGCAGACCCAAACCCACACTGATCAGGAAGCACGACCAAGGACCAGAAGCCAGACCGCAGCTGCAACATTAGCCATTTCAAACCCTCCAATCCATACATGCAGCAGACTGACACCCACTATGAAGATGTAGCAACCACGAACACGAAGCCAAACAACAGCAGTGCAGCTCACCAGCTCAAATCCCCTGCAACTCAGACCAACTGAGCACAACCAAGCCCCCACCAAACAGGACACACCCCAGCCAATCAGAGCACAAAAACCCCATCCAATCAGAGCACAGCCAAGCTCCCACCCAATCAGTTCAAACCCCACTAGCAGTTAAAAGGAAGAAACAGCTGCAATCACATTGCTCCCAGAAGCACGGTTGAAGCCTGAAGATGATGAGTGAGACCTCGTTGAAACGTCGCCAAGACACTTCCAATTTTATTGGAGAAACCTGAAAAAAGACCCATATATATATATATATATGTAGGTCTTTGGTTATTCGGGTTTTATATATATGATGGCCAGACAAGTTGATGTGTACCCAGAGAAAGCGGGAAGCTAACCAAAGGGGGAATTTGGAAGCGATAAACCAGCAGCGCGTAGAAACTCAGGCTAAATAGGCATTCGATAAGATAGACCGAACTCGAGTCGCATCGTTGGGTTTCTTGAAAACCAAAACAAAAACCGGGGCGCAGGAAATCAGGATCTGCAGAACCTTTCCTCGTGAGTGTGCAAAAGATTTGTGGTGTGTGTGTGTGAGTACGCAAGGATTCTTCCGAACGGGAGAAATTGATCTCCTTAAGGATCGGATCGTCGGGGTGCAGGGCCACCTTTCCCCGAAAGCTAGAAAAGCAAAAAACGAAAAAGAAAAAGCGATGATAGCCGTAAGGCCCAGAGCAAGATTTTTACAAACGACAGCAATGAGAATAGAATAGAATAGAATAGAATAGAATAGAATAGAATAGAATAGAATAGAATAGAATAGAATAATTTATTGGCCAAGTGTGATTGGACACACAAGGAATTTGTCTTGGTGCATATGCTCTCAGTGTACATAAAAGATACCTTCATCAAGGTACAACACTTACAACTCTTAATGATAGTCATAGGGTACAAATTTAACACTTAATGATACAACACTTAATGACAGTCATAGGCTACAAATAAGCAATCAGGGAACAATATCAGTATAAATCGTAAGAATACAAGCAACAAAGTTACGGTCATTAAGTGGGAGGAGATGGGTGATGGGAACGATGAGAAGATTAATAGTATGCAGATTTAATAATAGTTTGACATTGTTGAGGGAATTATTTGTTTAGCAGAGTGATGGCCTTCGGGAAAAAAATGTCCTTGTGTCTAGTTGTTCTGGTGTGCAGTGCTCTGTAGCGTCGTTTTGAGGGTAGGAGTTGAAACAGTTTATGTCCAGGATGTGAGGGGTCTGTAAATATTTTCACGGCCCTCTTTTTGATTCGTGCAGTATACAGGTCCTCCATGGAAGGCAGGTTGGTAGCAATTGTTTTTTCTGCAATTCTAATTATCCTCTGAAGTCTGTGTCTGTCTTGTTGGGTTGCAGAACCAAACCAGACAGTTAATGAGGTGCAGATGACAGACTCAATAATTCCTGGGTAGAACTGGATCAGCAGCTCCTTGGGTAGTTTGAGTTTTCTGAGTTGGCGCAGGAAATGAGGAAATTTCGGGCCGATAGTTTATGAAACCTCTCCCTTTGGGGGTTTTCATTTTGGATTGGCGGGAGGCAACATGAGGCTTATTCAGTATTATAATTGTCGTTTTCATTCCCAACTCCTCAGCCCCAAAGCCACCAAACTTCAAAATCAAGTTTTCAATCTCTGGCTGCTTACTCTAGCCCTTACAGAAATCCAGTAGCCCGGTTAACGGAGCTTTTTCCGGGCTTGGTTTCCACCGCCCAGTTAAAAGAATAAATAAAGGTGTTTTTAAGTGCAGGGAAATGGCAATCGTTCTCTGTAGGAAGCGGGGCCTGAGTGATGGATGGAATTGAACAGGGAAGGCATGTATGATTTCATGGGGCAGGATTTTTCGTTTGCAAAATAGGAGAACCGGGCCGATTTGAGGCCTGGAGCCAGAAACCAAAAAATAAAAAAATAAGCGAATGGAACTTGCAGGTGCAAATTACATTTTAGGGCTTGAAAGCTTTGCTTGATGTATAGGCATCCCTCGGGGTCTCTTCAGAGCTGGGGGAGACCTACCAAGGGAGATTGCAAAAGGGAAGAGAAAAAACCCCCTCAAAATCTTGAATTTAAATAGGATTTATTCGCCACAAGCGTCTTTGGCTCATTCTGGGATAGCAAAGCAAGGTCCCGGGGCTGTTGCAAAGACCCTTCACCAGAAGTCAATCTCTTTGCAGCATCCAATCAAGGCAGGATTTGGTCAGAATACAAGCTGGATGGGGACCCTGGAGGTCTTCTAGTCCAACCCCCTGCTCAAAGCAAGAGAACCGAGTGCCAAAAAGAGAGCATTCGCACACACAGCACTAAGTGCCAAAAAGAGAGCACTGCATGTGTGGATAGGATAGGATAGGATGGAATGGAATGGAGTGGAATGGAATGGAATAAGAAAGGGAATAGGATAGGATAGGATAGGATAGGATAGGATAGGATAGGATAGGATAGGATAGGATAGAATAGAATAGAATAGAATAGAAGAAGAGAGACTAGAATAGAATAGCAGAGTTGGAAGGGACTTTGGAGGTCCTCTAGTCCAATCCCCTATAGAATAGAATAGAATAGAATAGAATAGAATAGAATAGAATAGGAGCTGCAAGGGATCTTCGAGGTCTTCTAGTCCAGCCCTCTGGCTCAAGCAGGAGAAAGGAGTGGGTGGGGGGCAACTAGAAAAAGCATCTGAGCCTTGAACTCATCGCTTGCAAGTTGGAACCCTCTGGCCGTTTCAAAGCAGCAGAGAGAAGGCGAAAGTCCCGGATTCCAGAGGCGGCCTTGAAAAAAATCAAAAGCATCCAGCCTCGCGAACCTCCCTCAGGCGGCCCCTTTTTTCTCCTTCTTGGGCTTCCTTCCTCCCCTCAACTCCCATTCCCTTTTCTCGTCTCCGGGGCAAGGCGGCAGGTCTCGGAGCCAATCAGATGCGTCCGGCTCCACCGCGCCGGCCAATGGGAAAGAAAAAGGGCCGGAGAGCAAGAAGCCCTTCGCGTGGTGTACACGGCGGCTCGCTGAGCTGGCGCGCGCGAGGGCGCGCGCTCTGTACACGCGGGATGGAACGTTGGGCGCCGCGGCGTTCCATTTCCCAGCCTTTGAAGTCGGAACCCGTGTCGATCGCGCGTCGTGTGAACCGGTCGACCCGGATTTTTTTTTTTGATTTTTTGTTTTCCTGACAGTGAGAACCATCGCAGCTTGCCTTTCAGAAGCTGTGGGAAGCTTCATCACTGGAAGATTCTCACATGGTTGTGGTTTTTTTTTTCAGAAGGCAACTGGACATTTCTTGGTTTTTTTTGTTCGTTGAAGACTTCTCTCATGGGAGGCTTTCAAGAAAACTGCCATCTGTCAGAAAGGATGTAGGGTCTCCTGCTCGGCCGGCCGGGTTGGACTAGATGACCTCAAAGGTCCCTTCCAAGTCTGTGGGTCGGAGTTGCAAAGCCGTCTGCGGAGCTTGAACCCCAGTTCCTCACACACACACACACACACACACACACACCCCAAAGATGGACCTAGCATTCCTACGACCTCCTGTTGCTTCGGGAAGCCATTCAGAGGTGTTTTTTTGTTAGAGCCCGTCTTCCCCGATTTAAGATTCATTTTCACCGCTGTTAGTTTAGGCCGCAGCCTGCCGTGCCCGCAGCCAGGAAAAAAACAACAACGGTGAACCGAAGAGTCAGGTTGACTCGATCAAAGGAGAGATTCCACCTAGAAATAAGGAAAAATTTTCTGACAGGGACGACAATCGACCCGATGGCACAGAAGTTGCCTTTGGAAGTTGTGGGAAACTCCATCCCCAGAAGTTTTGAAGAAGAGACTGGACTGCCATCTTGTCAAAAAGAATGTAGGGTCTCCTCCTTGGGAGGGGGGGAGGGTTGGACTGGATGACCTCCAAGGTCCCTTCCAACTCTTGTTATATAGCACGCAGGCGAAAGGTAACGGGGTCTACTCCTCAGCCAGTTAGTTACGGCCTGGAGATGTTTTACAAGATTAGTGAATAAGTAGCAACTTAAATTGGGGCTGCTCTTCTCACAGATTCACTCAAAGATCCTTCACTAATTGAAAAGTTTTCAATTCTCCGGCACTTTTCATCAAAGCAGGGAGAAAACAAAATCACAGGAGAGAGAGAGAGAGAGAAACAAAAAATGGGGAGAGAAAGAAAGAAAGGAGAGAGAGAGAGACAGAGAGAAAGAAAAAGATGGAAGAGGAAAGGAGAGAGGGGGGAGAGAGAGAGAGAAAAAAACTCCCCGATCTCCGGACTTTTCGACGCGAGCTGAAAACATGGCTGTTTCATCGAGCAGGACTGGCCCGATAGTTTTAATTGGGGAGTTTTAATTGGGAGTTTTAGATGGGTTTTATAGTGTCAGACAAATTTAAATATTTTATTTTATCTTATTTTAATAGAATAGAATAGAATAGAATTTTTATTGGCCAAGTGTGATTGGACACACAAGGAATTTGTCTTGGTGCATATGCTCTCAGTGTACATAAAAGAAAAGATACGTTCATCAAGGTACAACATTTACAACACAATTGATGATCAATATATCAATATAAATCATAAGGATTGCCAGCAACAAGTTATAGTCATACAGTCATAAGTGGAAAGAGATTGGTGATGGGAACGATGAGAAGATTAATAGTAGTGCAGATTCAGTAAATAGTCTGACAGTGTTGAGGGAATTATTTGTTTAGCAGAGTGATGGCCTTCGGGAAAAAACTATTCTTGTGTCTAGTTGTTCTGGTGTGCAGTGCTCTATAGCGTCGTTTTGAGGGTAGGAGTTGAAACAGTTTATGTCCTGGATGTGAGGGATCTGTAAATATTTTCACGGCCCTCTTCTTGATTCGTGCAGTATACAGGTCCTCAATGGAAGGCAAGTTGGTAGCCATTATTTTTTCTGCAGTTCTAATTATTAATATATTATTAATATAATTAATTCTAATTATGTTTGTAGAAATGGTTTTAATATGGCTGTAAACTGCCTTGAGTCCTTCGGGAGAAGGGCGGTATAGAAATATGAGAAAGAAAGAAAGAAGAAAGAAAGAAAGAAAGAAAGAGAGGGAAGAGAGAAGAAAGGGGAGAGAGAGAGAGAAAGAAAGAAAAAGGGAAGAGGAAAGGAGAAAGAGAAAGGGGAGATAGAGAGAGGAGAAAGGAGAGAGAAATAAAAACAGAAAAAGGAGAAAGAGGAGGTGGGGGAGAAAGAGGGGAGAGAAAGGAAAACACGGGAGAGGAGGAGAGAGAAAGAGAGGGGTGAGAAAGGAGAAAGAAAGAAAGAGGGGAGAGAGAAAAAGAGAGACAGTTAAGGGTCATCCTGTGATCCTGAAGGCACAGTAAAGGTATTCCTCAATTTACAACCATTCATTTAGTGACCAAAGTTATCGTGGCACTGAAAAATGTGACTTATGACCATTTTTCACACTGATGACCGCTGCAGCATCCCCATCTCATCAAAATCTGGAGAAGCATGGTCAATGGAAAAACTAGATTCACTTAACAACGGTCTTACTCATTGAACAACTGCAGTGATTCACTTAACGACTGTGGCAAGAAAAGCCGCAAATGGCGCAGAACTCACAATTGGGCTCAATGGTGGTTGTAAGTCAAGGACCACCTGCATTGTCTTTTGAACTACAACGGCCATAATTTTGCTAATATCCAGCTGGGGCAGCCAGATTTATTCAGAATACGTTGTAGTCGTCGACTTACGACCGCCATGGAAGCCCAAAATTTTGGTTGCTGAGCGAGACTGTTGTTAACTGAGTTTTACCCCATTTTACGACTTTTCTTCCCACCGTTGTTAAGTTAGGAACACGGTTGTTAAGTGAATCCGGCTTTCCCCATTGACTTTGCTGGTCAGAAGGTCGTAAAAAGGGGATCGCGTGATCCTGGGACACTGCAACCGTCATAAATACGAGCTGGTTGCCAAGCGTCTGAATTTTGATCACGTGACCAGCGGTCGTTAAGTGTGAAAAAGGGAAGGGAAGTATGCAGTGGAGTACTCCAAGGCTCTGTTTTAGGCCCAGTACTCTTCAACATCTTCATCAATGACTTGGACGAGGGGATAGATGGGGAACTCATCAAATTTGCAGATGACACCAAGCTGGCAGGAATAGCCAACACTTCAGACGATAGGCTCAAGTTACAGAAGGATCTTGACAGACTTGAACATTGGGCGCTATCTAACAAAATGAAATTCAACACTGAAAAAAGTAAGGTTCTACATTTAGGCAAAAAAACCCAAAATGCACAGGTACCGTATATGTGGTACCTTGCTCAATAGTAGTACCTGTGAGAGGGATCTTGGAGTCCTAATGGACAACCATTTGGATATGAGCCAGCAGTGTGCAGCAGCTGCTGAAAAAGCCAACACAGTTCTGGGCTGCATAAACAGAGGGATAGAATCAAGATCACGTGAAGTGTTAGTGCCACTTTATAATGCCTTGGTAAGGCCACACTTGGAATATTGCATCCAGTTTTGGTCGCCACGATGTAAAAAAGATGTTGAGACTCTAGAAAGAGTGCAGAGAAGAGCAACAAAGATGATTAGGGGACTGGAGGCTAAAACATATGAAGAACGGTTGCAAGAACTCGATATGTCTAGTTTAATGAAAAGAAGGACTAGGGGAGACATGATGGCAGTGATCCAATATCTCAGGGGTTGCCACAAAGAAGAGGGAGTCAAACTATTCTCCAAAGCACCTGAGGGTAGAACAAGAAGCAATGGGTGGAAACTGATCAAGGAAAGAAGCAACTTAGAACTAAGCAGAAATTTCCTTACAGTGAGAACAATCAATAAGTGGAACAACTTGCCTCCAGAAGTTGTAAATGCTCCAACACTGGAAATTTTTAAGAAAATGTTGGATAACCATTTGTCTGAAATGGTGTAGGGTTTCCTGCCTGGGCAGGGGGTTGGACTAGAAGACCTCCAAGGTCCCTTCCAACTCTATTATTATTATTATTATTATTATTATTATTATTATTATTATTATTATTATTATTATTATTATTATTATTATTACAAGCCGGTTACCAAGCGTCTGAATTTTGATCACGTGACCAGCAGTCATTAAGTGTGAAAAAACGATCGTAAGTCACTTTTTTCCCCAGTACTATAGTAATTTCCAACGGTCACTAAACGAAGGGTTGTAAGTCCAGGATTACTTAAAATGTGTCAATACTTTATCCGGGTTTTCTGATAAGTTTCAGACTGTTCTGGAAGCTGCCGAATATTCCGTTAACCGGAAAAATGCTTGTTTTTGAAAATCCCACTTCTCGTTTGGTAGTTCCCCCGCCATCTCTCTCTCGGCGCTGAGTTAATTGCGAGAGTCCATTGACAAGACACTCAGGAGGCCATGAATAAAATTTACAAGAGGTCAGCAGTGAGTTAATAGAGTTTCCGATGCTGCGGAGTAAGAGCCAAGACGACACTACAATTCAGATGAAACGGCAAAGCGAGAGACGCTGAAGGATCTTTTATGAAGGAGTGTTTCCGTCTTTGAAGGGCTGCTGAACCGAGCCTTAAGATGGAAGTGGCTTCTGCCACTTTATTAATGTTTATTTATTTATTTCTAGGCTGATTTTTATTATTTTTACAAATAGCTCAAGGCGATGAAGCATATCCAACACCCCTTTCTTCACCGATTTTCCCTACAACAGTAACAACCCTGTGAGGTGGGCTGGGCTGCGAGAAAGGGAGTGGCCCAAAGACTAGATGACACTAAAACTCACAGTCTCCTGGTTTTTGGCACAGTCACCCAGCCAGCTTTTGTGTGGAACTAGAACTCGCAGTCTCCTGGTGATGGATTCAAAGTCATCCAGTGACTTTCATAATTAAGGCAGGACTAGAACTCACCGTCTCCTGGTGACTGGCTCAAAGTCACCCAGTGACTTTCATAATTAAGGCAAGACTAGAATTTACCATCTCCTGGTGATTGGTCCAAAGTCACCCAGCTGGTTTTCATGCCTAAGGTGAGACTAGAATTCACAGCTTCCTGGTAATTGGCCCAAAGTCACCCAGCTGGCTTTCATGCTAAAGGTGAATTAGAACTCCCAGCCTCCTGGCTTCTAGTCTGATGCCTTCACCATTAAACCAAGCTGGCTCTCTTTCGCTCCCTTTGGCTGGTTTTTGTGTCCGCCTGGCTGGCAGAAATTGGTTAGAGACCCTGGTTCGAAATCTCTGCGCTGTTCCAGAAAAACCACTTGGCCAAGTTGCATGGCCGACGCTAAGCCACGTTCATCCAGCTGCTTTATTTTCCTTGATTCGTTCCTTCGGCAGCCTGGTGTCTACAGGTTGAGCCGCATCCTGAGGTTTTACACACCGCACTGGTGTCGTCCTCCCTTGTACTGTCACTGGTGTGACGACACCGCACTGGGGTCGTCCTCCCTTGTACCGTCTCTGAGATCCCGGTTTCAATGTCGTTCAGCGCCACCATCTTGTTCTCCCCACCCCACGCTAATGAAGCCAAATGCTGCTGTTGCACTTGCAAGCAGGAGCCGGGGGCTCCCGTCACGGCCCCGCCACCCCCGCCCCCATCGTCCCCTCCTTGCACCCCCATCACCATCACGGGTACTGGGCTGACGGTCCAATCCTCGGAACAGCTGCTCCACGTTATCTACCAGCGGGTTGAAAAGGCAGTCAGCTTAGCCGAACTGGCGCTCAGCTTGGCGAAGGCCAACAACGAAGCTCTGAGACGTCTTGAGGAAGACGTGGCGGCCCTGTGCCAGGGTCCTGTTGTGGCCCTCAAAGCCAGCCCCCTGCAGGTCTCCGAGGCGCCCGAAAACGAGGAGGAATTGGAGACCGAAGAGTTCGGGAACGGCGTCCAGGTGGTCATCGAAGAATTGAAGCAGCTGGGTGCCGCGTCGGCTGCAGTGGGGCGGCCCGAACCTTTGGACTTCTTGCCCGGAGTATGTAGCCTAAAATCGCGGGCCTCCATCTCTCCCACCCCATAAAAATCCGTAATCCCGTCCCTCCGGTTGGGCACAGATGGCATCATGAATAGTTGATGGCATTTCTCGCGCTTCCTGCCAACCAACCCTCCAGAGAGTGGCGGTCTGGGAGTCGCGCCAAATCCAGGCTGGAGAGGCTGCAACGAGAGCCGAAAAGAGTGGCACGGTTGGCAACATCATCCCAAGCTGAACTGGAACTGGGTTTGGTTCTGTTCGGGCCAAATAAAGAATTTGGACCAAGCTAGGAGGGAGGTGTAGGGGAGGTGAGGTTGGCAGCAAAAGAGCGCAGAAAAACCTTCCGGCAGGATGAGGAAAAACGCCTCCCGGCCTCCGGTGCTCATTTGAGCCTGGCATGATTTTCATTCGCGGGCGATGCGAAAAGGTTTGCTTTGTAAATGCGTGCTCGGAGCATTGTAGATTTTGCATTTGCATGTATAGTCCTCGGCCTGCGACCATAATTTCCACCGCTCAGCGAGGTGGTTGTTAAGCGAGTTGTGCCCAATTTTACGACCTTCCCTTTTCACAGTTGTTAAGTGAATCACTGCAATTCTTAAGTGAATCATGCTCATTAAGCCATTCCAGCTCCCCCCACTTGTCGGAAGCCATCTGGGATGGTTGCAAAAGACAATCACAAATGACTCAGGTGATACAACTGTCGTAAACACATCCCATACAGCTAGTGCTCGACTTACAAAAACAGCTCGTTTAGTGACCATTCAAAGTTACAACGACACTGACAAAAGTGACTTAGGACCGTTGTTCACAGTTACGACCTTTGCAACATCCCTCCTGGACATGCGATCAAAATTCAGACGCTTGGCAGCTTCATACTTATGACCGTTGCTTTGTCCCCAGGTCACGGGATCCCCTTTTTGCGACCTTCTGACAAGCAAAGTCCATGGGCAAGAAAGATCGTTAAACAGGGCAAAACTCACTTAACACATGTGTCTCCCTTAACAGCAGGAATCCTGCCCTCAGTTGTGGTTGTAAGTAGAGGACTACCTGCACTCATACATCAACTGTCTCGCTTAGCAATGAACATTTGGGGCTCCATCGTGGTCGTAAGCCGAGGACTTCCAGCAAAGGTGATACTTGTTTGCAAACGTGTATAATTCTCCCTCTCCCGCCAGGTAGCCGAGCAATGTCCTGCAGGAGATGCCCCAATGCCGCCGGTCTATGTTCCTCCTTCCTCTCCTACCCCACAGATGGCCCATCAGCCACCTCTCCAATCTCTGGACGAGCCCCTCTCCTGTCCAGAGGGGTCCCCCAGCAGCACGACACAAGAGGAGGCCACGAACGGTGAACCCCATTTCTGTGTAGGTTTCGCTGGTCTCCCTTGCAGGAGCAGAAACCTCGGGCAGAAGAACGCCAGGCGCAAAAGGGATCTGGTCTTATCCGTAAGTCGATTCCCTTCCTTGGGGTGAGCTTGTGACCCACAAGGCACGTGCCATTCAGACCTAAAAAGCTTGTCGGAATTGTGTTTTTCATCACATGGGACCGATGGCATAATACCGGGTTTCGCTGAAAATAAGACCAGGTGTTAAAAGGTAAAGGTTCCCCTCGCACATACGTGCTAGTCGTTCCTGACTCTAGGGGGCAGTGCTCATCTCCGTTTCAAAGCCAAAGAGCCAGCCCTATCCGAAGACATCTCCGTGGTCATGTGGCCGGCATGACTCAATGGCAAAGGCGCATGGAACGCTGTTACCTTTCCACCAAAGTGGTCCCTATTTTTCTACTTGCATTTTTTACATGCTTTCAAACTGCTAGGTTGGCAGAAGCTGGGACAAGTCACGGGAGCTCACCCCGTTACGCGGTGCTAGGGTTTCGAACCGCTGAACTACCGACCTTTCGATCGACAAGCTCAGCGTCTTACCCACTAAGCCACTGCGTCCCTTTGAGACCAGGTGTTACATATATATATATATTTATTGACCAAAAGACCCATTAGGTCTTATTTTCTGGGATGTCTTATTTGCGGCCGCTCACCCGCTCCCTCCCGCCATCTGCTTGCTCATGGCCGCAACACCTTACAGGCTGCACTTTTCACCCGGCTGGAGAAATGACGGAATACTGGAAGCTTTGAAGCAAGCAGACGAAGTTTTGTCTCCCTCTGGGTGAAAAGTGGTTAGCGATTTTCTCCGTTCCCGAGCGCCCCATAGGTGCCCAAACACTTTTCACCTGGACGGAGAAATAATGGGATACTGGAAGCTTTGGGGCACTTTGAAACGGAGCTGTTGTGTCCCCCTCCCCCTCCGACGACCGGGTCTAGGAAATCCGTATTAAGCGTGGCCACAAAGCTTCTGCAGCTTTGCCAAATTCCTTTCAGATTTCTCAGGGCAGGCAGGAATCCAAGTTGTGACTTCAGCAAACGAAAGGAGACTTTGCTTGACTCAAAGTTGCTTGACTCAAGCTGATCCTTTATATAGGCTGTGGGGTGTGGCTCCATGACTCAGCGCTTATCCAGGCCTGCCCCTCCCTTCCTTCTGCTGATGTCGCTTCTCAGATCTCCGGAAGCGGGGATCCATCCACTGTGAATTCCCTTCCTCTGGATCTGCTGCCGGTAATTCTAGCACGTGGCTGCCTCCCTGCTCACACGCTGTAGGAGTGAGGTTTGTTTGTTCATTCCTGACATTCTGTCCGGGCATGGTGCCAGGGCTGGGGGCTGGAGGCATGCCAGGCCGTTCCTCTTCATTATCAGACTCTGAATTTGATAGCAGGCCCGGGAAGCAACAGGAGGGGCCCGGCTGAGGAGAGGAGGGAGGGTGAGGCACAACAGGAGCTGGTCGCGAAAAGTACGCAGTGGAGCCAGTCAGAGGCTGAGGCAGGGCAAGGCAGGCGATCCAATGCGCTGCTCACTCTGTCCCACCGTTTCTAGGCTTCCCCGTGGCTATACTGGGGCAGGTTCCTGTGCGAGATGTCAGAATTGCCTGCCTCCAACCTCGTGCCTCTGCTTCCACCTGTTGCCGGTGCTACCACGCAAGCCTCCCACGAGGCTCCCATGAGCCAGGCAGCCGCGCACCACGTCCAGATCGGCTGTCTCCCCCACCCCCGCGTCTCTGCCTCCGCGCTTGGACTTATCTGCGCTGTGCCAAGGGGCCGGATGGCGGCTACTGCCAGACACCGTCGGCCCCCTCATGCTCTCCACCTGTTATGCTGGCCACACCAATCCCCGGGCTTAATTTTGGGGTAGGGTTCATATTAGGCTCACCCTAAAAATCAGGCGGTGGTGTATTTTCAGGGTAGGTCTTATTCTGGGGGAAACACGGTAGTTGAGCCAATCCTCACATTCTTCTCTCTTTCCCTTGGTAGAAATTGGTCCACAACGTTCACAACCACATCGCCAACGAAAAACGGTTTGACGGCGCGGAAAGGTGAGGAAAAATCAAGCGTTGCTAATTACAAGGAAACAGAGTTGTGGTGGCGCAAGTGGCTAGAATGCGGTATTGCAGGCTGACTCTGCCTGCTGCCAGCAGTTTGATCCTGACCGGCTCGAAGTTGACTTAGCCTTCCGTCCTTCCGAGGTCGGTAAAATGAGGACCCAGATTGTTGGGGGCAAGAGGCTGTAAACTGCTTAGAGGGGGCTGTAAAAACAGTGAAGCGATATATAAGCACTATTGCTATTGCTACAGGTAGTCCTGGACTTGTTTAGTGACCGTCCGAAGTTACAACGGTGCTGGAAAAAGGACCGTTTTTCACACTTACGACCGTTGCAGCATCCCCATGGTCACATGTTCAAAATTCAGGCACCTGCGACCTTTTGACAAGCAAAATCTATGGAGAAGCCAGATTCACTCAACAACCGTATGACTAATTGAACAAGGGCCGTGATTCACTTACCAACTTCAAGAGGAAGAGTCGTAAGTGCAGCAAAACTCACCACTGTCACACTTAATGACAGACGTTTTTGGCTCGGTTGTGGTCCTAAGTCGAGGACTACTTGTATATCTTTATCGTCTCGGGATCTTGCCTTCCCGTCGGAGAAGAATACACTGGACTTCGTAGCGCTGGGCTTTGTAGCAAGACGGTCCACTGTGTGATGACCCAGGACAAGGCACGAAGGCCACACAGCCAGCTGAGAGTTCAAACTCCCCTCTAAGGTTCCAACTTTCCCCCAAACGCTTCCACGTGCATGGCAAGTCGCAGAGCAAAACACTCACACGCACATACAGCAGCCTCTGGCTGCGAGCAAAGCCAAGGAACTGGGAAATGGATTCGTGAAGCAAGGAACAAGGCATTGAATCCACGAAGCAGGGAAGAAACAACGAGTCCACAAAGCAGGGAAGAAGCAATGAGTCCACAAAGCAGGGGGAAAGAAATAAGTCCACAAAGCAGGGAAGAAGCAATGACTTCATGAAGCAACAAACAAGGCACTGAGTCCACAAAGCACGGAAGAAGCAAACAGTCCTGCAAAAGCCAGACGTCGACAACGGCACACAAAACTCCACTAATTCAGCATTTGTTCCCGACAAATGTCCCTCCCCACAGCATCTCCTTAAATCTCAGTCCCCAGGTGTGCCTTGGGAAGAGGGGGTGGACGCTCTCCTCCTGAGTCGTCAGGTCGGCCTGCGCTGTTCCCGACTTCCCTCCTCTCTCCGTGCTCGTGGATCAAGAGGGGGAAGTCCTTGCTCATCGCCTGAGCTCCATCCCACCTCATTTCCACTCCTTGCCCTCTCTCCGTCGTTGTTGTGGCTCCAGCCCCCGAACCTGACCCCATGCCCAAAAGTGACTCCGAGAGTGAGGGGGAAGGGCCGGTAAGGTTTACCTCAGAAGCGCGGATTCCTTTGGCCCGGCTCCAGGAGCCAGAACCAGGCCAGTCGGAGGACGTAATGAGGCTGACATCCCCTGATTCCTCCCTTCCTCAGGCTACGCCTTCAGACGCAGCTGATAATCATACTAATCAAGCCTGGATCGACCCGTGCTTCAGAAGATTAGAGAGGCGGCGTCATCAAAGGGAAGGGTGGGGCAGGAGCTCCGCCCCACAGGATATATAAGGAGCTTTGGGACTGCTCTCAGTTCCACGGGAAGCAAATTAGCTGAACCGTGTCGAAGTGAGCTGAAGTCTTAATCTGTTGGAACTTTTTGGCAGGCAGCTGCGTTTTCTCAGCCAGGACTGATAGGAGCCGTGAACCCACTGGCTGTAGGCCAGCTCGTTACTCCAGAGTGAGGACGGAGACAGAACAGTTGTCCTGCCCCCGTTCTTCCTGCTAGCAAGATGTCCCAATCCTGAGGGGGCCTGGGCTGCCTCATCCTGCTCCTCCCCATATTCCTCCGAAGCTAACGAAGCTGCCCCCTCGATTCATCCTGCTTCGCAGATTCAGGCTTCAATGGGGGCATGACATATTGATGGTGCGGTGTTTTTTATCAATTGTGTATGCCATAATGCACAAACCCAGCAAAGATTTTTCTTCCATTTTTCTGGCTGCCTGCTTCCATAAGAATCCCATAATCCGTTGTTATCAGCAGAGTCTGATTTATAGATTATGTGCAAAAAGTATTTTATCAACGGAGTGCAGTCCTTTCCTGTGAAACATATAAAAACTGCACAGTTAGTCCTCGGCTTAACGACCACGACTAAGACCCAAATTTCCGTGGCTAAGAGAGACAGCGGAATGAATTTTGCCCCATCTTACGACTTGACACGGTTGTTAGGTGAATCCCTGCAGTCAATTTAGTCATGTGGTTGTTAAGTACATCGGGCTTCCCCGTTGCCTTCGCCTGTCGCAAAAGAGGGTCACGTTAACCCTGGACACTGCAACCATCGTAAATGTGAGTCATTTGCCAGGCGTCCCAGTTTTGATTGCATGACCACAAAGATGCTGCAACAATCCTAAGTGTGAAAAATGTCCACAAGAGTTGTGGTCCGTCAGCATTTGCGGAGCTGGCAGCAGAGTCGGACAGTCAGGATGCTGGGGAGGAATCCTGGAGTCTGGAAAGCCTGGACGAGGGCTCTGCGTCGGAGGCAAAAACGGGGCCAGGGCCATCTGGGAGTTATGCGCGGACTCCGGAACCTCCAGAGTCGGACAGCAGAGAGGCAGAGGGACAGGAGGAGCCTGTTCCTAGTGCGCGCATGCGCAGAGCTGCCAGAAGGCAAGAACAGTTAAAACAAAAGGGACGACTTGGGAGTAAGGCCTGGAGATGATTGGCTCCTCCCATAAGGCTTAAAAGAGGAGCAAAGGCACGTGGGCCCTTTGCAGGAAAGCAACGTTGTTAATTCTGTTCCCAGTCGGCATCTCTGTTTGATTCTGGACTCTGTGTGGCTTTGCCAAGTAGGTCTTTGGTAGCGTATCAAGGGAGATAAAGGTGGGTGATTATCCCGAAAGACTTTTTGCAAATAATTGGGATTCAGCTGTGAATGAACGTAATTCTCAGCTGTTGCAATAAAAGAGGGTTTGGGGATTATTCGTGTATTTTAATGACTCAGTAAGCCTAGGTCACAACAATAAGTCACTTTTTTCAGCACTGTCGTAACTTTGAACGGTCACTAAATGAACTGTTTGTAAGTTGAGGACTAACTGTATTTCATTCCATAAAGGCACGTCCTTTTCCTGTGCATTGTAAGTACGGTATTGGTCTTTTACTGATACTATTGTGATTTTATTCTAGAGTGGTGCTGTGGCCTAGAGGTGGAACTCTTGCCTCACAATCAGAAGGCCGTGAGTTCGATCCTAGGTAGAGGCAGATATTTCTCTTCCTCTGGGCACAATGAGAATATATCTGCTGAATATAACTCCGCATTGGCAACAGGAAGGGCATCCGGCCAGTAAACACTCGGCTCCATTCAGTTGCCCAGACTTCACCTTGCAAGGGATTATGGGGTCATTAAAAGGAGACGACGATGATTGTGGTTTTATGCTAAAAAATTTTGGTACCGTTTTTTTGAAGTTCCTCATTCTTAATCTGAATATTTAACTCCCTTCCCTCTTTTACAGTATTAAGTCACCCTGGAATATTTCGGTAGTGAAGTTTTTGCTGGAAAAACTCAAACACGAATTGGTCTCCAAGCACCATAATTACACGGATAAGGAACTAAAAGGTGAGCTGAGTTTTTTGTTTTGTTTTTTAAATTTTTCCACCCGAGATCAGGCGATCCTCTTTTACGACCTTCCGACAAGCCACGTCAATGTTTAATCCGGATTCACTTAATAACGGCAGTCAGTCACTTAACAAGTGTGGCGTAAAACAGAGCAAAACCTCACTTTAAAAACAAAAACAAAAACAAGTTTTTATTGATTTTTTAAATTTCCCCCGTTACACACATACATGGTTTATGAACAGAGTATTGGCCATATCATATCTTATACAATTCAATACTTATTTATTTTATTTATTTATTTAATTTATATACCGCCCTTCTCCCGAAGGACTCAGGGCGGTTTACAGCCAAATAAAAACAAATATCACAAAAATTAAGAAACATATTAAGAAACTAATTCAATCAGGCCAAAACAGACTAAAGCTATAGTAAAACTCCCATTACAACTACATTAAGCTAGCCCTGCGCAATGAAATAAAAAAGTCTTTAGCTCGCGTCAAAAGGTCCGGAGGTCAGGGAGTTGACGAATCCCCGGAGGCAGCTCATTCCAGAGGGCAGGAGCCCCCACAGAGAAGGCCCTCCCGCCGGGGGTCGCCAGTCGACATTGTTTGACTGACGGCACCCTGAGGAGCTCCTATGGGAGCGCACGGGTCGATGGGAGGCTATTGGTAACAGCAGGCGGTCCCGTAAATAACCCGGTCCTATGCCATGGAGCGCTTTAAAGGTGATAACCAACACCTTGAATTGCACCCGGAAGACCACCGGAAGCCAGTGCAGCTTGCACAGGAGAGGTGTTACATGGGAGCCTCGAGTTACTCCCTCTATTACCCGCGCAGCCGCATTCTGGACCAGTTGGAGCCTCCGGATGCCCTTCAAGGGGAGCCCCATGTAGAGAGCGTTACTGTAGTCCAGGCGGGAAGTGACAAGGGCATGAGTGACTGTGCATAGGGAGTCCCGGTCAAGGAACTGGCGTATCAGGCGAACCTGATAAAAAGCTCCCCTGGCGACGGCCGTCATATGCTCTTCTAAAGACAGCCGTACATCCAGGAGGACACCTAAATTGCGAACCCTCTCCATGGGTGCCAATGACTCGCCCCCAACAGTCAGCGATGGAGTCAGCTGGCTGTACCGGGATGCTGGCATCCACAGCCACTCAGTCTTGGAAGGGTTGAGTCGAAGCCTGTTTTTCCCCATCCCATATATTCAAATACATTTTACTTAGTTACAATTTTTGTCAGAATATTCTTTTTTCATAATTTTTATTCATATCCTAATATTTCCTTGCTCCTTTCACTAAGTCACTTCTTCTTTCGCCCTCAAGTTCTAATTTCTCCATTTTTATTAGTATTTATTCTCTTTCATTCTTTTTTTTTTTAACTTTTTTTCGATTTTTATCCTAATACGTTCAAATACGTTCGGGGTTGCCTTTCTTCCATTTCATCTTTTCCTTTTCACAGCAATCCTTTCTTCTCCTTCTCACTCCTCTTCCTCCCTTCTTTCATCCTACCTACTTTCCTCTCTCCTCTCCTACTCCTTCTCTACTTCCCTGTCCTTTCTCCCTGTCCTCCCCACTTCCTCCCTGTCTGACCTTCTCTCCTACTCTTATTTCCCCTACCTTTCCTCCTCTCCTCTTCCCTTTCTTCTTTCCCTCTCCCTCCTTCTCCCTTTCCATCTCTCTTCTTCTTCTTATCTTCTCCATTGCTGTATTTATTTTCATTTCAATATTTCTGGTGTCCAGGCAACCCCGATTTTCTCATTCATTGAGTATATTTCTCAAACCTCCCCTCATATATTTTAGTTATTAGCATTGTCTTCATCTTATTCCATTTGTGTCTTACAATCAATTAATACAACCTCATTGCTCACTTAGCAGCGGAAATTTGGCTCGGGAATGGCGGTCGTACGTCGAGGACTGCCTTCATTCCAAATATATCCCTCTGCCCCCACCGAAAAAAAAAAATAAAATTAACATTTCTGTCCTTCGCTAAGCCGAAAATTTTCTTCGGCTTTAGCAATAGCTGCCGGCTGTTTAGTCCGCAACTGATGGATGATATTTGAAATGTTGAATTGTGTATGCAGACACGCGTTTATAGCAGCCTCCGGCTATTCTAGCCCCTAATTCTGGATTGCTGATTTCTACACACTTGTGCACAGACAACATTTTCTCCTCTTAGGTGCTTGCGTGGCCTACTTTCTGACCAAGCGACGCGAATATCGGAATTCTCTCAATCCCTTCAAAGGGCTTAAGGAGAAAGAGGAGAAGAAATTACGCAGCAGGCGGTATCGGGTAAGCTTTAGCAATTCCACATGCTGTGGGTATGTCTAATCTAGTGTAAAGAAGGACTTGGGGGGGGGAGGTTTGACATGATAGCAGCCTTCCAATATTTGAGGGGCTGCCCCAAAGAAGGGGGGGGGGGTCCCACCTTTTCTCCAAATCCCCTGAAGGAAGGAAGAAGAAGCAACGGATGGAAACTAATCAAGGAGAGAAGCAACCCGGAAATGAAGGAGAAATTTCTTGAAAGAACAATTAATCAGTGGCTAATTCAGTAGTTGTGGGTTCTCCATCACGGGAGATTTTGTAAGAAGGCATTGGAGAACAATTTGTCTGAAATGGCATAAGGGGTTCTGTTTGAGTAGGGGGTTGGACTAGAAGACCTCCAAGGTCCCTCCCAACTCTGCTTTTTTTAAAATTATTTTTGTTCACCTCTAAGACTTGTTACCAGAGGTGAAATCCAGCAGGTTCTGATAGGTTCTGGAGAACCGGTAGCGGAAATTTTGAGCAGTTCGGAGAACCGGTAGCGGGAATTACGAGCAGTTCGGAGAAGCTGTAGCGGGAATTATGAGCAGTTCGGAGAACCGGTAGCGAAGATTTTGAGCAGTTCGGAGAACCGGTAGCGGGAATTATGAGCAGTTCGGAGAACCAGTAGCAGAAATTTTGAGTAGTTTGGAGAACCGGTAACGGGAATTATGAGCAGTTCGGAGAACCGGTAGCGGGAATTTTGAGCAGTTCGGAGAAGCAGTAGTGGGAATTTTGAGCAGTTCGTAGAACCGCTAGCGGGAATTTTGAGCAGTTCGGAGAAGCGGTAGTGGGAATTATGAGCAGTTTGGAGAACCGGTAGTGGGAATTATGAGCAGTTCGGAGAACCGGTAGCAGAAATTTTGAGTAGTTTGGAGAACCGGCAAATACCACCTCTGGCTGGCCCCAGAGTGCGGTGGGAATGGAGAGTTTGCAGTATCCTTTCCCTGGAGTGGGGTGGGAATGGAGAGTTTGCAGTATCTTTCCCTTGCCACACCCACCAAGCCACGCCCACAGAACCGATAGTTAAAAAATGTGGATTTCACCACTGCTTTTTACACACGTATTGCATCTAGTTCTGGTCACCACAACCTAAAAAAGATGTTGAGACTCTGGAAAGAGTGCAGAGAAGAGCAACCAAGATGATTAGGGTCAGCGGTGGGTTTCAGATATTGTTACCACTGGTTCGCCACATGCTTGCTTCGCACCCCCTTCTGCACATGTGCCCAGCCTCAAAAACGTGGCTAAATAGGACGGCATAGCGCCGGGGCGGGTGGGCAGGCCCACCCGTAATCTCCACTACCGGTTCAGGCGAACCGGTCCAAACCATCTGAGTACCGCCTTTGATTAGGGGAATGGAGGCTAAAGCATATGAAGAATAGTTGCAAGAACTGGGTTTAATCTAACGAAGAGACAGACTAGGGGTGACATGATAGCAGCGTTCCAATATTTGAGGGGCTTCTACAAAGACGAGGGGGTCTACCTATTCTCCAAAGCAGCGGTCACCAACTGAGAAAATTTTGGTGGTCCGCAGAAAAATTATTTGCATTTTTTATATTGCACTAAATCAGGGGGTCCTCAAACTACGGCCCCTGGGCTGGATATGTGCAATGAACGTTTGTGTTCTGTCCCCCTCGCCTCAGTCCGAACAATGACTTAATTAGCCGGCAACTATCAGCTTCTGGCAGCAAACTAGCGAGCGTCTGCCAAGTGTCTCTGTTATCTCTCTTGATGCCGATGAGTCAACCAGGAACAAGCAGTACTTCAGCTCTAGTTAAGCAGTTGATTTGCTTGCCACGAAGTGGTATAGCAGCCCTTGCTGCTTTTATATCCGGTGGGGTGTGGCTCCGTGTCTCAGCACTTCCTAGGCCTGCCCCACCCCTGCTTCTGTTGTCCCTGCCCCTCCTACCTATGAAACCTAGGGTCCTGCCAGGCCTGATTGCCTGGGGGGGGAAAGAGTCAGGGGAGGCCTCGTTATCTCCTCCACCTGGCCTGCCTCTGGCTCCTGGAGCTGAGCCAGGGAAGCCGGTGCTCCAGAGGTAAGTCCTGATGGCACCCACAAAGACCAGCTGGCCGGCGCGCACATGTCTGTTTTTTGGCCGTTTTGAGGGCCAATTTCAGACCGTTTTCAGGCTGTTTTTTTGGGCCGTTGTCAGGCCGTTTTCCAGCGCTCTGGCACCTGCGAAGACCAGCTGGCCGGTGCGCGCATGTCTGTTTTTTGGCCATTTTGAGAGCCAATTTCAGACCATTTTCAGGCTGTTTTTTGGGCCGTTTTCAGGCCGTTTTCCAGCGCTCTGGCACCCACAAGGACCAACTGGCCGGCGCGCACATGTCTGTTTTTGGGCCACTTTGAGGGCCAATTTCAGACCGTTTTCAGGCTGTTTTTTGGGCCGTTGTCAGGCAGTTTTCCAGCGCTCTAGCACCCACAAAGACCAGCTGGCTGGCGGGCGTAGGCCTGTTTAATGGCCGTTTTGAGGGCCAATTTCAGACCGTTTTCAGGCTGTTTTTGGGGCCGTTGTCAGGCCGTTTTTCGGCCTTTTTTTGGCCTGAAGAATGTCTCAGAAAATAGCCCCCAAAAGGCCCCAAAATGACCTGGAAAACGGCCTAAAAACGGCAGGGTTTTTGGCCATCTTTTGGCCATTTTCCGGCACTCTGGTGCTCGTGGGGACCAGCTGGCATGCACACTAGAAACCAGAAGAGCAGCTGGCGATGGTGCGCATGCCCACAGAGCGGGCTCTGTGTGCCGCCTCTGGCACGTGTACCGTAGGTTCGCCATCCTGGATATAGGGGAATTCTTCTAGACTCCATAAAACGTTGCTCTCTTTTTCAACTCCGGCCTTAGCCTTATTTATTTTCAAATGCAAACTTCTATTTTTACGACCTCTCTTTAATTGTATTTACCGAAGTGCTGGTTCCATTATCTGCCAGGGCTGATATATAGTGAGGCTGGCAGTTTATCAACATTACGGTGAGATTAAGTCTTACTGGATTTAATTTAGATTTAAGTTCTAGTCCCTCCGCTTTGCAGTTAATCGCAGCGTAAACCCGCAAGTAGTCTTCAACTTATGATGGTTCATTTAGCGACCGTTCAAAGTTACAAAGGCACGGAAAAAAAGCGACCTACGGCCGTTTTTCACACTTACGACCGTTGCTGTATCCCTGCGGTCATGTAATCAAAATTCAGAACTGGTTCCTATTTATGACGGTTACGGTGTCCCGGGATCACACGATTTCCTTTTGCAACCTTCTGACAGGGAAGCCAATATTCACTTAACGACCGTGTGACTAACTTCACAAATGCAGTGATCCACTTAACGCTGCAGTCGTAAAACGGGTCAAAACTCACCTAACACATGTTTCACTCAGCGACGTCAATAAAGGGGAATAGCGTCGTATGGTATCGCATCAGGGGCCGATCAAAATTGTGCAATGAAATGAAACCAAGGGGCTCTCCCAACTTGGCAACTTTAAGGCCTGCGGACTTCAACTCCCAGAATTCCCTGCTGCCTGAGTCCACGCGATGTAAAGTAGACAAAGTTGAGAAATACGGCCTAGGCCAAGGGTCGGCAACCTTAAACACCCAGAGAGCCATTTGGAACCGTTTCCCACAGAAAAGGAAACACAGAGAGCCGCAAAACCCTTCCCATGCCCGACTACTTCCTGAACGGCCACAAAACTAGCATATGTTGTTGAATTAAATGTTCCTGTTTTTGTCGTGTCCCACTCCTCCACTGACGGCCGGGTCAGGGAAATCCGAATCAGGCGTGCCTCTGCAGCTCTGCCAAAGTCCTAGCAAAGTCCTCAGGGCAGGCAGGAGACCAGAAAGTGACTTCAGCAAGATATGTTTAGACTTTGCCTGACTCAGAGAATGCCAGAAAGCAGATCCTTTATATAGGCCATGGGGTGTGGCTCCATGACTCAGCACTTATCCAGGCCTGCCCCTTCCTTCCTTCTGTTGCCTCCGCCTATCAAGTCTTCTGACGCGAGGGTCACTCCAGTCGGCAGCTGTTGGTAATTGACCTCCCTCAGGCTCACATGCTGTGGAGGAGGGGGAGGGGTCTAGTTGCTCCGTTTGCCTGGGCATGGAGCCAGAGCTGGGGGCTGGAGATACTTCCTCCTCTTCAGCCTGTCTGGGTATGGAGCCAGGGCTGGGGCCGGGAGGCATACTAGGACATTCCTCCGTGTTCGGAAGCAGATAAGAAGGCCCCGGCTGTGGTGAGATCGGACGAGACACAACAGTTTTCTCCTGAAACTTTTCTTTTCTTGGATTTATCCATGGTTGGCCTACCGGGGGTTGAAAAGCTCAATTAATTGCAATAAATGGGTGCCGCACATTGGCGGTTGTGACGCATATTTTGAGTGACAGGGAGCCGCAGCAGAGGGATGAAAGAGCCACATGCGGCTCCAGAGCTGCGGGTTGCTGACTCCTGGCCTAGAAACTTGAAGTCAATGGGATTTTGAGCTAAGAATGATCGTTTCTTTCTTGATCTAGTGGATCTTCCATAGATAATTACCTATTTTGGATCCAGGTCGTTGCCATTATCTGTGCTTTTGTGTAAAGGCGACAACAACAAGCTACAGAGTCAAAAGAAAACCGCAATGGTATCACACAGGTTGTGATATCTCCGTATAGGTGGCCTTGGATTTTTTTCCCCCTCCTTGTTTCCTTTCCCTACCCTGATACCCGGCAGAAAGTTTTACAGTATTTTCATCCTGGTTTATTTCGGGGTAAACAAACCTAATTCAGTAGAGTCTTCCTGCCAATTTCAGCTCCCCCCTCCTCAGAATAGATCATCCTCTTTTAACGACCCCATCATCCCTTGTGGGGTGGAGTCTGGGCAGCTGAATGGAGCGGAGTGTTTACTGGCCGGATGCCCTTCCTGTCGCCAATGCGGAGTTTTTTCCACCACCACCCCCAGCAAATATATTCGCAGTGTGCCCAGAAAGAGAAATATCTGCCTCTACCTAGGATCAAACTCACGGCCTCCTGATTGTGAGGCGAGAGCTCCATCGCTAGGCCACCGCACCACTCAACCCTCAGAATAAGATAATTTGGTTAAAAAAGAATAATTCGACCGCCTCTTAATCATCCAATTCAGGGCCAGGAAGCGATAGCAGGTTTATAATACTTTAAGTAGAAAAAGAGCATAAAAATTCCAAAACGAATCTTTTACAAGACTGGATATGATTTAAGTTTTATCCTTTGCTTAAACAAGCGAGGTCTTTAATCGGGAAAAGTCTCTGGGATCTTTTTTTTTACGGTTATCTCGTTAAGTTATGAATGGATGTCTCCGAGAAATAAATTAGATTTTACCCCCCCTGGAATTCATGTGCCTAAGATGACGTGAGAGAGGCTTCTTAAAACAACGCCCCCCCACTTCAAAAAAATATTATTTTCCCAAGCAGCAGCTCACCGCCCGATGTGCTCCTACGTCAAGGTAATCCTCGACTTACAACAATTCGTTTAGCGACCGTTTGAAGTTTACGACGCCGCTGGAAAAAAAGACAGCCGTTTTTTTTTCACGCTTACGACCCTGGCAGGAGGTTTCGCTTAGCAACGCCAGTAAAGGGGAATAGCGTCGTATCGTATTGCGCCAAGGGCCGATCAAAATTGTGCAATAAAACGAGACCCCTAGGTGCAGTTCTGTGGGCGTGGCTTGGTGGGGGGGTAATGTGACTGGGTGGGTGTGGCCAACTTTTTTTCTTTTTTTAACTTTCAATAGCATTTTTTCTACAACCTCTTCTTCGGCCAAAGAGGTTGTAGGAAAAAAATGCTTTTAAAGGGTTCTGACAATCCCAGCTGAGTTGCCTCATTGCCAGAACCCTTTAAAAGCATTTTTCTCACAGCCTCTTCAGGCGAAGAGGTTGAGGAAAAAATGTTTTTAAAAGGTTCGGACGATCCCAGCTGAGCTGCGCGATCATCAAAGGCTTTTTAAAAAAAAACTTTTAAAAGCATTTTTTCGGCCAAAGAAAAAATGCTTTTAAAAGTAAAAAAAAAAAAAAACTCTGATGATCGAGCGGCTCAGCTGGACATGGGCTGGGGGCGGGGGGTGTCAGGGAGTTTTGCTACCGGTTCTCTGAACCACCTGCCGCCATTGCTACCGGATTGGGCGATCCGGTCCGAACCGGGAGCATTTCACCCCTGGGCAGGTGTCTCCCAACTTGGCAACTTTAAGGCTTTTGTGGACTTCAACTCCCAGAATTCCCTGCTGCCTGAGGAATTCTAGGAGTTGGAGTCTGGGAGCTGGAGTTGTGAGGTAATCAAAATTTGGACGCTTGGCAAGCGGCTCGTATTTATGACGATTGCAGTGTCCTGGGGTCAAATATGACCTTTTGATAAGCAAAGCGAATGGCGGAGCCAGATTCACTTAACAACTGTGTTCCTAACTTGCAAAAATGGCAGGGATTCACTTAACAATGGTTGGGCTCAGTTATAGTCGTACGTTGAGGACTACCTGTATTGAATGTTAGCGGCCCCTCCCAGATCAAGAGGGTTTATTTCTCCGCGTGCCTATAAAATGGAGCAAAACTCACTGAACAACGGTCTTGGCTCAATTGAGGTTGTAAATCGAGGACTATCTGTATACAGGTACCCCTTAACTTATAAGTATTCACTTAGTGATGATTCAAAGTTACAACAGTGCTGAAGAGTTATGTCCAGTTCTCGCACTTGCAGCCTTCCCACGATCACACGATC
Source organism: Ahaetulla prasina (assembly GCF_028640845.1). Taxonomy (NCBI): domain Eukaryota; kingdom Metazoa; phylum Chordata; class Lepidosauria; order Squamata; family Colubridae; genus Ahaetulla; species Ahaetulla prasina. Next base: position 6,029,447 of record NC_080542.1, read on the forward strand.
AAAATTCTGACGCTTGGAACTGACTCATGTTTCTGACGGTCGCAATGTCCCCGGAAATCACATGATCCCCTTTTTGCGACCTTCTGAGTAGCAAAGTCAAGGGGGTAAGCCAGAATCACTTAACAACGGTGGCCCTCACTTAACAACGGCAATGGCCGCTAGGGCCCGAAACATCATCAAACGGGGCAACACGTAACAAACCGTCGCGCTTAGCAATAGAAGGGTTGGGTCCAATTGTGGTCGTTAGTCGAGGGTGGCCTCAGTAGTGGGTTCCACTTACCTTCGCTGCCGCTTCAGAACTGCGACCATGCGCGTGTGAGCGCTTGCTTCAGTCGTGCGCAGAGCTTCTGCGCGTGTGCAGAACCTTCTGCGTATGTGCAGAGCGTCCGTGATGACATCTGGGCGGGTGGGCCTTCCGCCACTATCACTATCCCGTCACTGCCTCCCGCCGCTGCTACTATCAGTTCGCCCGAACCGGGCTGAACCGATAAAAACCCACCACTGGGCAGCCTGTATATTTCATTATTACGGCTCCCTCCCAGATCTGGAGGGTTTAATTCCCCAAAGTGCTGGTAGGTGGTCAGCAGAGAAAAACTGTTCTGACCCAGCTCTCCGAACACGACAAACCCTCTGAAGTGAACTCAAAGATTCCTTTAATTAGGAACGCCGGTAGCCCCAGCAAAAAGTTTCTCTCTCACCGCAGGCTAACAAATCTGTCCGGCTGGAAGATGAATAGTTGTTTGCCACATCTATTCATCTCTGCCCCCTGCCTTTTCTCCCCGGAGCTAGGATGGGCCTTCGCTAGCAGCGGTGGCTCTTCCGTCCCGAGGATCGGCCCATAGATTTCCACTGCTCTCCTCTCCTCTGCCTTCTGCACATTCTCCCGTCAGGCACTGGACCCAGCTGTTCCTCCTCTTCCTCATCAGCCACCACCAGACCTAGGAATTGTTGATTCTCCATCTGAGGGCTGACAGATGGCTCAGGCTCCGCCTCTGTCTCTCTGTCTCTGTCTCTGTCTCTCTCTCTGCCAGCTCCACTTCCCCCTCGGAGCTCTCAGGTTGCCTTGGTTGTGACCCAGGCCCAAGTAGGTAGTAATAAACTTAGTCCGTGGACAAACAAACTATTCGAACAGCTGGGAATTACTTCATTCTCAGCATCGTTCAGCTCAAAGTAAAACAAATGCTTCCTGTTGTGTCAGAACACCTCCCAATACAAATTCTTCAGTTATCTCACAAACCTTGGTCCAATTAGGCAAACTGCCAAAGGCCCTTTTTGGCAAACATCCAGAAGCCACAAAAACAAAGACGTATACGAAGCAGAGGATGAAGCAGAAGATGCAGCTACAACATTGTTTTCCGGCAAAGCTGAAACACTGGTCTGTTTTAAGCCTTATGGGAGGGGCCAATCATCTCTTGGCCTTACTCCTCAGTCGTCCTCTCTGCTTCAGCTGCTCTTGCCTTCTGGCAGCTCTTCTCATGATTGGATTAGGAACAGGATCCTCCTGTTTCTCTGCCTCACTACTGTCAGGCTCTGGAGGCTCTGGAGTCCGCACCTCACTTCCCGATGGCCCTGGCCTCACCTCAGCCTCATTGCTGTCTGACTCCGTTGCCAGCTCCGTAGACTGCTGACGGACCACAACAGCCTTGATGCTGACCCTGACTCCCACCCTCCTCTGATTTGGCTGTGGAGGGGCCGACGGCCGACAGGCCACAACAAAAAATAAAAAAAATTGGGAAGACAGCCTGCGATTTGCCTGCAACCCACTGGTTTTCCAAGAGCGTTCGGCAAAGCCAGAGCTCGCTTTGGCTTTCCAACAGCGGAAAAATTGAGCTGGTCGTGATCTATGGAAGCTTCCCTCGCCCAAGACCGCCCGCTCCTCAACAGCAGCAGCTGTGGAATGAGGTGGGGGGCTGCCAAAGGGACCCGCCAGATTCAAACCCTCCCACCTTTCCACCTGCCAAGAAGCTTTTGAATTAGTCACGGTCATCCGATCCGTGAAGCCGCGTGGGCCTCTGACAAATTTGACAGGGGATTACTTCCCGGAACCGCCTCATGCCAAATGTGGAGCAGGGGACCGAGCCTTGCATGTACCAAGCACACAAAGAAAACACAGGTACTCCTTGACTTACAACCGTTCGTTTAGTGACCGTTCAAAGTTACGACGACACGGGAAAAGAGTGACTGTGATCTTTGTGACTCTGTGATCACGGGATCAAAAGTCAACTGGTTCGTATTTTTGACCGTTGCAAGTGGAAGCTTTGTGGAAGTGTGTCGACTGCCATCTGTCCAAAATGGTGTAGGGTCTGCTTGGGTGGTGGGTTGGACTGGATGACCTAAAACAGTGATGGCTAACCTTTTTGCCATCACGTGCCAGGAGTGGGGAGGGTTGTGCGCGCACATGCCCACACTCATAATTTTTTGCAGCCTGGCCCCGCGCATATGCATGCGAACCACCCCACCCCCCCGCACTCTCGGCACGCAATGACACGGTAGGCCCATTTTTTGCTCTCCCCAGCCCCCAGAGCCTTTCTAGGAGTCTGGGGAGGGCGAAAACAGCCTTCTCCACCCCTCGGATGTGCTCTGAAAAACGGCCCGTTTGCCAACTTCTGGTAATAATAATAATAATAATATTTTTATTTATAGACCGCCCTTCTCCCAAAGGACTCAGGGCGGTGTACAGCCATAAATAAAATACAGAAAGAAACAACAATACAAAACTAAAAACAACCCTTAAAAAAACCTATATAATTTGGCTACTTATAGATAAAAATATTCCCCCTAAAATTTACTAAAAAAATTTAAAACCCATAAATCAATTTAATAATATAAAATTTAAGCGAGTCCAGCAAGACGAAATAAGTAGGTTTTAAGTTCGCGGCGGAAGGTCCTAAGGTCAGGTATTTGTCGGAGTCCAGGGGGAAGCTCGTTCCATAGGGTAGGAGCCCCCACAGAGAAGGCCCTCCCCCTGGGGGCCGCCAGCCGACATTGCTTGGCGGACGGCACCCTGAGGAGCCCCTCTCTGTGAGAGTGCACCGGTCGTTGGGAGATAGACGTTGGCAGTAGACGGTCCCATAAATATCCCGGTCCTAAGCCATGGTGGGACCTAGAAAGGCTCTTGAGAGCAAAAATCAGGCCTTCCAGTTTGGAACAACCATGACCTGGATGACTGAGAATCTCTAGACACTTTTAGCTATACAATTTGGGATGAACATCCTTTGGAAAGTGTGGGAATAGGAATGGATTTCCAGAGGAAAAAAATTGCAGACTATAGGAAACCCTTTGCGCTACTCGGGTGACCCTGAGGACACAGATAAACCTCCAAGTGGCCTCAACGGTTCTCTAAAAAGGCGGCAAATGACCAGCTGTCTTGCAAGGAATATCAATCCTTCCCTTCCCTCACCATCCTGTCAGAGCTGAAGAAGCTTCTTGGATGAGACGCGAAACGTCTTCACAAGAAAAAAAAACAAGAAAGTCCAGTTGTCTCTTGAAAAAGCACCTTTGGGACAAAGGAGATTTAGATCAGGGGGCTCCAACCTTGGCAACTTTACGACTTGTCGACTTCAACTCCCAGAGTTCCTCAGCCAGCAAACCACAAGTCTTAAAGTTGCCAAGTTTGGAGACCCCTCACCTAGATGACTTGAGAATCTCTACAGACTTTTTTTCTCCTATTTAAGTGATTGTCCACTAGGACTCCAAGATCTTTCTCACAGTTACTACTATTGAGTGAGGTACCATGTCAAAGTAGTAATTTATTAAGAGCCGAACAGCTGGAGCAATGATGGGAATGAATCCGCAGGATTTTTGGCTGTTATCCCTTTAAGAGCCTGTGTAATAAAAGGAGGCCCTGTTCACAGTTTGTGGAGTTTCTTCCCTGCTGTAATTGCTGTTTGTTTAGATACTGCTTGTAGCACGTGTATGTATAGTATCCCTACATTCCTAGTGTAGATAAAGACCACTATTTGATACAAACCACTGTTGGTTGTACTTGCTCCTGGGTTGATACACGTGATAGACCTGCGCAAACTCTTGACGTACCACCTCACTGTACTTGTGCATTTTGTTTTTCTTGCCGAAATAAATTGGAATCTCCTCTTTTTTTTTTCTTTTTTCCCTTCCTTTCCCAGCTTTTCGCCAACCGTTCGGGGGTGGCCCGGTTGTTGGGCTCGGAAGAGCAGCGATTGTGGCGAGGGGTCACCGAAGAGCTGATGTCGGACGAGGAAGACAGCGCCCGCGAAGCCGGCGTGTGGGTAGCGCGACCGCCCCGCTTCCGAGCGACGCCTCTCAGCCAGCTCTGCTACCGTCTGGATGCCAACTCCAAGCACGGCACGAAAGCTAACCGGGTCTACGGGCCGCCCTCTGAACGGCTCCCGTCCGCCGAAGTCCAGCTTCTGCCCCCGCAGCTCTACAACCCCCATTTTCAGGAGGAAGACCCCAAAACGGGCACCCTGGTCCACGTACCCACCCGCAAAGATTTCGGCCCAGAGCTCAGCTCCTTTGTGGAGATCAAAGTAGAAAAGGACCAGTAAGGACTATCGGCTCCTTTGTACGACGGCCCGCTGAATAAAACCATCGTGAAGGGAGCCGGGTACTGTACAGGTAGTCCTCAGATTACAACCGTTCTTTAGCGACCTGTTCGAACTTAGAAGGGTCCTGAAAAAAGTGACCCGCTTCCCAGTTTTGATCAGCTGAGTGTGGAGATGCTTACAACGGTTGTTAAGCCTGAAAAACGGTCGTAAGTCACTATTTTTCAGTGACGTCGTAACTATGAATGGTCACTGAATGAGGTGTTGTTAAGTCAAGGACTCTCTGGGCGGGCGATTAGTGACTGTTCAAAATTACAACATTTACGACCTCGGCAGGATCGCCGCGATCACCGGATTCAAGGATTCAGACGTTTGGATAACTGGCTCGGACTTACGACCGTCGTTGCAGTGTCCCGGGGTCACGTGATCCCCTTTTGCGACTGTCTCGACAAGCAAAGTCCATGGGCGGGAAGCCAGATTCGCTTAACGGCCATGTGACTAACGTAACCACGGCAGCGATTCACTTAACAGCGGAGGCCAAGAAAGGTCGCACGACGAGGCCAAAGTCACTTAACGAATATCCCGCAGAGATTTTGGGCTCCATTGCGGTCGTAAACCCGGGGAATACCTATATATTTGTGCCTCCTGAATGGTAGCTGTGACAGATTTTGGGCGCCGACGGATGACCTCCATCAACGAGTTGCAAATCCTTTTGGCCTGATTCCCGTAGATCTCCGTTTTATTTGCAGAAAGATTAAATCGATAGTTTATAAGAGAAAAAAGGATCATTTTAAAATCATTTCATGCGTTTCCCCGCAGTCATATTGGCTTAGCGCCTCCGATGGGTGTCTTGGTGAACCCTGTCTGCCCCCTGGTGGTTCTTTTCCGTACTACAAATAAAGGAACGGTCCAAGTGCACTTAACTTACAACGGTTCATTTAATGACCGTTTGAAGGGCACAGAAAAAGGACCAACCGATAGCCGGCTTCCTTGCACTTTGGGCACCTGACAAAGGGGGATGTATTTAACAGAAGAATAGATTTTGAAAGGGACCTCGTAGGTCATCTAGTCCAACCCCACTTGCAACCTGGTCAGCCGCCTTCTGACAAGCAAAGTCAATGGAGGGGGAATGCCAGATTCGCCTAACGACGGCCTGGTTCACCTGGCGTGATTTGCTTAACCAAAGAGGTCATAAAATGAGACGTGACTCGCTTAACAGTGGAATTTCCGGTCACCGTTTTGATCACGAGAACGACCTGGACTTATTCGCGATTTTTCAATATTGAAAAAAAACGCATGAAAAATCTTTTTTCTTTCATCCTGCGGCTCTCATCCCTGGCTATCTGTGTTTCGTTCCTTTCTTTGTTTTTGTCTTTTTATATTTACTTTCCCAGGTGAAAATTAAAAAATATTTTTGGATCATTGGAGAGGCCTGGACATCCTGGATCTATAAATTCGTTGGCGGGAGAAGCCGTTTAATCTAGTTTTATTTACTTGTTTGGCTTATATTCCACCTTTATTATTTTTATAAATAACTCCAGGCGCCAAACATGCACCATGTTCCATCTTCCCGTTAGTTTCCTCAGAACAACAACCTTGTGAGGTGGGCTAGGCTGAGCGGGAGGGAAAGGGACTGGCCCAAAGTCATCCTGCTAGCTTTCATGTGTATGGTGGAACTAGAATTCACCGTCTCCTAGTGATTGACTCAAGGTAACCAGCTGGGTTTTCATGCCTAAGGCAAGACTAGAACTCACCATCTCCCAGTGATTGGCTCAGTCACCCAGCTGTATTCCATGCTTAAGGCCAGACTAGAACTCACCATCTCTTGGTGATTAGCCCAAAGATACCCAGTCGCCTTTCATCTCTAAGGCGGAACTAGAACTCACTGTCTCCTAGTGATTGGCCCAAAGTATCCAGATGGGTTTTCATGCCTAAGGCAGGACTAGGACTCAGTGTCTCCTGGTGATTAGCTTAAAGTCCCCCAGCCAGTTTTCATCTCTAATGCGGAACTAGAACTCATTGTCTCCTGGTGATTGACCCAAAGTCACCCAGCCACCTTTCATCTCTATGGCAGAATTAGAAGTCACCGTCTCCTAGATGATTGGTCCATAGTCACCCAGCTGTATTCCATGCTTAAGGCAGGACTAGAATTCACCGTCTCATGGTGATTGGCCCAAAGTCACCCAGCCACCTTTTATCTCCAAGGTGGAACTAGAACTCACCGTCTCCTAGTGATTGACTCAAAGTAACCAGCTGGGATTTCATGCCTAAGGCAGGATTAGAACTCACCATCTCCTGGTGATTGGCTCAGTCACCCAGCCAGTTTTCATCTCTAATGCGGAACTAGAACTCACCGTCTCCTGGTGATTGGCCCAAAGTCACCCAGTCACCTTTCATCTCTTAAGGAGGAACTAGAACTCACTGCCACCTGGTGATTGGCCCAAAGTCACCCAGTCACCTTTCATCTCTTAAGGAGGAACTAGAACTCACTGACACCTAGTGATTGGCCCAAAGTCACCTAACCGCTTTTCATCTCTAAGGAGGAACTAGAACTCACCGTCACCTGGCAATTTGGCCAAAGTCACCCAGTCGGGCTTCTGTGCCTAAGGTAGGACTAGAATTCACTTTCTCTTTCTGAGGGCCCCCAAAATCATCCAGTTTTGACACCCCTGCCTAGGCAGAACTAGAGCTCCCGTCTCCTAGCTTGTAGCCAGTTTCTGACTTTGAAAACAAGGGATGATCCAAACAGCGTGAAGAATTCCTATTCCAAAGAAGGCAGATTAAAAAAAAAGCTCTCCAGCTACATCCGGTTTCGATTCTTGAATTATTCTTTATTTATTTGATTCTTTTCCACCCAGAAAAGCAAAATAGTTTGTGCATCAGGGGGAAATCCACGATTTTGAGGAGATCGGGAAGAGCAGAAATATTAATTAATATTAATTAAGTCACTTAAGTAATAGGAATTAATACAAGTCATTTGAATATTAATTCAAATGGAAATTCCTTTCCTGGCAAGAATTTAGATTTTCCTCCGCAGAGAAATTTAATCTCTTAAAATGTCCCCAATTCATCCCTGCCGAAGCCCATGCTGGCTGGGGATGATGGGTTTTTTTTGCACCTAGACGACGGGAGGACAGAGCTCGAAGATCCCAGAGGCGTAAAAAAAAAATCCCGACGATCCTTTAAAAAGCCAAGGAAAGAATTTTTTTTTTTTAGAAAAAAAACCCCAGATTATTATTATTATTATTTGCAAGCCGGATTGGATAAGAATTGAGCGGCGGGCGCCCGGTTGGAGAAGGCGAGCCCGCTCCACGCTGAAGGCCTGGGGGAAAAGAGCACGACAGCGCCCTCTTAGGATTGCTGGAGGGAAATAAACCCAAGCGCTGACCAATCAGAATGCTTTAAACGAAAAAAACAACAACGCTCGGAGACCCCTTCCTTCGGCTCCGACCCGCCTTCGTTACCCAAGGCCACGCCTCCCCTTGGCGCTTCCCGTGCGCCCATTGGCGGCTTTCCCTCGGCCAATCGACCAACCAATCCCTTCCCGCCAGCCTTTTGGTTGGAATTCTCGGCGCGCGCGAGGCGTTTCGTCGAGCGCGCGGGGCAAAAGGAAACGGCGGGGGAAAAAAAAGAAAAGGGCGCGGGTAGAGCGGCCCCGCCCTCCCGTGACGTCACAGGTTGGCCTTCCAGGGCTTTGCTAGGGAAGGGGAGGAATTGGGGAGATGCACGTGCGGGGGGTTGTTGAAATCTTGCAATCTAATATTTCTTGGCTTTGTGCTATTGCTTTGCAGTTTGGTGGGGGGCGTGTAGGAGAGCTTCACCGGTTGCATTTCTGCCTGTTGCTGGGCAGGGTACAGCAAAGCAAAGGATAAGCGAGCAGGGGGTGGGGGCGGCTTTGGGAAGTGGGGGTGGGAGAGGATGCAAGGTTGTTGGGAGGGGGGAGAGATTTTCCTTGGGGGCAGGCGGGGGGGGGAAATCAATAAAGCCCCCCCTCCCACACACTGCCCTAGGCAGGGGGTTGGACTAGATGACCTCGGGTGCCCCTGGGCGGCCCCTGGGATTGCTCTGGTCTCTGTAGGGTTGGCAGGGGAGGGGATTGCATTCGCATGACGCCCTTTAGAGTGGGGTTAACCTTCTTTCTTCCGCCAACCCTATAAGGTGGGGCTGGGCTGAGAGGAACTGGCGCAAAGCCACCCAGCTGGCTTTCCTGCCTAAGGTGGGACTAGAACTCCCAGGCTCCAGGGGATTGGGCCAGAGTTACCTAGCCAACTTTCGTGTCTAAGTTGGGACTAGAACTCCCAGTCTCCTGGTGATTGGGCCAGAGTTACCTAGCCAACTTTCGTGCCTAAGGCGGAACTAGAACTCCCATTTCCCAGTGATTGGCCAAAAGTCACCCAGGCGGCTTTTGTACCTAAGGTGGGACTAGAACTCCCAGTCTCCTGGTGATTGGGCCAGAGTTACCTAGCCAACTTTCGTGCCTAAGGCGGAACTAGAACTCCCATCTCCCAGTGATTGGCCCAAAGTCACCCAGGTGGCTTTCGTGCCTAAGGTGGGACTAGAACTCCCAGGCTCCAGGTGATTGGGCCAGAGTTACCTAGCCAATTTTCGTGTCTAAGGCAGAACTAGAATTCCCATCTCCCAGTGATTGGCCCAAAGTCACCCAGGTGGCTTTCGTGCCTAAGGTGGGACTAGAACTCCCAGTCTCCTGGTGATTGGGCCAGAGTCACCCAGCTGGCTTTCCTACCTAAGGCGGAACTAGAACTCCCATCTCCCAGTGATTGGCCCAAAGTCACCCAGGTGGCTCTCATGCCTAAGTCCGGATTAGAACTCCCAGTCTCCTGGTGATTGGTCCAAAGTCATCGAGCAGGCTTTCATGCCCCAGGCCGAACTAGAATTCCCAATCTCCTGGTGATTGGCCCAGAGTCACTCAGTAAGCTTTCATGCCTAAGGTGGGACTAGAACTCCCAGTCACCTGGTGATTGGCCCAAAGTCACCCAGCTAGCTTTCATGGTTTAAAGCCAGACTTGAACTCACGGTCTCCTGCTTTCTAACCTGGTGCCTCAAACTAGCTTTCTTCCGTGCCACGTGAGAAAGGAGGGGATTGGCTCAAATTGTGAGGGAATCATCAACCCTTCATCGCCCCATCCGTCTCTTCTCCAACCGCTAGCCCCTTCCCGTGGGCGTGAGTTCGAATCCTAACCCTCCTTCCCCCTGGTGAAAAGCTCAGCCGCCAATTAATCCGGAGGTCAGCAGGTTGAATTAAAAAAAAAAAAATCTGATATAATCGTGATGTGCTTTTTATAAATCTGGGATCTCGAAAGGAAGCCGCCGGATTGATCTCCCAGCCATTTTTCCCCCCCTCCATCCTTCATTCTGTGGCTTTCTCTGATTTTATTTCCTTTTTTTTTTTTTTTTGCAGTTTTCCTGAGGAACGGGAAGGAATGGCGGCTTCGGAAGCTGTGGACGGTAAATTCCTACAACCAGGTTCATCTGGGAGGGAACGTGAAAAGAATTTTAAAAAGGGGGGGAAATTAGCTTTATTCCTGCCCCCTCCCCAATATCTGTTTCCACCTAGACTGTAGGAGCCGGCTGCCCCTTTGCTCCATGACAGATGATGATCTCTCTGCTTATCCTGGCTTGGCTAACCTCCTGATGGGTCTGAAAAAACACATCGATCCTTCGGGGATGACCATCGCTTTGGCCCAACCATTGGAAGAGGTGAGAGGAGAGATGGCTGGAGTGGGGCAAAGAATAGAATAGAATAGAATAGAATAGAATAGAATAGAAAAGAAAATATGGAATGGAATGGAATGGAATGGAATAGAATAGAATAGAATAGAATAGAATAGAAAATATGGAATGGAATGGAATAGAATAGAAAATATGGAATGGAATGGAATAGAATAGAATAGAATAGAAAATATGGAATAGAATAGAATAGAATAGAAAATATGGAATGGAATAGAATAGAATAGAATAGAAAATATGGAATGGAATAGAATAGAATAGAATAGAAAATATGGAATGGAATGGAATAGAATAGAATAGAAAATATGGAATGGAATAGAATAGAATAGAATAGAATAGAAAATATGGAATAGAATAGAATAGAATAGAAAAGAATAGAATAGAATTTTTTATTGGCCAAGTGTGATTGGACACACAAGGAATTTGTCTTGGTGCATATGCTCAGTGTATATAAAAGAAAAGATACCTTCATCCATTTACAACACGAATGATGGTCAGTATATCAATATAAATCATAAGGATTGCCAGCAACAAAGTTACAGTCATACAGTCATAAGTGGAAAGAGATTGGCGATGGGAACGATGAGAAGATTAATAGTAGTGCAGATTTAGTAAATAGTTTGACAGTGTTGAGGGAATTATTTGTTTAGCAGAGTGATGGCCTTCGGGAAAAAACTGTTCTTGTGTCTAGTTGTTCTGGTGTGCAGTGCTCTATAGCGTCGTTTTGAGGGTAGGAGTTGAAACAGTTTATGTCCTGGATGTGAGGGATCTGTAAATATTTTCACGGCCCTCTTCTTGATTTGTGCAGTATACACAGTATATACATTGTGCAGTTCCTAGTCCTCAGTGAGGTGCTTCTGCTGAGCCTCCTTGATGGCCAGATCCAATTTGAACTGAGCTGTTTTGCCAACTCTTTCTTTCTTTCTTTTTTTTAAAGAATTTTTATTTTTAACAAAAAGGTCCTCAATGGAAGGCAGGTTGGTAGCAATTATTTTTTCTGCAGTTCTAATGATCCTCTGAAGTCTGTGTCTTTCTTGTTGGGTTGCATAATAGTAGGCATACAGGTAGTCTTTAACAGATTAATAGAGATGGGAAGGATCTTGTAGGTCATCTAGTCCAGTGGTCACCAACTGGTGGTCCGTGAGAAAATTTTGGTGGTCCACAGAAAAATTATTTGCATTTTTTTTATATGGCACTAAATCGGGGGTCCTCAAAACTACGGCCCCTGGGACAGATACGTGCAATGAACGTTTGTGTTGCTGCAGAGAGTCTCCCCCTTTGGGGGTCTTTGTGTGGGTCGGAGGGGGGCAGAAACTTGGGGTCTGCTTCAACCTCCTGTTGCGGGGCTTTGGGCGAAGGCTGGACGGACGCGCCGCTGGTGGCGAAGAGCCGGAGGGCCTCATTCCAGTGGGACTACATCATGGCCTGGAACTGGTTGACCATCTCAGCCTGCTGAGCCTCCAGGCGCCGGTACCTGGCCTTGCACTCTCGCAGGTCTTCCCTTTGCTTGGAAAGCCTATGTTCCTAGTCCTCAGTGACGTGCTTCTGCTGAGCTTCCTTCTTGGCCAGATCCAATTTGAACTGAGCTGTTTTGCCAACTATTTCTCTCTTTTTTTTAAAAAAAAAAAGAAAATTTATTTTTAACAAAAAAAAAAACCATTCACATCAAACAATTTCAATATGCTGAAGGGGTGTTTACATATCTTCTTGTGCAATCTCAAGATGAAGATCTCTTTCATAAATATATTTTTATTTTTCTAACATATTTTCCCATCTAGCCAATTATAGAATGAATCCCATATTTTATAATATGGCTTATCTTCTTGATCTCTAATTTCAAAAGTCAATTTACTCATCTCCGTACATTCCATCGTCTTCCTAATTATTTCATCTTGCAAAGGTAATTTCTCATTTTTCCAGTTTTTGGCAAACACAATCCTGGCTGCTGTAATAATATTCACAATCAAATATTTTACATCTCTAGTATATATCTCTGGAATAATTCCCAACGGAAAGACTTCTGGCTTAAAGTCTATGTGTTTTTTAATCATTTTCTCCAACCATGTGTGTATCTTAGTCCAATATCTTTTCCCTTCAACGCATGTACACCATATATGGTAATCTTATTCTAATCCTATTCTTGAATACAGCTCATCTGTCTGGAACCCTTACCACATCTCTGACATTAATACTATCGAACGCGTCCAGAAATATTTTACTAGAAGAGTTCTCCACTCCTCTGAAAACAACAAAATACCTTATGCCACCAGACTTGAAATCCTGAGATTAGAAAACTTAGAACTCCGTCGCCTTCGACGAGACCTAAGTTTAACACACAGAATCATCTATTGTAATATCCTTCCTGTAAAAGACTACTTCAGCTTCAATCGCAACAATACAGGAGCAAACAATAGATTTAAACTTAATGTCAGCCACTTCAAACTTGATTGCAGAAAATATGACTTTTGTAACAGAGTTGTTAACGCTTGGAACTCATTACCTGACTATATAGTCTCTACTCCAGGGGTGTCCAAAGTTTTTTGAGTGAGGGCCAAATACAGAAAAATAAGCAAAGGCACGGGCCACGGGGCAGGGGGGGGCTAAAAATTTTTGTACCAGTTCTGTGGGCGTGGCTTATTTTGGGGTGTGGCTTGGTGGTCATGTGACTGGTGGGCGTGGCTAACTCCTCATGTGACTGAGTGGATGTGGCTATGGGCATAGAAACCTAAATACATAGAGACCTAAATACTGACAGCGGCTACCAGTAATCCTCGGCTTGCAACCACTCATTTAGCGACCAATACAACAGCACTGAAAAAAGTGACTTACCACCAGTCTTTGCATTTATGACCTTCGCAGCATCCCCAGTTACATCAAAAGTCAAGCTTTTGGCAACCAGCATGTATTTACTGGGGATTTTCCGCCGTCCGTCGCGAACTCTCTTCCCACTGAGGGAGACACAGCAGCCAATGGAGGGACTCCGGGGAGGCCCAGGCGAGGCCCGCACCGCTTCCTCGCAGCCACTCAGGTGTGCCACGCGGCTCCCACCCAGGCCAGAAAGGGACGGGGCTAACTAGGGGGCGAGAGTGGGCGGGCACCGGCCCCTCCTCCGAACGCCGAGTGGCGGCGCGGAGCGGCAGGCGCGGCGGCCAATGGGAGCGGGCGAGCTCAGCCGCGTCACGGGCCGGCACACGGGCCCGCGGCTGAGGTAAAGCGGAGCGTGTGGCGGGGCGCCGCGGCGGCTGCTTCGGCGGCGCATGGAGGCGATGCCTTGCCGCGACCGGCGCGTGGTGGGCCCGGCGGGGGCAGAGGCCGGGATGCCGGCGAGCGGCGAGGGCGGGCCTCAGCAGCTGCGCTTCGCCGACCCCGGCCCGGGCAGCGGTGACAGCCTGAGCCCGGACAGCAGCAGCAGCAGCGCCGACGGCAGCCGATGCTGCTGCGCTGGCGGAACGGCTGCTGTGCGGGCGACGGGCGCCGAGGAGGCCACGGCCACGCCGGGCGACGGCGACGCATCACGACTGGCCGGGATCGGCGGCCCAGCTCAAACTCCTGCCCATGAACGACCAGATCCGGGAGCTGCAGACCATCATCCGCGACAAGTAGCGCCCATTGAGTAGCGTGCAGAGCGCCGCGCCTGGAGAGGATCCCGCGGGCTGGGAAGCAGAGCGCCGCCCGCCTGGCTTCCGGGCTGCAGCCTGGGACGATGGCGCCGCCGCCCGCCTCTTCCTCTGTCTGGTGGGCCGGGCTGGAGCCATGGGCGCCCTGGGCGCCTACAGCCCAGTGGCGGAATGGCCGCCCGCAGCCCCGGTGGGCGGGATCGCCTCAGCGGAGCCACTCCGCATCTGCAACCGGCGAGCGGCGGCTTCCTTGGGGCCAGGACGGGGCCGCACCCCACTGTCCACCGAGAATTTCAACTGACCAGTTTGGACACCCCTGCTCTACTCAAAATCCCAAAATCTTCAACCAAAAACTACCTACCTTTGACCTCACCCCGTTCCTTAGAGGACTATAAGGGGCGTGCATAAGAGCACAATAGTGCCTACCATTCCTGTCCTATTGTTCTCTTCATTATAGTATTATATGCATACTTTTACTTATATATACTTTTTCTCTCATGATGAATTATTGTTTATGTTGACGATTGTATATACTGTTGTGACAAAATTAAAAAAAATGATCCAGATGCCTGATGACACTTCCAACATTTTTCAGATTTGTCTTTAAACATTCTTGCAATTCTTGTCACCTGTAAAACATCTTCTACAAATTCTCTTTATATGCTGTAGACATTGTCATTTTATAATTATACATCCATAGTTTTTGCCAGGCATCTAAATCTATCCCATAGGCAATATTCTTCCTCCAAGCAATCATAGTTTCTTTTACTTGTTCTTCCCCCATTTTTTTCTTCTAATAAATATCCATACAGTTTCTTAATCAAATTGTCATCAGAACCAGTTAAAAATCTTATCAAAAGCAGTTATATTATTATCAAAGCCTTCTGTTTTAACATCTATCATATCTGGATTGTATTTGCAAATAAGAAAACCAACTAACCAACAAGAAAAACACAGACTTCAGAGGATAATTAGAACTGCAGAAAAAACAATTGCTACCAACCTGCCTTCCATGGAGGACCTGTATACTGCACGAATCAAGAAGAGGGCCGTGAAAATATTTACAGATCCCTCACATCCTGGACATAAACTGTTTCAACTCCTACCCTCAAAACGACGCTATAGAGCACTGCACACCAAAACAACTAGACACAAGAACAGTTTTTCCCCGAAGGCCATCACTCTGCTAAACAAATAATTCCATCAACACTGTCAGACTATTTACTGAATCTGCACTACTATTAATCGTTTCATAGTTCCCATCACCAATCTCTTTCCACTTATGACTGTATGACTATAACTTGTTGCTGGCAATCCTTATGATTGATATTGATATATTGACCATCAATTGTGTTGTAAATGTCGTACCTTGATGAACGTATCTTTTCTTTTATGTACACTGAGAGCATATGCACCAAGACAAATTCCTTGTGTGTCCAATCACACTTGGCCAATAAAATTCTATTCTATTCTATTCTAATTATTATGCCTTCGGCTGAAGAGGTTGTTCAAAAATGCTTTTAAAAGTAAAAAAAAAAAAAGGCTCTGACGATCGCGTGACACAGCTGGGCATTTGGGGGGGGGGGCAGGTATTTTTGCTACCGGTTCTCCAAACCACCTACTGCCATTGCTACCGGATCAGCCGAACCGGGAGCATTTCACCCCGGTTACACCCGTGTTCAGTGAATCGGGCTTCCGCGTTGACTTTATTTGAAGGTCGCAAAAGAGGGACTCCCGGGATGCCACGGCCGTCATAAATATGAGTCAGTTTACCAAGCGTCTGAATTTTTGATCACGTGACTGTTGCTGCTGCAACGGTCGTAAGTGTGAAACACGGGCCATCGGTCGCTTTATTCAGTCCCGTTGTAACTTGCGACGGTCACTAAACGAACCATCGTAAGTCTAGGACTGCCTGTAGAGGTACGCTGAGAGTTTTGCCCCATCGTACGACTGTCTCATCAGAAGGCCGCAAAAGGGGATGAGGATCCCGTCCCTGGGTCCGTCGTAAACGTGAGTCAGCTGTCGGGCATCCGAACGTAAAATTGTGCGATTGTGGGGATGCTACAACGGGTCATGGTAAGCATGAAAAGTGGCCGTGAGTCACTGCGAACGGTCACTAAATGAACTGTCGCAAGCCTGAATTCCTGGAAAAAAATCCATATTTTTCCGTGTTTGGGGTCAGGCGTTGCGAAAGAGGTGAAGGAAAATTAGGATCTAAATCAGCATTTTTCCATTTCAGCCACTTGAAGACGGGGGTGGACTTCAAGTCCCAGAATTCCCTAGCCGGCTGGGGGAATTCTGGGAATTGAAGTCCATCCCTCTCAAATAACCAAGGTTAAAAGATACGAGGTAGAATTTAAGGAAGATCTTAAAGGGGTTGGGGGATTATGTTGCATTGCAGATCTTAAGCTTTGAATGAGCAAATGGACCATATTCCCTGCTCGTCGTGTGCAGCGCAGAGAGCTAAAACAAACACCACAAAAAGAAAAATATTTACCCATGTAAGCTGCGGGGTTCGACGTCTCTTGAGGCGGTATTTTTTTGCCCCCCATTTATGATAGCGCGTGACATACACACGGCAGCTAAGCCAACCACAGGAAGAGAGCAGAAGTAATAAGGGGAAATCGTGCGTTAACGCTAGGTCCGGTTCCTAAGGACGGACAGAAAATCGGCGCGTTTTTATCCAGCGTGTTTATCTAATTCAGAGTTCAGAGATTTGTCGGGTTGCGTGAATCGGGTAGCTCGGTTCTTTTTCTGGGTTAAAAAAAAAGGGGGGGGAAAACGTATTTGGACCCAGGATATTCAGCAGAGCTGAAATGAAGTTAACTGGAAGTTAATTCTTCCCGCTGGCACTCCAAGAAATCTTGTGGGGGGGGGGGGAAATGGGTGTTTTGGTGTCTGCTTGCAAAATAGTCTGTGTTCAGTGCCCTTAAGATGAATAGTCTATTCCAGCTTCTATACATTGCCTGCCTGCCTGCCTCTCTCTCTCTCTCTCTCTCTCTCTCATCCATCCATCCATCTCTCTCTCTCTCTCTCTCTCTCTCTCATCCATCCATCCATCTCTCTCTCTCATCCATCTATCCATCTCTCTCTCTCATTCATCCATCCATCCATCTCTCTCCCATCCATCCATCCATCTCTCTCTCTCATCCATCTATCCCTCTCTCTCTCTCTCTCATTCATCCATCCATCCATCTCTCTCTCCCATCCATCCATCCATCTCTCTCTCCCATCCATCCATCCATCTCTCTCTCTCATCCATCTATCCATCTCTCTCTCATCCATCCATCTCTCTCTCTCTCTCTCTCATCCATCTATCCATCTCTCTCTCTCATCCATCTATCCATCTCTCTCTCATCCATCCATCTCTCTCTCTCTCTCTCATCCATCTATCCATCTCTCTCTCTCTCTCATTCATCCATCCATCCATCTCTCTCTCTCATCCATCTATCCATCTCTCTCTCTCTCTCATTCATCCATCCATCCATCTCTCTCTCCCATCCATCCATCCATCTCTCTCTCTCATCCATCTATCCATATCTCTCTCATCCATCCATCTCTCTCTCTCTCTCTCTCATCCATCTATCCATCTCTCTCTCTCTCTCATTCATCCATCCATCCATCTCTCTCTCCCATCCATCCATCTCTCTCTCTCTCTCATCCATCTATCCATCTCTCTCTCTCTCTCATTCATCCATCCATCCATCCATCTCTCTCTCCCATCCATCCATCCATCTCTCTCTCTCATCCATCTATCCATCTCTCTCTCATCCATCCATCTCTCTCTCTCTCTCTCTCTCATCCATCTATCCATCTCTCTCTCATCCATCCATCCATCTCTCATCCATCTATCCATCTCTCTCTCTCATCCATCCATCTCTCTCTCTCATTCATCCATCCATCCATCTCTCTCTCCCATCCATCCATCCATCTCTCTCTCTCTTTTTTTTGTTGTTGTTGTTTACATTTATACCCCGCCCTTCTCCGAAGACTCAGGGCGGCTTACAGTGTATAAGGCAATAGTCTCATTCTATTTGTATATTTTTACAAAGTCAACTTATTGCCCCCCCAACAATCTGGGTCCTCATTTTACCTACCTTATAAAGGATGGAAGGCTGAGTCAACCTTGGGCCGGGCTTGAACCTGCAGTAATTGCAGGCTTTGTGTTCTTAATAACAGGCTTTACCAGCCTGAGCTATCCGGCCCCTCTCTCTCTCTCATCCATCCATCTCTCTCTCATCCATCCATCCATCTCTCTCTCTCTCTCTCTCTCTCTCTCTCATCCATCTATCCATCTCTCTCTCTCTGTCTCTCACATCCATCCATCCATCCATCTCTCTCTCATCCATCCATCCATCTCTCTCTCTCTCTCTCATCCATCCATCTCTCTCTCTCCCTCTCTCATCCATCTATCCATCTCTCTCTCTCTGTCTCTCACATCCATCCATCCATCCATCTCTCATCTATCCATCCATCTCTCTCTCTCTCATCCATCCATCCATCTCTCTCCCTCTTTCTATCTTTCTTTCTTTCTGTCTGTCTATCTATCTATCTAAACTAATCTATCAATATCTACCTACCTACAACACCAGCCTTGCAAGGTAGGTTTGGCTGAAAGAGCGTGATTAGCCCAAGGTCACTCAGTTGGCTTTGTGTCTAAGGAGGACTAGAACTCTTAGCCTCCTGCTGGTGCCTCAGTCTCTCTCTCTCTCTCTTCCTCTCTCTCTCCTTCTCCCTCTCCCTCCCTCCCTCCCTCCATACATACATACATACATACATACATACATAAATGTTTGTGTATGTATGTATGTATGAGCTAGCCATACCCTTACTCGGATTCGAACTTGGGCTGCCTGCATATTAGGCAGTTGTATTAACCTCTGAGCCATTTATCTTCTTTATCAGCAAATATATATTTGGTATAAAATGGTTGGTTGTGAATGCGACTGCCTGAGGGCTCCTGGATCAGAGCTGAAAGGTGATAGGGAAGCAATATGCCTCCCTCCCACATTGGGGCAGACCAGCCGGTAGGTTTCACATTTTGTTACCACTGGGTTTGCTGCGCGCCCACTCGTTTCGCGCACCCGCCTTCTGCATATGCGCCCAGCCTCAAAAATGTGCCTACATAGAATGGCATGGAGCCGGGGTGGATGAGCCCACCTGCAATTTCCGCTACCGGTTCAGCCGAACCGGTCTGAACCATATGAATACCATCTCTAACACACACACACACATATATACAATATATGTCTCTGCCTTCCTCTAGCTACTGTCTCTGTATCTCTATCAATTTCTATCTACCTCTGTGTCTTCCTATTCATCTCTATCTCTTTCTGTCTATATTGATCTATTTCTATATCTATCTACTTATCATGCAGAATGAAGAAAATTTGGTAAAACAAATTATAAATCAAATTCAGGCGCATATTAGAATTAGAATAGAATTTATTGGCCAAGTGTGATTGGACACACAAGGAATTTGTCTTGGTGCATATGCTCTCAGTGTACATAAAAGAAAAGATACGTTCATCAAGGTACGACATTTACAACGCAATTGATGGTCAATATATCAATATAAATCATAAGGATTGCCAGCAACAAGTTATAGTCATACAGTCATAAGTGGAAAGAGATTGGTGATGAGAACTATGAAACGATTAATAGTAGTGCAGATTCAGTAAATAGTCTGACAGTGTTGATGGAATTATTTGTTTAGCAGAGTGATGGCCTTCGGGAAAAAACTGTTCTTGTGTCTAGTTGTTCTGGTGTGCAGTGCTCTATAGCGTTGTTTTGAGGGTAGGGGTTGAAACAGTTTATGTCCTGGATGTGAGGGATCTGTAAATATTTTCACGGCCCTCTTCTTGATTCGTGCAGTATACAGGTCCTCAATGGAAGGCAGGTTGGTAGCAATTGTTTTTTCTGCAGTTCTAATTATCCTCTGAAGTCTGTGTTTTTCTTGTTGGGTTGCAGAACCGAACCAGACAGTTATAGAGGTGCAAATGACAGACTCAATAATTCCTCTGTAGAATTGGATCAGCAGCTCCTTGGGCAGTTTGAGCTTACTGAGTTGGCGCAGAAAGAACATTCTTTGTTGTCCTTTTTTAATGTTGTCCTTTTTTAATATAAAGAGATTGTATAATGTGTTGATAGAAATAGACTCTGAAAGGGATTTAGTAAAGGATTGTATGATAAAATGGGCACAAAATATCCAAGAACCAATATTTTTGGAAACTTGGGAAAAAATTTGGGTTAGAAATGTTAAATTTACGCAAGCACAGAACTTGAGGGAAAATTTTTATAAAATGTTTTATAGGTGGCACTTAGACCCTAAGAAACTATCGTGTATATATCCAGATATGCAAGCGAAATGTTGGAGATGTAATTGTGATGATGCTACATATTTTCATATTTGGTGGACTTGTGAGAAGATTAAGGCTTTTTGGATAAGGATCTGTGGATTATACAAAATGTTTTGAAAAAGAAGATAAAGTTCCTACCGCAATTTTTCTCATTGGGAATTATTACGGACTGTACAGTAATTGAGACCAAGTTAATTTTAAACTTAATAACAGTGGCAAGACTACTGATAGGACAATACTGGAAGAAAAAAGAGTTACCTACAATAGAAGAATGGATATTGAAAGTTGCTAATTTGGCTGAGATGGCTAAAATCTCAGCCTTTTTGAAAGACACTACACAAGAAAAATATCTTAACTGAATGGAAAAAATGGATTGAATACACGCAAAATAGATATCAGATTAAGAGATATCAGATTGCTTTTGAATAATTAGGATGTATTTATCTGTGATTTGTATGGGGGAAGTTAGGATTTGAGAAGAAGGGTAGGATTATAATTTGTGTTAGGGAAAATTTAGCGAATGATTGTTTTTTCTTTTGAACTATACCTTGTGTTTGTTCTGGGAAGTGGGGGGGGGAGGAGGGTGGTTTTGGAGGGAGGGGAGGGATGAAGTGAGGGGGGAAAATTTTTGTAAAAACTTTTTCAATAAAAAAAAAGAAAGAGATAGAGATGAACAGAAAGAGACATACAGTAAACAGACAATCTACCTACTTACCTGCTGTTTCACCCCCTCCCTTCTCTTTCTGTCTTTATCTACTCTCAGTATCTCTATCAACCAATTTATATCTATCTACATTTGAGTATAGGGGCCGCAGTGGCCAAGACGCTGGGCTTTGTGGATTGAAAGGTCGGCAGTTCAGCGGTTCGAATCCCTAGTGCCGCGTAACAGGGTGAGCTCCCGTGGTTTGTCCCAGCTTCTGCCAACCTAGCAGTTTCGAAAGCAGGTTAAAAAAATGGAAGTAGAAAAAATAGGGACCACCTTTGGTGGGAAGGTAACAGCGTTCCGTGCACCTTTGGCATTGAGTCATGCCGGCCACGTGACCACCGAGATATCTTCGGACAGCGCTGGCTCTTCGGCTTTGAAACGGAGATGAGCACTGCCCCCTAGAGTCAGGAACGACTAGCACATATGTGCGAGGGGAACCCTTACCTTTACATCTGTGTATGTCTCTTTCTATCCCTCTCTCTATCTCTTTCTGCCTATATATTTGTCTATGTACCTATCTAAGGTTGATAGACAGACAGTTATGTATATATATAGATTGATATAGACAAAAAGAGAGAGAGATAAGTGGATAGAAAGAGACTTTGATGGGTAATCTATCTATCTATCTATCATCTATCATCTATATCCTCTCTCTCTCTCTCTCTCTCTTGTCTCTCATCTATATCCTACCTACCTACCTACCTACCTACCTATCTCTATCTATCTTTCTATCTTTCTATCTATCTATCTATCTATCTATCTATCTATCTATCTATCTATCTGTTAAGTTTGGGTATTGACGAGGCAGGAGACCAGGTTAGTGACAACAGCTCTTTAATATAGTGTGACCCAGCAAAACTCTGGAGAAAAACCTCTCCTTATATACACTTCAGCCTGAGGCTGCATCCAATCAGAAACGAGATATTTCCCGCCTAAAACTCCCGCCAAAACTTACAGTAATACATTACACTCCTTCCCTCCCAGAAGGCACTTTGCCAATATTTGCATATTACTTCTCTACGTAGTCCTGCAGGTACGTGGGGCGTCTCCTGACTCTCCCGGACCTGCGCAGTTCACTTTCTGGAGTTGAGTCGAGCTTGCCGGAGGGACTTTTCGTTCCTCTGAGCTCCTCCTCCCGCCATCCGCCCTGGATTATTCGCCGGCTCGGACCTGCTGTCCTCTAGAGGGACCGGAGGTGTCGCTGGACCTCGCCTGACTCAGATAAGTCTCTGTTTGGTTCTTTGCTTACGCTTTCTGTTTGTTCTTGGCGCCGTCAGCTGTGGGGTTAATTAAATCATAGTCAGGGCTGTTCTCGCCTAATTCTGCCTTATCGCTCAATCTGTTTCTTAATTGATCTATGTGGCGCCCAGATTCTGCCATCGTCTAGTTCCACTAGATAAGATTTGGGGCCCGTTTGTCTATGACTATCCCCTCTTCCAGTTAGGGCCGTCGCTGTAATTATGTGCCCACACCGAGTCTCCTATGTTTAACTCTCGGATTCTATCTGGTTTTGTTTTGAACCCGTCCTGTACGTAGTTCGGTGTAGCCGGTCTAGCGGGCACCGTAGCTTCCGCCCATTAATAGCTCGGCTGGGCTGCGGCCGGTGGCCACACAGGGGTCCTGTGTTGGACGGTTAGGAATCGTCGATTTGTGCCTGCCAATCGCCGGGCCGCTTCGTGATAGCGCTTCTTCGCACTCCGGACAAACGTTCAGCAAGGCCGCTCGACGCAGGGTGGAACGGCGCTGAGAGGGCATGTCGGATGCCCTCTTCAGCCAGGTACCCTTCAAATAATGCTGCGGTGAACTGTGGGCGTTATCGGACACGAGGGTGTCCGGTAGCCCGTGCGTGGCGAAAAGGTGTTTTAGTGCTGAGATGACAGCTCCAGCGGTTGTGGATTTCATTAGGATGATCTCCAGCCATTTGGAGAATGCATCCACCACAATTAGAAATGTTTGGCCGTGGAAGGGCCGGCAAAATCAATGTGTATGCGGACCAAGGGCCTTGGGGTTTCTCCCACTCCAAAACTGGGGCCGAGGTGGTAGTGGTCTGATTCCTGACATACTTGGCATCGCCAACCCTGTCACTGATTTCCCTGTCCATTAGGGGCCACCAGACATAGCTCCTAGCCAAACCCTTCATCCTCACAATTCCTGGGTGACCCTCATGCAGGAGTTCCAGAACTTTTTCTCAGCTTCTCTGGAACTACCACCCTATCCCCCAGAGCAGGCACCCCTTGCACAGACAATTCTTTTTCTTTACAAATTCCTTGAAACGTTGCGCAGCGGCCATCCCTTGAACCCAACTGATTACAGTCCTTAAAACAACGTCGGTAGGAGGCCGAGCCACTTCCTGCGATGTGACTGGCCCAGAGTCCAAAGAGTCAATTAGTAGAACGGGTGTGCCCGGGTGGGGTCCTCGATTTCCCTGGCAATGGGCATCTGCTCAATGCGTCCGCATGCCCCAGCTCCTTTCCAGGCCGATGCTGCAGCTTGTAGGAGTATGCGTCAAAAAATAGTCCATCTGGTCAGTCTAGGTGAGAGTGCTACTGGCGTTGGGCGGTCGCCAGCCAGTAACCCCAATAGCGGTCTGTGATCAGTGATAATTTCAAATCTCGCCCAAAAGCGTATTCGTGAAATTTTTCACCCTGACACTATTGCGAGCCTCCTATCTAGCTGGCTGTAATTCCTTTCAGCCGGGGACATCGTTCGTGAATAGAACGCTATAGGGGCTTCAGTGCCGTTTGGGAGTCTGTGGCTAAGTACAGCTCCTACTCCATAGGGGACGATCACAAACCAATACTACCGGCAGTCTGTTGTTGTATTGTATTAACAGGCTATCACTTGATAGCAAACTTTTTACTGCCTCAAATGCCCTATTCTCTGACTTCCCCCACGACCAAACAGTGTTTTTTCCAAGCAATTTATGCAGCGGTTCAGCAACGGTTGCCTTGTCTTTTAAAAACACGGCGTAAAAGTTTACCAGACCCAGGAAAGCCTGGAGTTCTGTCTTGTTTTTGGGTGCTGGGGCTCTCTTTATCGCCTTGACTTTGCTCTCAGTGGGTGAATCCTTTTTGTCTATTCTATAGCCCAAAATTCAACAGATTCGACCCCTATCTGACACTTGCTTGCTTTGACTTTTAATCCTGCCGACCTAAAATGGCCAAAACTTTCCTTAATCGCTTCCCCAGTTCTCTTAAATCTTCCCTGATACCAACACATCATCGAAATAGTACGACTCCCGGTAACCCTTGTAGGAGCCGCTCCATCAAATTTTGGAATAGCCCCGGGGCCACACTCACCCCGAACTGTAACCGGGTGCACTTAAAGGCACCCCGGTGCGTTACAATGGTCTGGGCCTCAGCTGTGCTAGCATCTACGGGTAGCTGTTGGTACGCTTGTGCCAAGTCTAATTTGGCGAAAACTTGTCCGTGCCCTAGTGAGTGCAATAAGTGTTGCACTACTGGAACTGGGTAGGCGCTCTTTGCAATGCTTTGTTCAAGGTAGCCTTGTAATCAGCGCAAATCCTTATGGACCCGTCTGGTTTTATAGGGGTGACGATTGGCGTCTCCCATTTGGCATGGTCAACTGGCACTAGTATCCCCTGGCTGACTAATTTATCTAACTCTTTGTCGATTTTAGGTTTGAGTGCAAAAGGAACCCTCCTTGCCTTTAACCTAATGGGAGCTATTTGGGGTCTAAATTGAAGGAGATAGGGGTCCCTTGTACTTGCCTAAACGGTCCTCGAATCGTCTGCGAATTCCTCCAGTAGGGCGTTTTGCAGGTTGCATCCGCTCCGTGGACGCCAGTCACCCCATTCCCAACGCCTGAACCAGTCTAGCCCCAGCAAGCTTGGCAAGGTTCCTCGACTAACGTGATGGGCAGGGTCTTTTCGTATGTCCGATTGACCTCGACGGTCGTTGTCCCTCGAACAGGGATGCGGTTGCCCTGGTAATCCTGCACCCGGAGCCGTTGTTTCTGTAGCTTGCGCTTTGCGATGTCGGCAAGGCTTTCACAAAAGTGTCCCAGGACATGATTGTGATAGCTGATCCTGTGTCTACTTCCAGTCGGCACGGTACGCCTTCAATTGTCGGGTTTGTGAAGATCTTTTCTTCGATGCGGGTAGCTGCGTGGTCTATGGTAACAGTCATTCGGTTTGACTTCGCTCTTTCTTTCCTGTGCCAGCGGGTCGCCTCGCCGATCTCGCTCTGATTGGCTGGTTTGAAATTTCCGGAATGTGGGGTTTGCATCTCTGACTCAGAGCCGCTCTGATTGGCCGATTTGAATTTTCGGCGGGAAGGTTGGGGTGCTCGGCAGACTTGAGCCAGGTGCCCTTCCTTTCACACCGCCGCAAATGGCGCCCTGAACTTACATCTTTGGCGCTGATGTCGCCCGCAACTTCCGCATTCCTCCGGGTCTTCCCTTGTCGATTTTCCGGTGTAGTGGACTTCTTCCTCCTCTTCGCTGGTTGACTCACGATAGGTTTCTTCGTGGTGGACTGTGCTCGCTTTGCGCCCGCCATCGGCGTGAGTCGCTTTGTAAGGTGTCTGCTGCATGGTTGGACATCTCATGGGCTCTGGCTTCGTCCAGAGCGTTTGCCAATG